>NW_027530969.1:2373081-2427823 GCF_008692635.1 Crocuta crocuta
CCATCAACGGACGAATGGATCAAGAAGATGTGGTTTATCTATACCATGGAATACTACATGGCAATGAGAAACAATGAAATCTGGCCATGTGTAGCAACATGGATGGAACTTGTGGGTGTTATGCTGAGTGAAGTAAGTCAGGCAGAGAAGGACAAATATCATATGTTTGCATGTATAGGAGGATTAGGAGGAACTTAACAGAGGACCATGGTGGAGTAGAAGGGGGGAAATGGTGGGGGAGAGGGAGAGAGGCAAACCATGAGAGACTCTTGAATGCTGAGAACAAACCGAGGACTGATGGGTGTTGGGGGGAGAGTGGGGAGATGGGCATGGAGGAGGCCACTTGTGGGGATGAGCACTGGGTGTTATATGGAAACCAACTTGACAGTAAACTATTTGTAGAAAAATTAAAAAACAAATTAAAAAAAAAAACAGTGTGAAATTGAGGTAGGGACAAATGACTAGGCCAACGTAATGGAATGGATAATTCGAAACAGACTCACACATATACAGATATGGCAGATGATACACTTGGTATTTCAGCAAGTAGGGAAAGAACTACTTTTTAATAGAGTGGTGAGATGATTTCGGTTTTCATATAGGAAAGCATGCAGTTGGATTTCTACCTTGTACCATACACAAAAGTCAACTCTGAGTAGATTAAAGACTAACTAAAATCAGAACTACTGGGGCACCTGGGTGGCTCAGTCGGTTAAGCGTCTGACCTCGGCTTAGGTCATGATCTCATGGTTTGAGGGTTCAAGCCCCATGCCAGCTCTGTGCTGACAGCTAGCTCAGAGTCTGGAGCCTTCTTCTGATTCTGTATCTCCCTCTCTCTCTGACCCTCCCCTGCTCACGCTGCCCCCCTCTCTCTCTCTCTCAGAAACAAATAAAATATTTAAAAAAGTTTTTTTAAATAAATAAAAGCAAAACTACCAAACTTAAAGGTTTTCTAATATCATATCACCTTGGGTTTAGGAAACCTTTCTCTCTCTCTCTCTCTCTTTTTTTGGTTTCACGTTTTTATTTAAATTCCATTTAGTTAACATATATTGTAATATTAGTTTCAGGAGTAGAATTTAGTGACTCCTCAGTTCCATATAACACCCAGTGCTCATCACAAGTGCCCTCTTTAATACCCATCATCTACTTAGCCTATACCCTCCCAAGTCCCCTCCAGCAACCCTCATCTTGTTCTCTATAGTTATGGTTTGCCTCTCTCTCTTTTCCCCTTATGTTCATCTGTTTTGTTTCTTAAATTCCACATATGAGTGGAATCGTATGGTATTTGTCTTTTGACTTTTTTTTTTCCTGACTGACTTATTTTTGCTAAGTATATAAGCTTAGCTGTAGCTCCATCCACACCATTGCAAATGGCAAGATTTCATTCTTTTTTATGGCTGAGAAGTATTCCATTTGTGTGTTTGTGTGTGTGTATACCACAACTTCTTTACCCATTTATCAGTTGATGGACATTTGTGCACTTTCCATAATTTGGCTATTGTCTTTTTTTAAATAAATTAATTCTATTTTATTTAAAACTTTTTGTAATTTATAATTTGTTGGCAGTGCTGCTCTAAACATCAGGTGCATGTGCTCCTTTAAATCAGTAGTTTTGTATCCTTTGAGTAAATTGGTAGTGTAATTGGTGGGTTATAGGGTAGTTCTATTTTAGGCTTTTTGAGGAATCTCCGTACTGTTTTCCAGAGTGGCTGCACCAGTTTGCATTCCCACTAACAGTGTAAGAGGGTTCCCCTTTCTCTGCATCCTTGCCAACATCTGTTGTTTTCCTGAGTTGTTAATTTTAGCCATTTTGACAGGTGTACGGTGATATCTTATTGTAGTTTTGATTGGTATTTCCCTGATGATGAGTGATGATGAACATCTTTTCATGTGTCTGTTGCCCATCTGTATACCTTCTTTGGAAAAATGTCTGTTTGTGTCTTCTGCCCATTTCTTCACTAGATTGTTTTTTGAGTATTGAGTTTGATTAAGTTCTTTATAGATTTTGGATACTAACCTTTTATCAGTTATGTCATTTTGCAAATCTCTTCTCCCATTCTGAGGTTGCCTTTTTAGTTTTGTTGATTGTTTTCTTTGCTGTGCACAAGATTTTTTATCTTGTTGAAGTCATAATAAATGAGAGGTGGTTCCAGATGGTGGGATAGGAAATTTTTGAAGTCACTTCCCACAGACACACCAAATACACAGTTATATATGGAACAATTCCCCCTTAAAAGACACTGAAAACTAGCTGAACAGCTATTCCATAGCAAAGGATCAAAAGACCACATCAAGATGTGTAGGAAAGTCAGAGCTATAGTCTCACTCCAAACCCCACCTTTGAGCCAGTGACCTGCTATTTGAGAGGGGTCTTACAAATATGGAACTCCACCCTGAGGAGAAGGGGGCTTGTGCCTTACATGAAGGACCTGCACTAGAGAGATGAGCCACAAAAACTTTCAACTTTGAAAACCATTGAGGCTTACATCCGGGAGAAACAGAGGACTGTGGGGATGGGAGGTTCTGCTCTTGAAGGGCTTGCTTGCAAACTTACTCACCTTGGGACCACTCAAAAGGCAGCAGTTTGAAAAGATCCTAGATCATATGTAAAGGAGATTCATTTGCTAATCTTAAGGTGTCTTGAGGGGCAGAAGTCTGTTGGGACTCTGCAGGGACAGAGGCACTGTTGGGTGGCATTTTAGTGCTCTCACTCTGTCCATCTAGCACCTGCCTGCTGAGCCACTGCTGGGTCCCACCAGATGTGGCGGGTGAGCACTCTGTGCCCCTGCACTGTTCTGACAGCCCTTCCCCTTCACACCACTGTCTTGACCATATCTGAGGTGGAGAGCAATGGCTGCCTTCCTTGGTGCTGCTGTAGCCCTGTCAGATGCAGTGGGCAATTACCCTGCTTCCCTACAGGCCCCCAAAGCTAGCAGGTGCATGCAGCCCACAAGGGATGCTCAGTGAGTACTGGGTTCTGGTGGCCAGAGGTGGTTGCTGTTCTGGGCCCCACTGGTCTGAAACAGAGAGAAAGTTTGAGAGACAATCAAAAATTAGGGCAAGGTTAAATTATAAGGTTTATCACCCAAACAGGGCCACCCATGGAGACGAGGGAGGGGTAACTGTCTCATGTAACACATAGAAACAAACAGAATCAATCAAAATAAGGAAACAGAGAAGTATGTTCCAATGAAAGAACAAGGTAAAACCCCAGGAAAAGACCTTAATGAAACATAGATAAGTAGTAAATACCTAATAAAGTAATGGTTATAAAAATGTTAACCAAACTCAGGGGAAGAATGGATGAAAATAGAAAAGACTTCCACAAAGAAATTGAAAATATAAGAAAGTACAAAACAGAAGTCAGAGCTGAAGTTCATAATAATTGAACTTAAAAATTCGCTAGAGGGGTTCAACAGCAGAATAGATGAAGCGGACTAGATGAATCAGTGATCTGGAAGACAGAGTAGTGGAACTTACCCAAACAGAATGGCAAAAATAAAACAAATTTTATTTTATTTTATTTTATTTTATTTATTTTTAAGGTGATTTTATTAAAGCACAGAGACAGGACCTGTGGGCAGAAAGAGCTGCTAAAACAAATTTTAAAAGTGAACGTATTTTAAGGGACCTATGGGACAATTTCAAGTGGAATAGCATTCACATTGTAGGGGTCCCAGAAGGAGAAGAGGAAGGGGCAGAAAACTGATTTCAAGAAATAATGGCTGAAAACTTTCTACCCTGGGAGTAAAGTGAATATTATATGTGAACAAATTTTATATATGGAAAGCCCTAGAGCCGCCACCAAAAAACCCTGTTAGAACTAATAAATGAACTTAGTAAAGTTGCAATCTACAAAATCAGTATGGAAAAATATGTTGCAATTTTATACACCAACAAGAAACAGAAAGAGAAATTAAGAAAACAATTCCATATACAATTGTATCAAAAAGAGTAAGATAACCTAGGAATAAACTTAACCAAGGAGGTGGAAGATCTATACACTGAAAACTACAACACACTGATGAAAGATATTGAAAAAGACACAAATAAGTGAAAAGATATTCCATACTCATGGATTAGAAGAGTTAAATTTATTGAAATGTTCATACTACCCAAAGAAATCTACAGATTCAATGCAATCCTTATTAAAATCTCAATGGTATTTTTCACAGAAATGGAACAATCAATCCTAAGATTTGTGTGGAACCACAAAAATATCCCAAATACCCAAATCCGTCTTGAGAAAGAAGAACAAATGTGAAGGGATCATACTGTCTGAGTTTGAACTATATTACAAAGCTATAGTAATCAAAGCACTGTGATACTGGCATTAAAACAAATATAGAGATCATTAGAACAGAATAGAGAGCCCAGAAATAGACCCATATATGGCCAATTAATTTATGACAAAGGAGGCAAAAATATACAATGTGGGAAGGATAGTCTCTATAATAAATGGTGTTGGGAAAACTGGACAGCCACGTGCAAAAGAATGAAACTGGACCACTGTCTTATACCATATACAAAAATTAATTCAAAATGGATTAATGACGTGAATATAAAACCAGAAACCATTTAACTCATAGAAGAAACATAGGGAGTAAACTCTTTGACATCATTCTTTTTTGAAAAATATTTTTTGAATGTTTATTTACTTTTGAGAGAGAGACCTAGACAGAGTGCGAGTTGGGGAGGGGCAGAGAAAGAAGGAGATGCAGAATTCAAAGCAGGCTCCAGGCTCTGAGCTGTCAGCACAGAGCCCAACACAAGGCCCAAACTCATGGACCGCAAGATCATAACCTCAGCCGAAGTCAGATGCCCAACTGACTAAGCCACCCAGCACTGCACTTTGACATCATTCTTCACAATACTTTTTTGGATCTGACTCCAAAACCAATGGCAGTACACACAACAATAAACAAATGGGACTATATCAAACTAAAAGACTTCTGCACAGTGAAAAAAAAACCATCAACAAAATAGAAAGGCAGCCTACTGAATAGGAGAAGATTTTTGTAAGTCATATGTCTGATAAGGGGTTAATATCCAAACTATATAAAAAGCTCATAAAACTCAATAATAACAACAGAATCTGAATTAAAAGTGGGCAGATGATCTGAAAAGACATTTTTCCAAAGAAGTCATACAGATAGCCAACAGGCACATGAAAAGTTGATTAACACCACTAATTATCAAGAAATGCAAATCAGAACTATAATGAGATTTTATCTCACACTTGTCAGAATGGCTATTAGCAAAAGGATAAGAAGTAACAAGTGTCAGTAAGGATGTAGAGGAAAGGGAATCCTTGAGCATTATTGGCAGGAATGTAAGTTGGTGCAGCTGCTATGGAAAACAGAATGGAGGCTCCTCAAAAAACTAAAAATAGAACTACAATATAATTCAGCAATTACATATCTGGGTATTTTTTCCAAGGAAATGAAAAAACTAATTTAAAAAGTATATGTACCCTTCTGTTTATTTGCAGCATTATTTACAATATCCAAGCTATGGAAACAGCATAATCATCTATCAACAGATGAATGAGTAAGAAAGATGTCGTATAAGTATACATTGAAATACTACTAAGCCATAAAGAAAGAATGAAATCTCCCCATTTGCAATATGGATAGACCTTTAGGATATTATGCTAAGTGATATAAATCACACAAAGAAACACAAATATCATATGATTTCACTTATATATGGAATCTAAAAAACAAAACAAATGAACAAAGAAAACAAAACAAAATCAAACTCAAACTTGTAAATACAGAGAGTAGCTTGGTGGATACGAGAAAGAGGAGTAGGTATAGGCAAAATGGGTGAAAGGGATCAAGGGATTTAAACTTCCAGTTATAAAATAAGTAAGTCTTGGGGATGTAATGTAAAGCATGGTTGTTATTGTCGATAATATTGTAGTCGCAAATTTGAAAGTTGCTCAGAAAGTAAATATTAAAAGTTTGCATCACAAGAAAAAATTTTTTGTAACTATGTATGGTGAATGATAGTAATTAGCTATATCATGGTGACCATTTCACAATGCATACAGAGGTCAAATCATGTTGTACACAGGAGACTAATATAATATTTGCCAATTATACTTCAATTAAGAAAGTCATACAGGAAATGTAAGAACAGAAAAGTTATATTTGACAAAGGATTAGTACCCAGGATATATAATAATAGATTTTAAAAATATTTTCAATAGGTATTTTATTAAAAGGGGCCACCTAGGTGGTTCAGTTGGTTAAGCATCTGACTTCAGCTCAGGTCATGATCTTGCCGCCCGTGGGTTCAAGGCCCTCACTGGGCTCTGTGCTGACAGCTCAGAGCCTGGAGCCTGCTTTGGATTCTGTGTCTCCCTCTTTCTCTGCCCCTCCCCTGCTTGTTCTCTGTTTCTCTTGCTCTCAAAAATATATAAACATTAAAAAATATAATTAATATTCAGTGTTATATTAGTTTCAAGTGTACAATATGATAATTCAGCAATTCTATACATTCCTCAATGTTCATCCAGGTAAGTGTACTTCTTTTACATATTTTTTAATGTTTATTTATTTATTTATTTTAAGAGAGAGAGGGAGAGAAAGGGAGAACAGGGAAGGGGCAGGGAGAAAGGGAGACAGAGAAAGAATCCCAGCAGGCTCTGGACAGTGCAGAGTCTGACTCATGATTTGTGAGAGCATGACCTGAGGCGAAATCAAGAAGCAGATGCTTAACCGACTGAGCCACCCAGGTGCCCCAAGATAAGTGTACTCTTAATCCCTTTTATCTACTTCACCTGTCCTCAACCCCACAACCCCCACTCCTACAACCACCAGTTTGTTTGCTATATTTAAAAGGTGTTTTTTTGTTTCTTCTTCTTTGTTTATTTTGTTGAAGTTCCACATATAAGTGAAATCATATGATACTTGTCTCTCTCTGATTGACTTATTTTACTTAGCCTTATACCCTCTAGGTCTACCTGTGTTGTTGCAAATGGCAAGATTTCATTCTTTTTTATGGATGAATAATATTCCTCTGTGTGTGTGTGTGTGTGTATCACATCTTCTTTATCCATTCATCATTCAATAGACATTTGTATTGCTTTCATATCTTGGTTATTGTAAATAATACTTCAGTAAACATAGGGTGCATATATTTTTTGGAATTAGTGTTTTCATTTTCTTTGGATAAATACCTAATAGATTTTTTTTAATAGTTTATTGTCAAATTAGTTTCCACATAACACCCAGTGCTCATCCCCNAGATTTTTTTTAAAGATATACCACTAATTAGAAAAATGGACAAAAGATTTGAAAAGCAGTGAGGAAACATATGAAATGATAATTGATGTCATCATTAGACAGGAAAATGCAAGTTAAGGTCAAATCGGATTCTGTTAGAACCAAATATACTGACAAAAAGTAAAAAGCCTGACATTAACAGATTTTAATGAACTGGCAGACATTTAGAGCTTCAGGAACTCATAGGCATTGATGTGGTTTTGTAAACTGGTACAACTACTCTGGAAAATGAATCAGCATCTAGTTAATTTGAAGACATGCAGACTCTATAAGCCAATGATTTTATTTCTAGATATATATGAAAGAGAAACACATATATATGTATAACAGAATACATGGTAAGAATGTTCTTAGTAGCCCCAAGCTGGTAATATTCATTAACAGCAGAATGGATAAATCAATAGTGGTCTATTCATGCAACAGATATTATGAAGCAATGAAAATGAAGACAATAGAAGAATCTCATGAATGTAATAGTCAATGAAAGATTAAAATAACAGTACAGTTTCATTTATATAAATTTCTCAAGTGGGCAACACTAAACTATATATTTTCTACGTGTGCCTATGCACCAAAGAAATTATTCTCACAAAAATCAGGCATGCTTACAACTAGAAAGACGGAAGGTATTGTCACTAGAAGGGACACATGGAGGGCTTTCAAGGATGATGGCAATAATGTATTTATTGGACTGAATGGTGATTATATGAGTGTTCTCTTCATGATAAATATTTTAATGTTATATATAGCAACATATTCTATATAATATACTAATATTAATGTGAACACATTAATAAACCACATTTGTTTTACATACTTTTGTAAATTTATGTACTTTTCTGTAATTAGATCTAGAAATTACCATGATTAATATGTTCATTTCCACTTCTTCTAATAAACAATGTCCATGAACAGTGTCCATGTTGAAGGACAGGCTTTGTGAATATGTGTGTGCATGTGTGTTTGGTGCTGATTCAAATGTAAACATGTTATAAAACTCATGGACATGCTTAACGTTCAGTAGTGGAGTACTTTGGCTGTCTCATTGCTGTGAAACTTTAAGATTTGGAAAAGAAATGGTGACAGGAATTTTAAAATCTTGCAAGTTTTCTTACGCATTTTGATGATAATTTGAACATTTCAGGACTCATTCAGTTAAACTTGGGAATTAATCATATACATGGATATAAAGTCCCAGCCATTCTGAGAAAGCTATAATAATTTAAAATGTTTCCTCTTGCCAGTCATAAATAGAATTTCCCTTTTATGGAAGCACAATCTATATTAAGGTAACATTTTACCTTTCTGGGAGAAATCACCACATCTTTTCAAAATAATTTGTTTATGACTATAGAAGTCATGTTTCTCATTATTGAAAATGAAAATCTTCCTTTTAGGTAGAGTGAATATTTGGCACTTCTGTTATATAGCAATCTCACTATATCTCTTACAAGATGGATTGCATTAAAAAATAGGAAGAATATTGTGAAAATGATATGGAACACTGGGTGTTTCCTTTTAGAAGAGAGGCACATAGTATCTTTCATAGTTCATTACATCCTACTTCATTTTTTTAACTTAAATTATATATTTACCAATTGGGACAGTATTGGCTACGACATGGGCTTTAGAGGTAGCTAGTTCCAGACCCAGCATTGGCTTGGGTCAATGCTTAATCTCTCAGTATCAGTTTTATCCTCTGGGAAATGGGTTTGATAATAATACTCCACATACTTAAAGAATTGGATGAATAATATAAAATGTAATGGCACATGGTGAAGGCTCTAGGATCATTCGCTTTTTGTTGATCACTTGAATGAAACATTAATTGCATTTGTAGTTAAGGTCCATTTAGTTTAATAGGCTCATATGTGTATAATTGTAACTAACTGAGAGAACGGCATATTTTGTGCATAATGTTCAGACATGAGAAGTGAAAAAGATCAGTTAGTTTTTCTTAACTGGTATGGCTTGTATTCTTCTCAGGCAGAGGTTGAAATGGGCCATTGGAGTTCTAATAATTCTGGACTGGCCAGTTTCATAGTGGATCATTTGTCATATTTTCTCTGCCCCAATATTTTTTCCTCCATGAGTTATTTTCACAATCCATAGGAAGAAGAGACTACTTGAAGAATAACATTTATCTCCCTCTCTTCCTCCTTCTTTCTCCTCCTCCCATTGTCTTTCGCTCCCTTCTTCCCTCCATCCGTCCCTCCTAATTTCCTTCCTTCCTTCCTTCCTTCCTTCCTTCCTTTCTTCCTTCCTTCCTTCCTTCCTTCCTTCTTTTTTATGTGTTTCAAATTCAAAATGAGATGTCATTTAAAATTGACAGAATTAATTTTTCAGTCTGTAAAGTGAGATTGTTCCATATTAATAAGGCTTATCTCAAACACCTGAGTTTAAAGTCTAGGTATGCCAGGAAGTGTCATGTGGGTGATGATAAGAAAGGCTGTCTATCACTGTGAGGGATGCAGGCACATCTACCTGTTGGAGGACCTCAGGGCTCTGTGATGTTTTCCCCTTGGAGGCTCTATTTAGCCATATGCTAAGGAGAGTTTAGTGGAAAGAAGAAATCTGAGTCCCTGGGGACCGTGGAGCCTATCTTAGTAGCTTTCACTTATATTAAGTGAAAAAGAAATATAATTCTATTTTGTTTAAGTCACTATTATTTTTGTTTCTCTGTTAAACTGATGGTGGTTCCTAATTGGTGTGGTGGGATAGGACCATACTAATTTTTGAGAGATGTGAGACTTTCTGAGAGATGCAAAAAGATGCTGTAGTCACCAGCAAACATATTATGATGACAACTTTAATGGGGTTTTTTTTGCCTGCCCAAACTTTTAAATAAGTAGGAAAATAGACTTTTTTTTCTTTCTTCCTACAATTGAGAACTTTATCTCTTTGCAATTGTATACATGTTGATTTCAATTCCTGCTTATTCGTTTAAAGACTGTAATACTTCTTCCCTTCTTTTTAGATTTTCAGTGTGTAAATTACAGTACTGCTTTCCCTGAAAAAATTTTTTACTGTTTTTAATGTTTATTTTTGAGAGAGAGATAGACAGTATAAGTGGGGAGGGATAGAGAGAGACAGAGACATAGAATCTGAAGCAGGCTCTAGGCTCTGAGCTGTCAGCACAGAGCTGGATGGTAGGGCTTGAACCCACAGAACCATGAGATCATGATCTGAGCTGAAGTTGGATGCTCAACCCACTAAGCCACCCAGGTGCCCCTTTTTAAAAAGTTTTTTTAAATGTTTACTTATTTTTGAGAGAGCAGGAGACAGAATTTTTCAGTTTTTTAAAATGTTTCATTTATTTTTGAGAGACAAAATATAAAGTGTAAGTAGGGGAGGGGCGGTGAAAGAGCAAGACACAGAATCTGAAGCAGGCTCCAGGCTCTGAGCTGTCAGCACAGAGCCCAACGTGGGGCTTGAACCCACAAACCTCAAGATCATGACCTGAGTTGAAGTTGTACACTTAACCAACTGAGACACCCAGATGCCCCTAAATTTTTTTAATGTCTATTTATATTTGGAGTGGGGGGGGGTCGGGAGGGGCAGAGACAGAGAGACAGAGAATCCAAAGCAGGCTCCAGGCTCTGAGCTGTCAGTACAGAGCCCGATGCGGGGCTCAAACTCAGAATCTGTGAGCTCATGACCTGAGCCGAAGTTGGATGTCTGATTGAGCCACCCAGGCAACTCTGAAAAATTTTTAAAAGAGGTCTTGTATTCTCTAATGCAAATCTTCATTTTCTTTAATTTGGGGATAAGAAAGAAAAGGGAAGAGAAAGGAAGGGAGAAGAGGGGTGGGAAGAAGGCAGAAAGAAAGAAAGAAACCACAATGGTAACCACTGAAATTGGTGGATACAAAAGAAAATATGAATACCAAAGATGGGTAATACTCTTTAATAACCATTGGTTTCCACCATTCTAAAGCTTTCACTCTATTCATGTGTTGCCTTATTTAACTGCCTTGAAAAAGGAGGCTTTAAAAGTCATGATATCAAAAGCTGTTGCTCACTAATATATAGCATAGGCTCTCAAGTGGGGGCGGTTTTACCCCCCGGGGGATATTGAGCAGTGTATAGAGATATTTTGGGTTGTCACAACTGGGCGGATGCTGCTGGCATCAATGGATAAAATCTAGGAATGTTGTTACACATTCTACAATGCATAGGACAGCCCCTCACAGCAAGGAATCATACAGCCCACGATGTCAATGGTACCAAGGTTAAGAAACCCTGACAAAGGATCCTTGGTGTCACCCTTCTATTTTTAGTTTAGTTGCCCAGCAGTGTCTTTAAAAATACCTCAGTTTCATTTTTAGTATATTTACTGATTTCTTAGCATTTCCTTCCCTCTTTTTAATAATGGCTCAAGTACTCTTTCCTCCTTCAAATGGTCTAGATGACAGTTTTCCCTTGTTGGTAGTTCATCATCTCCTGGTATGCAAATGAGTGGCTGAAGGTTTGTGCTTGACCCAAATCACGTGGAAGTGCAAATTTCAATGTAATGTCCTGGGGTGCCTTGACTAAAAAGTCAGGAATTGGACATATTTATATTCTAAATCCAATGGATTGTTTGAAGGAAATTTTACTTTACTTGACTTCACTTTACTTTTCAAAAGCATCTTCCTTTAGTGAATATTGTCATGGAGAATAACTGATAAATGTATTGGTTTTTATAAAGCTTAAGGGGATAATAAACAAGTCAAAACTATAAGTCTAGCATATGAATTATGAAACTTAGTATCTTTCATAGGAGGGGATTGTAGACCTGTTAGCTTTCTGCATTATATTCACTTTGTTCTGAGGATGGAAAAATCTGAAAAATGATACCCTTAGGCTTTGTACATGGGAAGAGGAGTGAAATATTAGGCTTGTAGTTCTAGAAGCTGTAATAGGATTATGTAGTGAAATGATCCACTATTACAAAGAACTACCAATTCGCTTATTGGATAGATACAGCCAAAAACAACCCAGAAGCATTTATCAAGCAACCCTAAATTGGGGCTCTACAGAAGATCCGAGTATTAATCTTGGCTTTATCATCATGCTTCATGAGGTACTGGATTTAGATCAGAGTGGAAGTTGTGGAAAGGGAAAGATTAGAGAAAGATTTTATAGAAAACAAAGGTAAAGTTAAGTGACTGCCTGGCTTAAAGTGTAAAGGAGGTTTAAATGAAACATGGATTACTACAAGATTGAAAGCTTGGGTTGCTAGGAGAAGGATCATGTCAATTGATAGAGATGAGCAAGGTGGGGGACAATGAAAGATAATAAGGTCAAGTTGAGAACTGAAGGACAAGGGAGCTTAGGTATATAAGCGTTTAACGGGAATGTGGTTCTGCATGACTGAAACCCGAAAGAGAGTTTGGATCACAAATTTAGATTTGTTCTTAGCACAGAAAAGGGAGATCTCTTTGCAGGGCACATGGAAAAGAAGGTGATGACAGAAAAGACTGAGCAATTGTTGTAAGGACGATGGTGGGGGGAATGGAAAAGCAAATAGATAGGGACTGGTTAAGTAATAGTGAAAGTCTTAGGTGAAGCGTAGTGTTACAAGGCCAAGGGGAAAATCATTTAGGGAAAGGAGGTACTGTTAATACTGTCGGATGGAGCAAGGATCAAGAAGAATGAAAACAAAGGGTAAAGAATGGAGGAAATTAATTTGCTGATTAATGGTAAGAATTTAAAAATGTTTACCACCATCTAGATGCCATTTATGTATATTTTTAATTTGAATTATTTTCCTGAAATAAATTTATAGAATACATTTGTTAACAGAATATGAACATAACCAAAACAGAAAATATATTTAAAGACCCACTCAAACATAAGGGAATTTTCCAGCCTAGCTACTTGTGCTCCCATGCCATTATTTTAACTTCAAATGATTTTTTAAAATTAGACTTAGAAAATATTGAGTCCAAAGATTTCTGCTTGGGATTTGAAAGGACTAAAAAGATTACACACAATATATGAAATAATGGTTCTCAAGACATTTGACATCAGAGAAACAAATAAACCCTGCACTTGCACCATCTGATTTCCTAGAGAAAAATTTCTAGGCTGCAGAGCAAAGAAGAAGAACTAGGCCTTCTTAGTTCAATGGATTGGGGATATGCAAGTGGAAGTCTGGGGATGCTGGGGAAGGTAGAATTTATAGAGCAGAAAAAGAGCAGAGGGAAATGTTGAGAGAGAGAGAGAGAGANTTAGGCAAAGTGTTTCTTTAAGTGATTGTCTGAGTACCGACCAGCATATCATGTGATTAAACAACCCAAGGCCAGCAGAAGAACCACCTTGAAGAATTCAATGGAAAAATTACCAGAGCTCACACAGGGTTGGGAATACTGCCTGTTCTCACCAGCCAGAGCACAAAATATAAAAATGCAGCGGGCATCAATCAGATAGAGTACTTAGAAAGGTTTACCTAATTAGTAGGAAAATTAATCTAGATTAAAAGCTTCTCTGGTCCAATATAACAGTGCTTGGAAGTAAGAACCAAAAGGATATGTTATATTTTAAAACACTTTTAAAATTTTAATTCCAGTGTACTTAATGTACAGTCAGTGTTATATTAGTTTCAAATGTACAATATAGTGATTCAACAGTTCATACATTACTCAGTGCTCATCATGATAAGTGTACTCTTAATCCACATCACCTCTTTCACCTATTCTCCCACCCACCCACTGCTGGTAACCATCTGTTTGCTCTCTATAGTCCTCTATAGAGTGTGTCTTGGTCTCTCTCTCTCTCTCTCTCCTTTGCTCACTTGTTTTGTTTTTTAAATTCTACATATGAGTGAAATCATAGGGTATTTGTCTCTCTCTTATTTCACTTAGCATTTTACTCTAGCTCAATCCATGTTGCAAAAGGCAAGATTTCATTCTTTTTTTGTTGCTAAATAATACTCCTGTGTGTATATATACCAAATCTTCTTTATCCATTTATCTACTGATGGACACTGGTGCTATTTTTATAATTTGGCTATTGTAAATAATGCTGCAATAAACATGGCGATGTATATCCCTTCAAATTAGTGGGGGTTTTTTTGTAGTCTTTGAGTAAATACCCAGTAGTGAAATTGCTGGATTGTAGGGTACTTCAGTCTTTAAGTTTTGGAGGAAGCTACATTCTGTCTTTCACAGTGGCTGCACCACTTTGCATTCCCACAATGCACAAGGGTTTCTTTTTCTCCACATCCTCACCAACACTTGTTCTTTCTTGAGTTTCTTATTTTAGCCATTCTGATAGGAGTGAGGTGCTATCTCATTGTGGTTTTGCCATTTCCCTGATGATGAGTGACGTGAGGCATCTTTTCATATGTCTCTTGGCCATCTGATGTCTTCTTTGGAGAAAAGTCTGTTCATGTCTTCTACCCATCTTTTAATTGGATTATTTTTTCAGTGTTGAGTTTTATAAGTTCTTTATATATTTTCAATACTAACCCTTCATCAGATATGTCATTGCAATTAATCTTTCATTCAATGGGTTGTTTTTTAGTTTTGCTGGTTGTTTCCTTTGTTGTACAGAGCTTTTTATTTTGATGTAGCCTGAATATTTTTGCTTGTTTCCTTTGCCTCAGGAGACAAATCTAGAAAGATGTTGTTACAGCCACTGTCAGAGATTACTGCCAATGCTCTCTTCTAGGATTTTTATGGTTTCAGGTCCCACATTTAGGTCATTAATCCATTTTGAGTTTGTTTTTGTGTATGGTGTAACAAAGTAGTCCAGTTTCATTTTTCTGCATATAGCTGTCCAGTTTTTCCAATACCATTTTTTGAAGAGACTTTTTTTTTTAATTGGATATTCTTTCCTGCTTTGTTGAAGATGCATTGACCATACAATTTTTTGTTTATTTCTGGGTTTTCTGTTCTATTCTATTTTTTTTAATGTTTTATTTATTTCTGAGAGAGAGAGAGAGAGAGACGGCATGAGCAGGGGAGGGTCAGAGAGAGAGGAAGATACAGAATTTGAAACAGGCTCTGGGCTCTGAGAAAGCTGTCAGCACAGAGCCCAGTGTGAGGCTTGAACCCATGAACCTTGAGCTCATGACCTGAGCCGAAGTTGGACACTTAACCAACTGAGCCACCCAGGCAACCCCTATTCTGTTCTGTTAATCTGTGTGTCTAATTTTATGCTTTTGCCATTATGTTTTAATTACTACCACTTTGTAATATAACTTGAAACCTAGAACTGTGATACCTCTGGTTTTGTTTTTCTTTTTCAAGATTGCTTTGGCTATTTGAGGTCTTTTGTAGTTCCATACAAATTTTAGGATAGTTTATTCTAAAATTTTATTTTATTTGTGAAAAATATTGTTGGTACCTTGACAAAGATTGCATTAAATCTGTAGATTGCCTTGGTAACTATAGATATTTTAACAATATTTATTCAATGTTCCATTTCTTTGTGTTGTTTTGAATTTCTTTCATCAGTGTTTTATAGTTTTCAGAGTACAGAGTCTTTTCACCTTTTTGGCTAGATTTATTCCTAGATATTGTATTCTTTTTGGTGCTGTTGTAAATGGGACTGTTTTCTTAATTTCTCTTCCTGCTGCTTCATTATTAGTGTATTGAAATGTCACGGATTTCTGTACATTGATTTTGTATCCTGTGACTTTACTGAATTCATTTATCAGTTCCAGTAGTTTTTTGGTAGAATCTTTAGGGTTTCCTATATATACTATCATGTCATCTGCAAACACTGAGAGTTTTACTTCTTCCTTACCACTTTTATTTTTATATGTTGTCTAATGTGGCCAGGACTTCCAGTACTATGTTGAATAAAAGTGATTGGAAATCCTTTTCTTGTTCCTGGCCTTAGTGGAAAAGCTCTCAGTTTTTCACCTTTGGGTATGATGTTGGCTGTGGGCTTTTCATATAAGGTCCTTATTACATTGAGATACGTACCCTCTAGACCTACTTTGCAGAGGGTTTTTATTATGAATGGATGTCTTACTTTGTCAAATGTTTTTTCTGCATCTACTGAAATGATCATATGGTTTTTATTTTCCTCTTATTGATAGGCTGTATCATGTTGATTGTGTTGTGAATATTGAGTAGCCTTTATATCCTGGGAATAAATTCCACTTGATTGTGGTGTATTATTTTTTAATGTATTGCTGGATTCAGTTTGCTAATATTTTGTTGAGGATTTTTGCGTCTATATTCATGAGAGATATTGGCCAGGTAGTAATCTTTTTTGTATGTGTGTGTGGTGTATTTATCTGGTTTTGATACTGGTCTCATAGAATGAATTTGGAAGTTTTTCTTCCTCTTGTATTTTTTGGAATAGCTTGAGAATAATAGGTATTAACTCTTCTTTAAATGTTTGGCAGAATTTGCCTATGAAGCCATCTGGTCCTGGACTTTGTTTGTTGGGAGGTTTTTGATTACTGATTCAATTTCATCACTGGTAATTAGTCTGTTCAAATTTTCTGTTTCTTCCTGCTTTAGATTTGATAGGTTATATGTTTCTGGGAATTTATCCATTTCTTCTAAGTTGTCCAGTTTGTTGGCATATAGGTTTTCATAATATTCTATTACAATAGTTTGTATTTCTGTGGTTGTTACTTCTCTTGTTATATTAGCGATTTTGCTTATTTGGGTCCTCCCTCTCTCTTTTTTTTAAATGAGTCTTGCTAAAGGTTTATCAATTTTGTTTATCTTTTCAAAGAACGAGCTCTTGGTTTTATTCATCTGTTCTATTATTTTTTAGTTTCTATATCATTTATTTCTGCGCTAATGTTTATTATTTTCTTCCTTCTGCTGGTTTTGGGTTTTGTTTGTTGTTCTTTTTCTAGATCCTTCAGTGTAAGGTTAGGTTGCTTATTTGAAGTTTTTCTTGCTTCTTTAGGTAGGCCTGTATTGCTATAAATTTCCCTATGAGAACCGCTTTTGCTGAATCTCAAAGATTTTAGACCATTGCATTTTCATTTTCATTTCTCTCCATGTAATTTTTATTTTTTGATTTCTTGGTTGACCCATTCCTTGTTTAGTAGCATGTTGTTTAACCTCCATGTACTTGTGGTCTTTCCAGATTTTTTCTTGTTGTTAACTTCTAGTTTCATAGCATTGTTATCATGAAAGATACACGTGATGACTTCAATCTTTTTGAATTTGTTGAGACTTCCTTTGTGACCTAATATGTGATCTATTCTGGAGAGAATGTTCCATACAGACTTGAAAAGAATGTGTATTCTGCTGTTTTAGGGTGGAGTGTCCTGAATATATCTGTTAAGTCTGTCAGGTCCAATGTATCCTTTAAATCACTGTTACCTTCTTGATTTTCTGTTTGGATGATCTGTCCATCAATATAACTGGAGTGTTAAAGTCTACTATTACTGTATTACTATTGATTACTTTCTTTATATTTGTTATCAGCTGCTTTATGCATTTGGGTGCTTTCATGTTGTGTGTATAAATACTTATAATTGTTATGTCTTCTTGTTAGATTTTCCCCTTTATTATTATATATGGTCCTTCTTTGTTTCTTGTTACACTCTATTTTAAAGTGGATGTTGTGTGATATAAGTATTGTTACCATGGCTTTATTTTCACATTCATTTGCACAATTCCCCTACCTTCAATCTGAATGTGTCTTTAGATCTGAAATAAATCTTTTGTAGGCAACATATAGATAAGTCTTGTTTTTTTTTCCATCCCATCACCCTATATCCTTTGATTGGGGCATTTAGTCCATTTACATTAAAATAATTATTGATAGATATGTATTTATTGCCATTTTGTTATTTGTTTTGTGGCTGTTTTTGTAGTTCTCTCATTCTTTCTTCTTTTGCTCTCTTCTCACACGCTTTGCTGGCTTTCTTTAGGGATATATTTCAATTCCTTTCTATTTATTTTGTTCATATCTATTGTTGGCTTTTGATTTGTGATTGCCATTATGTTTTTATATAACATTTTCTACATATAGCAGTCTATATTAAGCTGATGGTCACTTAAGTATGAACATTCTTTACTCCTCTCCCCACTCCCCTACATTTTAGATATACGGTGTCATGCTTTACATCCTTTTATTTTGTGTGTCCATTGACTGATTTTTACAGATATACTTATTTTTACTGATTTTGTGCTTCTTACTTTTCTTACTCTTACTTATGGTCTTTACCTTCCACTCAAAGAGTGGACATTTCTTATATGGCTGGTTTAGTGGTCAGAACTCCTTTAGCTTTTTTTTGTCTGGGAAACTGTTTATCTCTCTTTCTTCTGAATGATAGCCTTGCTGGTTAGAGTATTCTTGTCTGTAGATTATTCCTTTTCAGCACTAAAAGTATATCATTCCACTCTCTTCTAGCCTGCAAAGTTTAAAATGAAAAATCTGATTACAGTTTTATGGAGTTTCCCTTGTATGTAATTGTCTTCTTTTCTCTTGCTGCTTAAAAAATTATCTCTTTATCAATACTTTTTGCTATTTTAAAAACTATATGTCATGGTGTAGACCTCCTTGGTTGATTTTTTTGGAAGATCTCTGTGCCTCTTGGATCTGGATATCTTTTTCAGCTGTCAGATATGGGAGTTTTTCAGCTGTTATTTCTTCAAAGAAGTTTTCTGTCTCCTTTTCTCTCTCTTCTTCTTCTGGGATCCCTGTAGTGTGAATGCTATTATGCCTGATGGAGGTGCTGAGTCCCATAAGTCTATTATTTTCCATAATTTTTTCTCTTACCTGCTCAGCCTGATTACTTTCCATTATTCTGTCCTCTAGGTCAGTGATTCATTCTTCTGCTTCTTCCAGCCTGCTATTTATTCCATCTAATTATCTTTACTTTCATTTATTGTGTTCTTCATCTCTGATTTTTTTTATCTCTGTATTAAGGGTCTCACTGATGTCCTCCATTCTTTTCTCAAGTCCAGTGAGTATCTTTATGATCATTACTTTAAATTCTCTATCAGGCATATTACTTATTTCTCCTTCACTTAGGTCTCTTGCTGTGGTTTTGTTCTGTTCTTTCATTTGGAACATATTCCTCTGTCTCTTCAGTTTTTCAAACTCTCTGTGTCTGTTGCTGTGTGTTAGAAAAGTCAGCTGTGTCTCCTGCTCTTGAAAGTAATGGCCTTCTGAAGAAGAAATCCTGTTGTCCCTTGAAGTGCAGTGTCCCTTGTTCCCCAGAATCTGGCACTTCAGGGGTTTCTCCTATGTATGTTGCATGAACCTTGCTCTTGTGCCTTGGCTGCTTTTTCCTTTGGTTCAGTTGTCTTCAGTGGTACTCTTTGCCTGCTGTGGGCAGTGTTTGATCCCTGTGGTGCTAGTGGACCAATCTGGGGATGCTTTGGGCTTGAGTTGATTCAAACCAGACATTTGCAGTAGCACCAAACTGCAGGGTGCTTTCCCTGTGTTGTCCACTGAGAAGTTTTCACTGGTGAGTAGGGCCTGGAATCACACCAACTGTCTCCAACAGCTGACTGCTGTATATAGTTATCTTCTCCTCACTCCAGGGATGGAACCACATTGGAGTGGTGCTGGCGCCTTTCAGGTTACTCACACACTTCTAGGCTTGTGCTACAGTTTGAATGGACTCCAGCCAAGAGCATGTTGGAAAGATGAGTTGAGCCTCAGTTCCCATGAGGTTTGTATGCCAGTGAGAGCAGATGTGCCACTACTGCCACCACTGGGACCAGGCAGCCAGGGTGAGGCATGCAGTTGGAACAATGTGTGTGCCCATCTGCTTGGGAAATGAGACCCTCTGCCACTCCATCAGAACTGGAGCTGGCCAAGGCAGATCTGCAAAGCATGCATGGGGAGGGCTCATAATTTTAACAAGTGCAATGGTCTTCTGGCTAGAGGGGAACCACAATATTGGCACAGCAAGCATGACTGGAAAGGATGGATCTGTGGGGTTGAGGGTTGAGGGGAGGAGCTTGGTATAAGCAAGCTAGGTAATGAAAATCAGCTCCATGCCAATTCCCACAGGTGGCTGTGTGTTTATGCTGGGGGTAGGGAAGGGAAATGGCACCTGCCAGCTCCTTTGTTCCTAGAGAAGTCCCTCAATGAACACTGCCCCTCTGGGACATACCGTGAGATTAGCACATAATTCTCCCACTTATAGGCCCCAGGCATTTTTCAATCTGCTGCTTCTACTCTGTATCTTTGTGGGCTCTTTGTTGTGGTATCCCTCTAAGGGCAAAGAATCAGCTTCCTTTCACCCTCCCTCAGCTCTCTGAGAGCCTAGCTCACTGATTTTTTAAATTCCAGGCTTTAAGTCCTGTTGGTTGTAAGAACTCAAAAAATCAAAATTGGCGTTTCTAGTTTTCAAAGCCAAATGTTATGGAGATATACCTTCCCTGTGTGGGCTCCCTGGTATGAGGGCCTATTTCTCTCCCCTCTCTACACACACAGCTGCCCACCCCCTCTCCCTGTCCTGCAGATGGCCTGATCTCTTTAGCTTCCCACCCCATCTCTGCCCTTCCTACCCAGTATGGCAGCTTCTCTACATTTAGTTGTGGAGTTTGTTCTGCTAGTCTTTAGGTGATTTTCTGGGTTGTTTCTACTGATGTGAGTGTTCTCTGGTTGTATCTATGGGATGAGATGAGCTTAGGGTCCTCCCTACTCAGCCATCGTCCCCTAAGTTCAAGGATATATTACTTTTGCCAAGTAACAACCTCATTTTGTAACAAACAATATGAATATATTTGTAGGATTACAAAGTATCTAGCACCCAGTAAGGTAAAATTCAAACTTTCTGGCATCCATTAGTAATAACCAGGCATTCAAACAAGCAGTAAGAAAAATTAATCAATGGAAAATGACCCAAACTTGACACAGATAATGACATTAGCAATAAAAATTAAAGTAGTTAAAACTGTATTTGTTAAAAAAAAAAAAACTGTACTTGTTATGTTTAAAAAGCTAGAGGAAAGTTTGAACATGTTACATAGAAGGATGGAAGATATAGAAAAAGACCTAACCCAATTTTAAGAGATGAAAATTCTAAGGTCTGAGATGAAAAGAATTTGAATGTCCAAAAAATTCCAAATTTGATAAAACCACAGATCTATAAGAAATTAAATGAACATCAAACACACAAAAAGTGAAGAAAATGACATCATGACACATGATAATCAAATCATTAAAATCCCTGATAAAGAGAAAATCTTAGAAGTAGCCACAAAACAAAGATTAATTTCATGCAGGGCAACAATGATACAGAAGACAGCAGATTTCTCATCAAGAACAATGACAGCCAAGAGTCAGTGGAGCAATATCTTTAAGTACTGAAAGGAAAAAAGGAACTGTCATCCTAGAATTCTTTGCCTGCTGAAAATACCTTTCAGATGTGTTTCACATGTATAGAAGTTGAATGAATTCATCACTAGCAGACCTGAGCTAGAAGGAAATATGCATGGAAGTCCTTTAAGCAGAAAGCAAGTGATACCAGCTACAAATACATATCTATACAAAGGAATAAAGAGTACTAGCAATGTTAACTACATTTTAACTAAGCATAAAGACTTTTAAATATTGAAATCTCTCTAAGAGACAATCCACTGTTTACAGCCAAGATAGTAAGTGTATTTTGAGTGTGGTAAAATATGTAGAAATTCAATACTTTTCAAACACAGCACAAAGTGTGGAAGGGGAGACTGTAAAGTGGAGAAAGGATAATCTTTTCCATAATGGTGCTGGAACAATTGTATATCCTTCCACATAAAAGCAACAACAAAAGAACACAATAGCAATAACAGCAAGGAAAGTAAAACGACTCTGACCTGTACCTCATGCCACATACAAAACACAAAATGAATCAGAGCTCTAAATTTAAAGCCCAAAACGATAACGCTTCTTAAGGGGAAATATAGGAGAAAATCTTTGTGACTTGGGTTAAGTAAAGATTTTTAGATATAACACCAAAAATGTGACGCATAGAAGAAAATATTGATAATTTAGACTTCATCAAAATTGACTTGTGCTCTTGGAAATTCACTAAGAGAATGAAAGAAAACCACAGACTGGGAGAAAGCAGTTTCCAGTTACATATCTGAGAAGACCCTTGTAACTAGAATATATTAAAAACTCTCAAAATTCAACTATATGAAAACAAACAATTTAAAAATGCATGAAATATTTGAACACTTTATCAGAGAAGATGTACAAATGGCAGATCATCACATGAAAAAGGCTCAACGTCATTAGGCATCAAGAAATTCAAATTAAAACCACAATAAGATACTACTACACATGTATCAGAATGGCTAAGATTAAAAGGACTGACTGTACCAAGTGTTTGTGTGAATATAAGACAACTGGAGTTTTCTTACCTTGCTGGCAAGTAATGTAAAATATTACTACCACTTTGAAAAAAGCTTGGCAGTCTTAAATGAAACAAAAATATACCAGCCATTCCACTCCCAGGTATTTATCCAGAAAAATATGAAGTATATGTGCATACAAAGACTTGCGCATGAGTATTTATACTGGCTTTATTTTAAAAGCCCAAGGCTGGAAAGAACCAAAATGTCCACCAATTTGAATAAACAAATTGTGGGATATCCAATTAATGGAATACTGCTCAACAATTAAAGGAAGGACTTGTTGAACTTGTAACAACATGGTTGAGATACCAAAGAATAGTACATGCTATGTTATTCCAGTTATATAAAATTCTAGAAAATGGAAATGAATCTATAATGATAGAATGTAGATCATTCTAAAGCTTGCCTAAGGCTTTGGGGGAAGGACTGGGAGCGGTGAGAAGGAGAGATTTAAAATGGGGTGTGAAGGGGTGCCTGAGTGGCTCAGTTGAGTGAGCATCCAACTCTTTATTTTGGTTCAGGTCATTATCTTGCGCGGTTTGTGAATTCAAGCTCTGCATCTGGTTCTGTGCTGACAGTACAGAGTCTGTTTGGGATTCTCTGTCTCTCTTTCTTTCTCTCTGCCCCTCCCCTGCACACACTCTCTCTCTCTCTCTCTCTTTCTCTCTCTCAAAATAAATAAACATTTAAAAAATAAAAAGTAAAGGACATGAAAAATATTTGGAGGGATTCATGATCTTGATTGTGGTTATGGTTTCATGGTGTGTATACATGTCAAAACTGATCAGATTGTACACTTTAAACATATACCATTTATTGTATGTCTATTTTACCTGAGTAAAACTGGTTTTAAAAGGATCTAATCCAAATCTTTGATTGTATAGATGATGAATTGAGGCCAGAGTGGTTAAGAGGCCTGGATTCTAGATGGATCTCTTTTCATTCTTAATGAGCACATCTTGCTTCTCTGCATGATTATTTGTTTGATGATTTATTCTAGAAATTTCCTGAAAACTGAGATCAGGTTCATTGTTCTGTACATGAGTCCCTAGCAAGATTCCTGGATTGAGGTAGATTCTTAGCAACTCTTCACAGATTTAGGAATTTAAATCTTAAATAGTATGTTGAAAATATGTCCTGCTTGAATTTCTGCATTAGGAGTCACGAGGGGATGGAGGAGTGATGTTTACTAAGGTCCTCTATAAGATACCTAACAATGCTGTGTGGTATATATCATCATCCCCATTTTTCCAAATGAGGATGCTGAAATGTGGATGGGTTTAATGACTTAGCTGAGGTTACACAGTTAGTAAATAGCAGAGCTGGGATTAGAATTCAGAACTGTCTCATGACAAAACCTGATTTCCATGCTTTATAAAGCAGATTATAGGTCAGGATCCATTTTTTCCCTAGCAACAGAATATGGATTCATATCCTAGAATATGGATTCATCCTAGTGGAAGTCACCCTATCTATGCAACCAATGACAGTCCTCTAAAGAGATTGCTCCTTTGAAGTTCCCTAACACAATTAGTAATTGTAGGCCCTTATAAATGTGTCTGTCTTCACTCTGATATTCGCTATCAGCTGGTGAGTCCTGGAATTTCTTGAAGTAATCACTTTGCAACAAGTCATAGTGTGACTTTCCCTTTAAAATTCCCATGTTCAGTCATATTTCTCATCTTTCCAGCTAGAGGGTATAAAACAGCACTGGTACCCAAAAATGAACTAAAGTTTTAGAAGGCCCACTGAGCAGATGAGAACTTCCATCTTTTTTGCTTCATTATAGGTTAAGTATTTCTCTGTTTTCCAGTGCTTTCTGTGGCTCTGCTGAGAGAGAGAGAGAGAGAGAGGTCTTAACACAGTATCAGGATAGTTTGTCCCTTTCAAATCTTATTTGAAGAAGGTAGTTGGGGAAATCTCAAATAGTTGGTAGATGCCAAGAGGTCAGTCTTCTTCAAGAATGCCCCAAAGCCCAGTCCTCATTACTTAGTTTAGAAAGTGTTATGGGAGAATGTTCAGCACAAGATGATGTTTCTCAGCCAGCTATTTTCATTTCACCCACTACAGCAAGTCCATTGCTTGCTTTCCTGGGACATGAAAACAGCCAAATAGTGTCAGTAATTTATCTTCTTAGTTTTTCCAAAGCCAGCATGGTGAACTTTGCAACACCCTGTGAATCTGTATGAAAGAGAGTTTTGGATTTTTGAAGATTATGCTTACCCAGGGTTCTAAAGAACTCTGTGGCTTCCCCTCAGACTGATCTTTCCATACATATTTGGTCCCCAGTGTGTCCTGTCAAGATATCTGTGCAGCCTCATGCTCAACTAACGAGCTTCATTTCCTTCCAAACCCCTTGGCAGAACCCAGCCCTGTCTCTTCACAGTCCTGATCACATACCAAGCTTGTTCTTACTTCTGGACCTTAAGTGGTGATGCTCCTTTCCTGATGCAACACCTACATGGCACTGTGTTCCATTGTCTTCGATTGTTTTGCTGTAACTTCTTGTACAGCAACTTTGGTATTTGTTGGATCTAGTTTTAAATCCTAAAACGGCCATTTACCAGCTCTGTGACATCAGGCAGGTCAGTAGTGTCTCTGACTCATAGCTTACTTTGTGTCTGAGAGGGTTAAGAATACCAACTAAACAGGGCTAATGTGAGGATTAAGGACAGCTGTATGCAATATGAGGAGGAATGTTGGTAAAAACTCAGTTCAGTGAAGTATAGGGTCAAGCTCATAACCGTTCCTTTCTTGCTTTTCCCTCTCTCCCTTTTCCAGATTATTTCTTGGAATCAAGGCTAGTAATTTAATTCTTCTGTGACCTTGATAGTGCTGAGTACACAGTTGGTACTATGTGAATACTTGATGCTGGAGAGAATGTATTTGTTTGCAGAGGAAGGAAAAGCAAGTAGAGATTCTCTGTCTCTCAGTGACATTTTTCTGTCCTTTCTCACAATGCAATTTTGGTTACTTCTGCCCTCTTGATAACAACAGCCTTTATAAAGGCTGTTTAGAACAGGTTGTAACAGTCAAATATGTCATTTATTGTCTGATACACTGGGTTGGACCACTACTTTCCAGTAGCTCCTAATTGCTGATTTTCTCATGTGGGCTTCTAGCTCAATAGTAAAGTATTCATCCTTCTTGAGAAGATATGCCCTAGGACTTTGATAAAAATCCTTACCGTGCTGCAGCTGCTTTTGCAAATTGTACTGGCTCCTTCCAAGTCTTTGAAGACAGCATGCTGTTTCATAATCCTTACCTTTGTCCTTCCACTGTCTGGAGAATGTCTGTCACCCCTCATGCCCATCTACTGCTCTTTCAAGACAAAGTCACTTCCTCTATACAGACTTTCAGGACTTAGGCCTTTCCCATATTGATCAGCTGCGCTTAGCCTCTACCTTCTCTGAATCCCTGTATTTTTCTAATCTACACAGATTTTCCCCAAAGCACCTTGTTTGGTGTCACCAAATGTTTGTGTCACCTCCAAATCCGTATATTGAAATCTAATTCCCAGTGTATTCTCCAGTGTGAGGGTAGAGCCCTCGTGAACAGAATCAGTGTCCTTTTAAGAAGAGGCTAGAGAGCTGGTCCTCCCTCTCTCTCTCTCCCTCCCTCCCTCTCTTTCTCTCTGCCATGTAAAGATAATGCAAGAAGACAGCTGTTTGCAATCAGAAAGAAGGCTGTCCCCAGGCACTGAATCAGCCAGTACCTTGATCTAGGACTTCCAGCCTCCAAAACTGTAATAAATAATGTTTTGTTGTTGCTAAGTCACCCAGTGTGTGGTATTGTGTTTTACCAGCCTGAACCGACTAAGACACACCTCTATACTTGATTGTGCTTACTGGTTTCCATCTGTTTCCCCTTGCTGTCCTGGGAGTATGACATAGTTGAAAAATAATAATATGTCTTGGGGTACCTGGGTGGCTCATTTGGTTAAGCGTCTTTCTTCAGCTCTGGTCAAGATCTCATGGTCCATGAGTTCGAGTCCCACATCGGGCTCTGTGCTGACAGCTCAGAGCCTGGAGCCTGCTTCTGATTCTGTGTCTCCCTCTCTCTGCTCCCCCTTTTCCTCCTCCTCCTCCTGTTCCTTTTTCTTCTTCTTCTCTTTTCTTTCTCTCTCACTCTCTCTCAAAAATAAACAAAAAATATTTTTAAAAAAAAAATGTGTCTGATTTCTGAATCTCAGTACCTAGTACCTTGCCTAAGACAGGACAAAATGGATGGATAGGTGGAAGGCAGGAAAGCAGGCAGTCAGAAAGAAGGGCCTTTTAACTTTTTTTCCAATGAGTTGTATTGTTTCTTTCTAACACTCTGCAGATTCATCCCTCTTTCCAGTACCCCAGTGGCTGTAAGCTCGGGAAATACAAGATAATACCAAAAGGCCTGATTTTTTCCAAATTGAATTTCCAAAAATTTTCAGAGATCAGAAGTGATTTCTCACTCTCAGGAGTGAGACATTGCTTTGGAAAGCTCTTCATGGGTAGGGGCAGGTATAGGAGAATTCACTCAAAGAGTTTTTCCCTTTCTTGGGTTTGTTTTACATTGAAATTAACAGAGTTAAAATTTTCATTAGAAAGATGCTTCTGCTAAAAAATGTGACAAAGAATATATGGAAACAAATGAAAATGAAAACACAACAATTCAAAATCTATNTGTGACAAAGAGTTAAAAGCTAGCACATTTCTTCTCAAATACAAATGGCTTTTGCTTCTCTCTTTGGATTTTTCTATGTGACTTTTACTGCATGGGTATCTGAGGGAAGAATATTATTTAATGCTTTTCAGGTCATGAAAGGGGTTTTGCCTAGAGTATCTTGTGTGACATCATTTGTTATTTTTATTTCAAACAAGTAATTCTGACACATTTCAAGATTCTTAAAAGTTGTAAAAATAAAAGTGCTTGTCACCTACATATTTTTTATAGTCAACTAAGTGTTTTTCAGGTTTCATCTCATTTACTCCTCACAATGAACCTATAGTTTAGGTCCTCATAATCCTTATTTTACACATGAGGTTTTGAGCTCAGTAAGATTAGGTAATTTACATAAAGCATGTCAGTGGCAGAGTCAGACTTAAAAAACAAGGTCTTGTAGCTCTGAGTCCTAGGCCTTTTATGAGAGATTTAGTGAACAGGTTTTCCTTACATGTGAATTACTGTTTTTTGTTCCTAACATAAACCAATGGAGGTTGACAGAAATGATGAAAAGTTTAATGATGCTAAACATCTGTAAATGCAATATAGTAAAAATAATGAGAACAGAAAATCCATGGTTCTACAGGTTTTTCTAGTTGTTGAGCATCAAATCATATTTCCCAGTGAACTATATCTCTTTCCAAATTTTAAGCTCCTATCCTTTTAATAAGCGTCTTCATCAGTGAACTCAAAGGTATATGCATTGGAGTTAACCAAACACACATACAAGGATGTGGATATGTGTGCTTTCAGATATTAATATCTCCTCCGTGAATTTTGATGGGAAAAATTCAATCAAATTAACACTGTTGTTCATGAGTATACCAGAGGGTTAATGCCTTATCCAGTAACACTAAAAATTCAAGGTATCTGAATAAAAGCTTTGATGTTTTTCTCTATCCCCTACTGTATCGCTTTAGCACTTTCTTGTCTTCCTTCCTAACCAGTCAGGGGTTTAGCCAGAGTGACTGGGAGGAGAGTGTGTATTGGTTATGACATGAGGAACTGTCAGTTTTGTTAGGATATCCAAGAAGAGTTGGGATTAGAAGGTCAGGGCTGTAAATTCAATCTGTAAGACTTGAAGATGGCAGCTGTAACAGTGTGAATAATTCCCATCTTTCCGATGGATGAATCAATTTGTGTTAGTGCAGAGGGGAAAGGTGCAAGGGAGTCTGGAGCAGAGCTGTGGATAATACCCACTATGTTACTCTTCTTTATAGCTGTCTGGGGTGAGTTGGGGACAGCCCAAATCTGCACAGAGAAGACAAGGACAACACTGACAGGAGCCCTATTGGTATTATAGTATTATAATTAGCAGATGATCAAGTTAGAATTTAATTCAAGGGATCATGGCTTCAGGGAAGGGTTTATAAATCCCTATCCCGGATTATAGTAGTAGTATAACCAATAATTACATAAAGAATCCATGGATTGTTTTTTACAGAAATGCAATACCTTACATACTTGCCTAGAAATGACAGTCATGTACATCTTTTCTGCTCAACCACACAATTTTGTGGAATCTTCCAGATGTCTCTACCCCATGGGTGTCATGTCAGTACAAGAGAAGCTCTAAGTGTGGATGTAAATCTGAAGGTTTCATTGTGCACTCTTCTATCAGACTATCTGTGAAAATATGATCAGTGGAAGAGACCGCTGCTACACAGCTTCCTTGGAATAATTCTTAATTATTCCCATCTTGTTTGCTAAAAAGCCAGTGTTTATTCATAAGCAACAATTTCTCATAATTCTATGATAATTCAAGGATCTTCATCCAAATACAGAGATATTTATTGTCTTCAATGTACGAGGCATATGGAATCTTAGCAAATTTTATTGAAAAAAATATATAAATCACACCTGCATATCCTCTTTTACTCACATATTAGTTTATCTTCCAGAAAGGGAGCTTGAATTGATTTAAACAACTCCACATGGAGACCTTACAGTTCTGCATCTTGTGCTGAATGGAGATGGGTCAGACATACAGCAGTCTTTTTTCTTCATGGAGAATATTTCAGAGGGAACAATAATGCTGCCATCACGTCACCATGCACAAAAGTCATGCAAGAAAAGCCTTACTTATAAGTGAAAGAAGGAGCATTGAAGAAGGCAAAGAAAAAAAAATATTGCCACAGTGCCATTCTGGAATGTATATTTATCCAATCTCTTAAATTATACTAGAATGTGAGCCCTGTGGAGGTGAGGTTTGCTTTTATTCATTGCTATATCCTCAGCACCTGGAAAAGTATTTGGCACATATTAGGTGCTTAATAAATAACACTGAACAATATCTATATAGTATATGCTATAAGTAATATTTATACCATAATAATACTTATATATTATATACTATAATAATCATACTATGATACTTAAGTGAATATATAACTTATACAGAAACAAAATAGGTATTCTAATTTGGTATTACACAGTGGTTATTAGAGGCACGAGCTAGTTTACTTTATTAAATTAATGTTTTGATTTCATTGGTATTGGCTTTTTAAGCCACTAATTAATTCCTGGTCCCCATGTGGCCTATGTGAATCAAGGTGAGGATGGGACTCTGAAGGTGAGGGAATGGAATCTCTAGGAGGTCAGCCAAGCTAGGGTGTGAACAAATAGGTGCTGGAAATATCCACCCATGCACAGGTACACATGTTACACACCGTAGACAGCCATAGGCTTGACCCTAAATCTTGTAGGTTTGTTATTATTTAGGCCTCTATTTTTATCTTGTAGTTTTGATCATGAATTCTAGCTTGTTAATTCATTTACTGCCGTGGTGAACCTTTGGTGTCCAGCTACTGCACTTCCCTCTACTAATCAAATATATTAGCTCACTGGCAGCTTTTTCCTAGAACTCTTAAGAAATCATTATTTTATTTACGTTTGAATTTACGTTTTCATTTACAAAGTAAAAAGCACTTTGATTAATTGATTTGGACTCCAGTATTGATTGCAGGGCTTTGGGTCACAAGATATAAACTCATATATTCTTCATGCAACAAATATTGATGGAAGTATATATATCCATCAGTCTAATGTTCTACCAGGTTCTATGTCTATAAGGCTCTGCCCTCTGGAATGTTCACAGATGAGGAAGAGGGACAACCACATAATAACAATGTGGTGTGATAAAAACCTCTAAAAGAGAGACCTGCCCAAAGGAGTCAGTGATGGTCACAGCTGTAAGGAGCACTCAGGGAAACTTCTGTGGAGTGAAGATGCTTGAACTAAGTCTTGAAGGTTGGATAGTTCAGTGAAAAGTGTGTGCCTCCTAGGAGAATTCAGGGAGGCAGGGGTGGAGGAAGCATTGTACACTACATACCTCAGAAATGGCAGATTCAGGTTTTCCTCACCACATTATTGGAATTAAAAAAATGTTGCTGATGGGTTATACAAAACTTTGAAAATATTTGAGCAAATTCTAAACTCTTGCACCACCCATGAACAGATTAGAAATGCAGAATCTCACTCAGGCTCACCCTAGACCTACTGAGCCAGAATCTGCATTTTAACAATACCCCCAGGTAATTCACATATACTTAACACCTGAAAGTACAAAGCCAAAGCCGATCTTTTTGGAAGATTGAACCTTCTGTCAGAGGAGTTTTGGGGCACTTTAGAAACTAAAACTGATTCTTGAATGATACAGTAAACGTGTGTGAAGTTCATGTTGACAACAGCATAGAAATCTATAGGAGATCTATAGTAAGCCTGTGGCTGTTTAACTTTCAGAATTAAATTATTCAGTTAGAAATTGGTCACTGTCTACACTTCAGCTGCTGCGAAGGGGCAGAAAATGGGCTAGGCCAGCTTTAAGGCTCAGGTTTTCCTTTGATTGGGTGGATGACCTTAGGCAAGCTCTTCAAGCTCACGGAGCCTCAGTTATTTCATCATTTATAGGCATCTCCTTATTTGCCAAGTGAGGGACCATGGTACCTGCCACACAGGTGTCTCACTAGGATCCAAGAAATAATGTGTGGCATAGGAAATGACCTATGATCTAAGACCTACAATAAATTTAGCTAAGTTTAAACATATGTGTTATAATTAAAATAAGCAAAGGAAAACAGATGTATTTCATGCTTGTTTAAGGAGAGTGGTGTCAAGAGGAAATTGAAACAAGCACTTAATATGTGCACCCTTGTGTGATTACAGTGTTATTTATAATAGCGAAGATAATGGAAGCAATGTTAAGTGTTAATTGATGGATAAATGGAAAAATAATGTTATATATATCTCTGTGTGTGTGTGTGTGTGTGTGTGTGTGAGGGTGCGTGTGATGGAATATTACTCAGCCATAAAACAGAATGAGATCTTGCCATCTGTGACAACAGGAATGGGTCTAGAGGATATTATGCTAAGTAAAGTAAGTAAAACAGAGAAAAGACAAATACCATATGATTTACATATTTGTGGAATCTAAAAAACAAAACAAAGGAACAAACAAACAAAATGCAGAAACAGGCCCATAAATACAGAGAACAAACTGATAGTTGCCAGAGGGGAGGGGTTGTTGGAGATGGGTAAAAAGTGGTGAAGAGATACAAGCTCCCAGTTATGGAATGAATAAGCCACAGGCGTGAAAGGTACAGCATAGGGAATGTAGTTAAAGGTGTTGTAATAGCGTTGTATGATGACAGATGGTAGGTACACTTGTGGTGAGCATAAGGTTAAGACTTTGTCAAATCACTAAGCTGTATACCTGAAACCAATGTAACATTGTGTGTCAACCATACTTCAATTGCAAAACACACACACACACACACACACACACACACACAGAAAAACAAGCACTTAGTACATGAATCATAGAAAACTTGTGACACTGGCCTTGTTGCTCAGTCTACTCTAGTAATCCTTTCTGCTCTCCACTTTCCCAGGCATGCGCCAAGGCAATGACCATGGTTCTCAGTACCGCTCAGCCATCTATCCAACCTCTACCAAGCATCTGGAGGCGGCCCTGAAGTCCAAAGAAGACTACCAGAAGGTAAGAACTCTTCTTCCTCCTAGCCGCCCACTGTTGGCCTCCACCAGGTCAGACCCCACCTGTAGAGGGAGAGTCTGGTTGCTTTCATGTGGCACTGTTCCTTTACACAGTTTTTGGAAATGTCTCTCAGCTTCTGCTCTATAAATGTGCTAAATCATATTTTAAGAGTAGGCCCTTGTGCATTTCTCATAAAATCAACTCATCCAGATGAATATGTATCTTCTTTTCAATCTCTCTCTGCCTCTACTCTTGCTGGATCTCATTTTTTCTTTCTTCTCTCTATAATTATTTGTTCAGACTGCTGTAACAAAGTACCACAAACTAGGTGTTTTAAACAACAGAAATGTGTCTCATGGTTCTAGAGGCTGGAAGTCTAGAATCAAGGTGCTGGCTCTGCTGACTCGGGGTTCCTACTGAGGCTTGCCACAGAAGGCTTTGCCCTAGGCCACTTTCCTTGGCCTATATTTAGCTGTCTTCTCCCTGTATCTTTTTTACGTTGTCTGTCTTCTGTCATATCTGTTTGTGTGTCCAAATTGCCCCTTGTTATGACAATTCCAGTCATAGTGAATTATGGTCCACCGAATGCCCACATTTTGACTTGATTACCTCTGTAAAGACACTATTTCTAAATAAGCTCACATTCTGAGATACTGGGGGTTGGGATTTCATCTTTTCTGGAGAACATGGTTCAATCCAGAATACTCATTCTTTCTTACTAGTAACAGTAGATTAAATCAAAATAAAAACACTTCTCAGAAATATAGATACTATCATAAAATAATTATTTTTACTACTAATTTGTATAAAATTTAAAAATCTCCAATAGAGCTTTGGTTCTTTTAAAACTAACTTGAGTTACTTTAATTTTTAGAACTTTGTGATATTGTTTACATTTTAATTGTTGTTATATTTTCTGATTCAGATTTATGCTTAACAATAGGGCCAGTTGCTACTGTAATGCTGTCTATTTTAGAATTATGTAAAAAGTCTAATATGTAACAGTTCCCAGCAATCTGTGGGATCTCCATCTAACCCCCATGGTGGCAAAGGTGGCAGGGAGGAGGAGAGAGAGAGACAAGAGTGTATCTACTGATTAAAAAAAGTAGCAGGACATGAAGTTCATGGTCAGTTCAACTCTGAAGAGCAGAGAAGGCTAAAGGAGATGCTGATAGGGCCTCATTTATTTTCAGCATACCCCCTCCCACCAGGGCTCTGACATCTGCTTGGGTGATAACAGTAAGCAGCCTCTGGGATGGCTCTCAGTGGTCTCTGCCCTTGTGTAAGCCTCTCTCCTTGAGTATGGTCTGAATTTAATGACTCACTTCCAATGAATGAAAGAAGTGGTGGGATATTACTTCTGAGATGAGTTTATTAAAAGATCAGGACTTCCATCTTGGAGGCCCTCTCTCATCGTCTCTTGGATCACTTGCCCTCAGGGAATCAGCTGCCGTGTTGTGAGACAGCCCTTTGTAAAGGTCCCTGTGGCAACGGGTGAGTGAAGGCTTCCAAGAACCACACGAGTAAGCTTAGAAGGTCCTCAGCCCCAGTCAAGCTTTCAGATCTGACTGAAACCCCAGTTGACAGTTTGACTGCAACCTCATGAAAGACTTTAAGCCAGAGGCACCTAGCTAAGCAGTGCTACAGAAACCACAAGATAGTAATTTTTTATTGTTTTAAGTTGCTAAGTTTTGGAGTAATTTGAGTATATTTATATTGCCATTCTCAAAAGCTTTTCACTATATATCTTATTTAACTATAACTATATATATATATAGTTATTTAACTATAAGATATACATATACATCATATAGTTAAATAAGATATACATATGCATCTTATTTAACTATAAGATACATATGTATATCTTATTTAACTATATCTATAACAACTACAACTATATATATATAGTTATATCTAGTAGAGTAACTAGAATTACAGAAAACAAGACCAAATGCAGGGGGGTGAGTGTGACAGCTGATGCAGGGCTCTAGAACAGAAACCATAGGAGACTTATCTCAAGTGCTACCAGTCTGAGTGGAATAAGGGATATTTTAGGAAGTAAAATAATAGAACATGAAACTTGATTAAAGTAGAGAAAGAGTGAGTGGGAGGAGTCCAGGGTAATTAATAGGTTTCTGGCTTGTGATGTTTTGTATGAAGGTACGGAGGTGCAGAGGTGGATTTGTGGTGAAGGTAAGTTAAGTCTGGACATGTGAAGTTGAAGGTACCTGTGATCTGGCATTCAGGTGGTTTTTGGGAGCAGATGGGGCTGTTCCTTCCTTACAGGGAGGATTGTTGTGACTGTTAACTGGGTTAATGCTTGTCAGGTACATAGCTTCACACGTAATAAGTGCCAAAAAAATGGTAGCCTTTATTAATGCTGGGAGTTATCACTTATATTTGGCTACTGAAGCCCTAGTTGCTGGTATAGTCACTTAGGGAAAATGATAAGAGATGAGAGGAGAAAGCTCAGGACTGGTGGAAAACCACCATTTGAGAGGTAGTTAGGGAAATACCTACTGCAGGAAAATGAGATCATTTCCGGTGTTCACAATGAGGATTTTAAGTTCAAAAGGTCAGTGCCTTTTAGGTGATGATGAAGAAGCTAACATGATTTTTGGGTTTCTGCCCCAACATAGTTTCTTACCCTTAGTTGTGAGTGGAGCCCATGTTGATTTTAGATAACTGATACACATAGGAAATAAAATTTAGATATTACATATTAATAAGCTGTCTTAATAATTTTCTCCATTATTTTTGTAGATTTGGGGAATGTTAATGTTATATTCTAGATAGTTGTTCTAACCAAATGCTTTTTGGGTGTTTTGTATCTAAGCATATGGGACACACATACATGTATACATTTTTGCTTGGTTTTTAAAAGTAGGGTCTTTTTTTCCATAAAGATTGGGTTGTTCTGTCCTCCCAGTATCCAAATATCCATTGCTGTTAACATAACCACATATAATTGCTTTATTACCAACTCAGAGAACAAATACTCTCATGTTTCTTTTATTTTACCACATAAATGAAAGTGGTCCTGCATTCCCCGGATAGGTGAGTGGCAAGTCCAGTACTTGTCTCCTGGATAACTGGCTAAAACCTAGAAAGTCTTGACTCTAGACCAACACCTCCAACACAACTTTCTGCCATGATGGCCAGGGGTCTCTTCTGCACTCTCCAATATAGTAGCCACTAGCCACATGTGGCTATTGAACATTGAATTGTGGTTAATGCAACTGAGAGCTGAGTGCATTGTTTTATTTTAGTTTAGTTTAATTACTTTAATTGTATATTTAAATAGCCACCCGTGGCGAGTGGCTACCTGATTAGATAGCATAGCAGTCTATGAAGGGGTTGTGTATCTATGTTTCAGGGAGCATGGAGCATGCTAGTCTGGCTCCCTAGCTGGGAGACTCAAGATTCCCAGCCTTCTGCTCTTGTGTTGGCTTATTACAAGAGCATGGGACTACCATGGAGCATCAGAGGTGCTGCACCAGGAACTGCTCCCTCCTTTTCTTTTCTGGAGATACACAGCGTGAGGGACAAGTAGTTTTCGTTTCAGTCACCACTGAAAAGAGCTGAAAACTGAAAGCCACAACCCTAGGGACCCTTGGCTGACCTCAGTCAAGTGCAGAGGGGTCCTTCCGTTCTTGATAGAGTCCTTGCCTGGGAGCCCTGGGTCAGGATTTATCCTTCTATCCCACCTTGAGCACCAGGAACTACTGTCTCCTTTCCCCCTTTTCAGATCTATACCATGAAGGGTCAAGTCACTTTGCATTTGGGGAACCAAAGAACAAAGGCCCTCATTGTGTCACCTTCCCTGGTGAGCAGTAGGGCTAATTGCATATACCTGCACTGGGTGACCACTATAATTTTTATCTTCGTCCAGATCTCATGGAAAACAGAGCCTGTGGCAAAGGCTTGTGTGTGAGGACTTACTTGAGAATGCAGTGCCATGGAGGAGGAGTAAGGGGCAGGGGGCCTGGAAAAGAAAAAGAAGGAGAACCAATATAACTCAGTCTGTGCTATCAGTAATGGGTTGTTTGGTCCCTATGAAATGACCAGTCCTTCTGAGAGAAGGGAAGCATCTGTCGGATGCTATTCCCCATGGGTTCGCTCTGTGCTTCTGGGTTGCATGTGTACACTTAGGAGACTGTGTCCCTGCAGCAGGAGGCAGGAGGCACATGCCATGGGTGTGAGATGAATCGCTGGAGGGCTGCACCTGCATAAAACTAATCAGAGGCCATGGAGAGCTGAGCACTGCAGCAGAGACTGGAAGAGAGACAGGTGAGGCTGAGAGGATCTGAGCTGGTATATGAGAGGTGGCTGATGCGACCGTCCACAAAACAGTCCTTTACCCACTCCACCCCATCTGGGCCAGGCAGCTGACTGACTATGGAGTCTTGAGGATCATCTACCATGATTTTTTGACTTTCTGGAATCTCTGTTAGAGCAGAGAAAGAAAAAGACAAGTTTATTTTTCAACAATCATCCTGTTACAATAAGATAGTTATATAATATGCCATTATTTGTGTAGTGTATACATTTATATATAGTATATATATTAGCTATATAATGACAATGGTAAACATGATAGACATGATGAACATGATAGACAGCAACACTAGAACCAACTGAGTGCTTACTACATGCTTGTTAACTATTTTAAACTATTTTAAATGAAGTCATTTATATATTTCTGACTAAATTTATCTATATACATACATAGATATAACGGATATGTTTAGATGTAGGTATGCATGTATCTCTCAGTACCTTTATATAGAATTGTATACATTCATGTATTTCTTGTTCCTAGTTTTGAAAGTTGTATAAATTTCTAACTATCCATTCAGTTGGCATAATTGATAATATATACACCAAGAAAAATCACTGATTTTCAGTGCCTATGAAAGGTGATAGAATTAGCTTTTGCACCATAAAGAGGATGATCTGTGCTTTTGCATTTACCTTAAAAAGTAATGTGTTTTCTAATAGATCCCACAAAGCAAGGGGAGAATCTCAGATATCACCAGTTGCCTTAACAGTTGAGTAAAGGAGAGGAGACAGCTGAAAGGGTGATTCCTGGAATTGGCTTTCCTGGGTTTTCTACCTAGGGTGACCTTGCACAAATTCCTGAAACAACAGAGATGTTTAATCTAGGGAGAGTCATTTCTTAACCATACTAGATTGAGGTCTAGGGTTTGTAATCTTATCACAATCATATAGATTTATTTCTGACATGGGGAGATTCTGCAGATGACTCATTCCATGCATTTTATATACACTCATTTCCCCTTTAAGAGTTGGCATTTCCAGCCCTGTCATTACATTCTGGGAATTCATCTTATTTGTGCCCTGGTGGGACCTCTATGCACTAACTATAACATTGACTTAGGTTACTAATTTAATAGACTTCACTAGTTTGCCCCCAGTGACCCCCTAGTAACCAGCTTCTTCAGCAACTTCTTTATACTTGGAGTTTAGAGTGACAGTATTGCTTACCACGGAGCAGCCATTTGAACATAAAATTAGCTGATTTTATCACAGGGACCAATTGTTGAGCTAATTAGATGTGCAGTACTGCTGATGAACCAGAAACCCAAAGTGATTTTCCATCTAAACTGTGGTTTTCTGCAAAGTTGGCTGGGTTGTAGATACCAGACTCACCAACAACCCTAGGAAAAGAAAAATGGCTGAAGAAGTTTGTGAATTTTCATTCTTAAAGGAATCTGGAGAACCTTACAGAAGGGGATCAGAGTGAAAATTAAACATCACACTGGTTCATTGACCTTGGAAGTGCTGGATTCCGTTCACAGAATAGGACAGCTGCTTCATGTCCTTCATGAGCTGAAGACTTGGCACAAAACATGGGAGTATTCTTAACTTTGGATGAAGACTTCATTAACTTTTCTTAACTGCACTTTCATATTTTTTTCCTGAGTTTCATGATGGAATTATTTGCTTACGGTATTAAGTGGAGATAATCTAATGTATTATTAATTGCCTTTGAATTATCAAATATAGACAGCTTATCTCCCAAGTGAACCTGTCATGACATTTGCTAATATTCCAGACTGAATCGTGACCTCTTGCAGGGAAAGTGGGTGTTCAGATGCAATTCTTACATCCTGAAAATGCAACTATTCCTCATTTTGGAATCAAATCTTTTGATGACTGATAGGTTTTGTTTCTTGAAATTTGATAGAGAATTAAAAAGTCTGAAGATAGTTCTCCTGGTCACATGATCTGTTTCTTTCCCAACTCCTCAAAATTTCATGAACAAGCACAGCCTTTCCTTTGGATAATCTTTTTGGGTGAATGCTAAATATCCACCATGTGCCAAATATAATATAGTGTTTCAAAATCTGTCTCTTTCAGTCTCTCAGTCTGTTTGTTCATCCACCCATCCACTCATCCAGCCACCCATCCATTCATCTGTATCTTCAACATAGCTATAATCTCTAAGTATTTGCCATATTTTATCTTAAATTTCAATTATCCAACAGTCTGTCATCTGTTATCTATAATCTATATAGTGTCATTTTAAAGAGAAGTACTCAAAGTGAAAGATTAAAAATAGTATGCAATGATTGGATTAAAGCAGCATTTTTTAGGTTTGCTTCAGCTTTGATTATTTAATTTTCTTCCCCAAGCACTTAGGCTATAGCCAGATAGTCAGTGACTCCCCATGCTCTCCAGTTAAGCCCTGACAGGTTGTGGTTTCACTGCTCAGTGTGTGTGCATGTGAGGGGGGCGGCGCAGATTTCATTTCCAAATAACCTACCTTCCTGTGCTACCAATTAAGTTTTTGCTTCTTTTTTTCTAGCATAGTTTAAATGCCATCATCTTTAGACTACTGACACTCAAAACTTCTGGGCCAGAACTACTCCCTGAGCTACAGATCCCCATATTCCACTGCCTACTTGTTAATTCTCCTTACTTGTCAGCATAATCTTTCCTAAACTGGGAGGCTTGATTCCCACCCCTACCCCCCACACCATAAATAAGACTCACAGCTTTTTCCTGACACCCCCAACCCCACTGACAGCCTTCCCAGCCTTCACCTTCTAACTTGCTTAAGCAAGATTTCTAGGAATCATCACTGATTCACCCTTTCCCTTACTCTTCACCTCCAGTTAATCAGATTAACCTAGAGTCTGCTTCTCAGATATGTCTCTATTATGCCTACTTCTCACTCATTTTCAAGTTCATTGTCATAGTCTGTGCTACTGTTATCTGTTCCTAGACTACTAGGCTCCATACCTCTCTACTACCACCCACCCACACAAGGAAGCAGGAGCAACTTCCTAAATCTAATTCCAGTCATTTCCTTGCCATGCATAAAACTCATCTATGGCTTCCCTACTACATTTAGAGTGAAATCCAGACTCCTTAGCATGGCTGACAAGGTTCTAAACAATCATTTTGCCATCTTCCCATGAGACGACTTCTAGTCAGAGTGCCTAATTACCATAGTATATCTAAGAATTAACATACAATTCTTGCTCAGAGCTCCAAACCTTCTAATAAAGCTCAAGAACTTCTAGAATTCTGGGGACTTAAGATGAGAACCATAGTCACTCATAGAAAATTTTACAGCTGTGCAATGAACATCATAAAGAATGGTTTTATGTTTCTTTGTATTTCAAAGTTAGTTCTTATGCAGAGTCACTTTTGCCACAAATAGACCAAATTCAGAAATTTGAGGAATTGCTTTTTCTAGTATGTGTCACATACCAGGAGGAAATAATTATTGAGTTAACCGTAGTGTTCTTGACCCCAAAGCCTATCTTGAAAACTCACTTGACAGAAGAAATTACTAAATGCCACAATCATAAAACAATATTTGGTAAGAATAAGTCAGTGAATGGTACATGAAACCATCTTCCTTTCTCTAATTTGCCATATTTCTGACTTTTTGTCCCTGTCTTAGTTATAAATGGCCATTGCAGCTAATTACCACAAACTTGGTGGCTTAAAACAACAAAAATTCATCTTCTCATAGTTTCAGAGGCCAGAAGTCTGAAATCAGTTTCACTGGAGCAAAATCAAGGTTTCATCTGGGCTGTGTTCCCTCCAGAAGCTCTCATGGACAATCCCTTTCTTGACTCTACTCCTCTAGTGACTGACTGCTGATGCTTGGCATGTGGCCACATCACTCCATTCTCTGCCTCAGTGGTCACATTGCCTCCTCCTATTCTGTGTGTCTGATCTTCCTATGCCTCTTTCTTATAAGGAAATGATTGCATTTAGGGCCCACCTGATAGTGCAAGATAACCTTCCTGTCTTAAGATCCTTAATCTAGTCACATATCTGAAATCTTTGCCATATAAAATAGCATTCACGTGTTCCAGAGGTCAGGACATTGACATTCTAGGAGTACTATTATTCAGCCTTCCACAGTCTCCCAATTTGGTTTCCAGACTACCACTGTCATGAGTCCAGCCTCAAATGGGGTACTGAAATGGGGAGGTCTTCTCTTCTGGGCTTCTCAGGAGAGGCAAGCCATGTTCATTGAGTGGGCACCCATCTGGGTTCTTTCTGGATCCTGGGGCTAAACACAAAATACACTCAGTTCTCCAGAGAGGATGGGGCTTGATCTTCTCTTTCTTGAGGTCCTTGTCTAGTTCTGAAGAGAGGTAGACATTCACATAAGCTTTTCCCCTTTCAAACATCTACCTTCAAAAAAGACCCAACTTCACTCCTATACTACTTACCAAAATAAAGTAACATACCAAAAATAACAATGGAAAAAAATCCTAGGAGCTGGATTTTGGAGATAATTGGAGGAGAAAAGTGTGTGTGTGTGTGTGCGTGTGTGTGTGTGTGCGTGTGTAAATAATCAAAATAATGGTTGACAAGAAAGTTCTAGTGATCTCTTAGTCACTTAACATCGATAAGTCCTTGACTTCTCTGGTCTTCATTTTAAATTACCTAACAAAGTTTCCTCAAAGGCTTTTGTAGGAATTAAATGAGACTTTATATATATGTAAAATACCCCTTATTATGGACTGAATATTTATATAAACAAATTAATACATGCATACATGCATACTAGCATACATACAGACCGCTACCATGTAGTAGTCAGCCAATATATGTTAATTGATGCTGAGACCCTTCAGTTTTCTAATCCAGAAAATAGTTTTTTTTAAATTTTTGTTTAATTTTGAGAGAGAGAGAGAGAGAGCAAGTGGGGAGGGACAGAGAGAGAGGGAGATACCGAATCTGAAGCAGGCTCCAGGCTCTGAGCTGTCAGCACAGAGCCCAATGCGGGGCTCGAACTCACAAACTGCAAGAACATGACCTGAGCTGAAGTCAGATGGTTAACCAACTGAGCCACTCAGGCGCCCCCAGAAAGAAGTTTTAATTATGCCAACTCAACTGAGAGTAATTAACTCTATTTAAAAAATATCCAGTCATGCTATAATCATCATCCTATAACTGGGTCTGATAGTTCCCTACCAGGAGGTACAGATCTTTTGTTTCCCTGTAAGCATCTATAAGGTTGAAAATTTGAAAATATTCTTCCTTCCTTCTTTGACCCCATCTTTCTCAGGAAATTAATACATTAATCACTTTATCAGATGTTAATTATGTACTGAGTAGTTGCCATACTTGCATTACAGTTGTTTCAAACACAGCTATCTGAAAAAGGATCTCACGAAGTTTATTGTAACAAACTATGTCACAAAAGCCCACATGTCATAAATGCACTCCCTTATAGAATATTTCATAGAACTGTCCTAACATTAAACTCTTTGTGGGCCCCAGTCACCCTTGTTTCCCTCTAAGGCCTGGTACTGTGCTTGGCACCTGGTAGCAAATATTTGTTGTCCTGAACTGAAGATGTGGAGCAGGATAAAGAAGCCCATTGTAACCCCTTGTTACGGAATGGATATTTGGGTTCCTCAGACTTTATATGTTGAAGCACTAACCTCCCAGTGTGACAGAATTTGGAGATGGGGCTTTGGGAGGTAATTAGGGTTAGATAAGGCCATGAGGATGGAGCCCCACCATGAGATTAGTGTTCTTAAAAGAAGAGAGATCGGAGAACTCTCTCTCTCTCCACGTGCACACAAATAAGTGGTCATGTGCACCCACAATGAGATGGTAGCTGCCTTTAAGTCATGAAAAGAGTCCTCACAATGAAATCTCCTCTGCTGCCGCCTCCATCTGGGACTTCCCAGCCCTTAGACCTGTGAGAAATAAGGGTCTGTTGTTTAAGCCCCCCAGCCTGTGGTTCTTTGTTATGGCAGCCTAAGCTGACAAAGTTACCATGGAGGAGAGGGAAGAACCACAGCTTTGGATGAGAACACCTGGCTGTGGCCTTGCTCTACTTTTACCGACTGAACTTGGACAGGGCTTTCATTACGCCTCTAGTTCCTTGTCTATAAAATGGGGAGAATAAGAACAGAACTCCTTATAAATCTTGAGTTTTCAGTGCTTTGTGTCACATTATACAAATGACCCTTGTCCCTACACTGGGAGGTAGTTCAGGATCTGTTCTCCTTACCTGCCTTTGGAAGAAACTGGAGCTCAGAAGGCTTTATTCACATTTTCAAAGTGACCTAGATAGTACTTCTATTTATTTATTCAATATTTATTTATTTTGAGAGAGAGAGAACACGTGCGTGAGCAGGGAGGGGCATAGAGAGAGACATTGAGAAAGAATCCCAAGCAGGCTCCACGCTGTTAGCACACAGCCCAATGCAGGGCTCGAACCCACAAACCATGAGATCATGACCTGAACTGAAATCAAGAGTTAGATGGTTAACCAACTGAGCCACCCAGGTGCCCCCAGAGTTAGAGTCATTTGACTATGAATTCTACACGCCTTGCTCAAATTTTGTGTGGGGATATTTGATAATCTGTCAAGTAGTGTACAAATATCAGAGTTTCATGGGGTGACTCCAGAGATGAGGCTGTTTGTAGTGACTTCATCCTGCATTCCTAAAGGCCCTCCAATTTCAAACCATTGTGAAAAACATGTCATGAACTGAGTGTCAGGGTTATTTCCGTGTCTTTGTTTATAGAGAAATGAGTAGGTTATCCATGGGTAGGAGTATCCCTGCTTGTTCTATTGTGTGCTATATGCTGTATTCTGTGATGTTAAAACCAGTAACTGCACTAAAAGAATCTGCTTTTACAAACATCAAAAATCATTCATCTGCATTGAAGGACCCTGAATAGATGGGGGTATTTTATGGTTTGGGGATTAGCCAGTTGTTGTTGTTCTTTTTAAATTTGTGGCATTGTTTAAAGTGTGGAGTTATGGGTTTTAAATGTCCATGGAAAGACTCTGAATAATTCATTCACTTCCCTTAGTCAAAGAGAAGAATCCCCCTTTGTATGCCCAGCAGTAAAGATGAAATTCCTCTTACCCCCTTCTTGTACCTTCGTAGTTATTGTTACAGGTATTGTTAAGAACTCTTAATAAGAACTTATGAAATAAATGCCTTAAAATGCCCATTTCTGGAAGGCAAGAATCTATATTTCCATGTATGCAGCCATAGAGACAGCTAAATCCTTAGCCTTAATGGTTTAGTTGCATCTGGGTGATTATTTTCATTTCCACTTATCACTGTGTGTTAGACTCCCCGTGTATGAGTACAGATTGCCCTTTCTTGCACTGTATTTAGAAATATCTGCATTACCCCTGGGCATTTGCTCATTAATAGGGGGTGGGGAGAGGAAAAGCTTGTAATAATGGGCTTTACATATTATTAAACTGTGTGCATCCGCATTTGGATCCAAATGACAAATCTGGTTGTGTTACTGCCCTCTAGTGGTGTGGGCCCATTGCTGCAGTGGCAGGAAGCTGCGGCCCCCAGGTGGAGCTGGGCTTGCAGTAGCCACGTCCAGGAGCACTGCTGACCATCGGGCGTTGCTGGGCCATCAGTCTTCCATTCACGTTCGCTGCTTTTCATTCAAGTGCACTGCGAGAACCCTACAATTCCACCCTCTGGCCAGAATAATGAGAGAAGAAAGCATTCTTGTGAGGACCAAGAAGACATTTTCATTTCAGTGGAGGTATACGCACAAAATAACCGTGACCAACATAGGACAAGAGTTGAGTGAACTCAAATTCTCCACAGATTACACTCCTCCTCATCTTTCAAGGTCAGCGTGGGAAAATGCAGGGGCTCCCAAAGTGTGACATCTGTACCCCTTGTGTTACACAGGATGACTTCAGGGTACATCTAGATGAACCTCTTAAATTTAATAGTTGTATGTTTATTTTAATATGTGCTAGGAAAAACGCGGCGAGTGTTTGAAGCCCACAACTTCATGGACACTATTGTGTAGACCGGGGCATGGTGCCTACATCTTTGCAGCAGGGTGTCACTTCTGCTCGTTGGTTGACGTAGCAAAAGCCCATGGAGGTGGGCGTATGACATGGATCACCAGTGGCTCTGCTGCCTGCTTGTGGCATGACCTTTGACTGCCCACCTCTCCAAGCCTGGGTTTCCTGATTTGTTAGGATAATAGCGGCTACTTCTTAGGGTGTTAAGGCATCCTGTGATTTGGTGTATGTGTTGAGTGTGTATCACAGAAGAGGCTGTCTCATTACCCCACACCCCAGGACACTTCTCAGAGCCTGCCTGCCTACAGATTCGCATCATGCTTTGCCTGCCACACTTACTTCATCTTACCCATTTCAAGAGTTTCCACATTTCTTTTCACTCTTGATTATAAGTGGGGCACCCTTTGCAGCGTTCCCTGTGGCACATTGCACAAAGCAGGCACCCTGTGATTGTTGGTCAGGGGACTTAAGCACAAGTGCAAAATAATTCTGAGCAATAATTTCCTCTGACGCATTCGGTGCATTTCATCTGTCGGATTAAGACTAGACCTATACCTCGTCCCTCACGCCTCCCTGCTTCATGCAGTCTGATAACAGGAACAAGATTAGGTTTCTGCCCATTGGCTGCAAGCAGGGAGGAAAAAAAAGGCCTGCAGTGTCTTGTGTTTGCCTGCCACTAATATCCCCTCTTACGTTACCAACTAATATATAGATTTATTCCCTGCACCCATATGCTCACACTTTAGTTCATTTAAGTGGTAGATAAGCGAAGGCAGTGGGAACATTTTAAATACAGTATTTTATCTAGGATAGGATCTATTTTAGAGACAACAAAAGAGCCTTTGTTGCTCAAGCAGGTAGATTTGTAAGGTTTGCCCTGGTTTAGTCTATATAAAATGGCTTTAGGAATGGTAAGATCAGAGAAACGGCCCCTGGGGAAGGATGGTAGGGGCCCTCACATGCTAGTGGTAACAAGAGTGAAACAGGGTTTGTTGTCTACCTACAGAGGCGGTGCATTTGCCTTTAAAATTCCTGTGGATTTTGTCTCAGCTCCGTGTGGTTCTAAGTTTCCCTGATTCCCCTCCACAGAACTTCCCAGCCTGTTCCTAAATGGTTGCAGAATGCCCGCTTGCATTTCTGCAGTGAAGGCGATGTTCATTTAGGCTTCAAGAAATCAAAGCTTTCATGTTTGCCATGAAAGCCAGAGAGCCGCAAGCACCTCAGTAACGGAGATGAAAGGACATTCGTGTTTGTGCATGTGTGTTTAGAACTTAAAGGACAGGGAAAAGAAAGAAAATAGATGTTACAGCTTTGCAGTTACTTCAAAATATGCCTCACTCCCTCTGGTGGGACCATTTAACTCCAAATGCCTCCCCCATCCCCCTCCACCCCCAGCACATGCTCCCCACCCCCACCACATTCATCTCAGCTCATGTGACATCTGTTCTGGGCACTGCGGAGCAGTCTTCTCGTTGCCATGGCAGCCGGTGGAGAGAGCCCGCCCATTGGCTGCTAGCTGAGAGGATGAAAANGGACCCGCGGGACCGCCTGCCACAGCTGTGTACACCGCCGGGCAGAATGGGGGCCCCGAGGTCAATGTCATTAGTTTCTCCCTCAAGTGTGAAGTGTGTGAAGGACAAAAGCAGAGCACGTAAGGAAAAGTGTGCTGCTGTTTCCTTCACCTTGAACTCCTCCGAGCTCTTTTCTTCTGCTTGGATTTGGAATTTGGTAGAATGAGCCTTTCTGCTCCCAGCCATCCTCATAGTGAGAGGGCCTGAACCCCAGTCGAGCTGTCAGCATAAAACCTCTATTAGATTCCATTTCCTTGACCATTACCCTGTCACTCTAAAACGAAAAGAGGACAACATTCCACTTCGAAATGTACACCTGAACCTGATTGTTTCTGAAAATAATTTTCCTCTTGTTGGATTCACTTCTGAATTTAACGGTGCAACTGGAATCACTGTTCTGGCCTCAGAAACCATGCTCTACATACGTAAGTGAAGGCCAAGTGAACCAGCGCTCCTAATGCCTGATCTTGCACCTGGCCGGTCAGACAGGTATAGAGAAGTAACAGCTGTGAGAGCCTCCTTGGCTGAATCCTGGCTGCCTCCCTCCGGTTTGAGGTCCCCACTGATGAGTGATGGGGGTGTCTGTGCACCAGCCGTACCCAGGGTCTTCAGCCTCCAGGGCCGTGTACTAGTTGGGATTTGGCCATGGCTGGTGACCTTGTCCCCCATCACCAATACCAATAGCACCGGTCAGCACAGTGGAGGGTGGAGAAGGAACTTTAGTGAACATACTCTCATCTGCACCTCCTAGGAAGCGTGGGAGGTGGTGACTCCAAATCCCTGCTTTATAGAAGGCCAAGTCTGAAAGGTTCCAAGATCACACAACCTGTAAATGAGTGAGGTCAAGATTCGTGCTCTGGTTCTTTGCTTGCAAACTATGCATGCTTTTTCCATTTCCATTTTTCCATTCTTTCTTTATGTCACACAGCCACAATAGATTCCTAGACATCGAATGCCCCCACTGATTCATACATGGGGAAGGTGAACTATGATCAGGCCATTCCTCCCATTTCTACTCATGCTTTATTATAATTATTTTACATTTAATAAGAATGTGTCATTAGTGTTTAATTTGTCCAGATTAAAGGCTAAGGGCTTGAGGAGTTTTTGTTGTTCCTTCTGGTGGCTGCTTGTTATTATGGTCTGACTGATAGCACTGTATACAGTGCACCCGTCACTGAGCAAAAAGGCTCTAGACTGAGGACAAGGAGGGGATTTGTGCCAGAGCCCGTGAGACCAATTTAAAAATTATTGTTCCCTCTACTTCCCTCTCTCAGATTTATTTTGGTCACTTATTTATCTTGGGATGTTTAGGGCATTATCAAACTAGAAGCATACCACAAAATCATGACAAAGGAGGTCTGTATTATTGATGGCTACCTCTCAGCTACCTTTGTGCATTCCTTTTGTCCTGAATCTAGAAGTTTGAGGATTTAGTCCTAAATCTTTGAAAGGACTAAAGAATAGAAAAAAGCATTATGTCTTTTTGTATGATTATATGGGAGTGCTTACTGCTGCTTCTTGGCGAAACCAGGACTGACACAACTGTCAGTGATTCACATACTAGTCTTTTCTATCCATATGCTGATCAGAGCCAGCAAAGTTAACAGACATTGGATCAGTTTGGAGCTGAGGCAGGGAGTCCCCGAAAGCTTACTCTCAAATCTGGTATCCTAATGTAGCAAGAGCTTATTAAGCCTGCTGGCAAACCAAATTCCTTCCTTTTGTCCATCGTGCACTATGTATAGCATCCACTTCAGGGAATTTAAGAAAAAGTAAGAGCCTTCGCTTACCTAGAGATAGGACCTTAGCAAGCATTCAAAAGAATGTACCTTAGTGGCAATAAGAATGCTAAAATATGTCTCATCATAACTCAAATGGTGGTTTTATTAAAGCCTGAGTAATGAAGCTATCATAAGCAATATTATGCCCCAAAAGATAGGATGAAGTCTGTAAAGCAAAGATGTAGAGAGTATATCTTGACTTTAGAAACTTACATGCAACTGTTCTTCCAATTATACTTTCCGTTTGCCACCCCATCACCCCCCTTGGCATTCATTGCTAGTCCTCCTATTATTGTTCTTGATCAATATTTATGAGGCCATAAGAAAAATATAGTGAGAAACAGATTTTAACAATGACTTTTCCAGAGAGAAAAATTGAACTGGTAAAGGCCAGAGAAGTTCCTGATGTCTATTTAAACACCTGGAAATGAAATCAGTATGAACTCCTTGGATTGGTTAAGAAATCTCCATGGTCTATGATCATGATTTACTAGAGACACATAGGAATAAGACCTTAGCCACCAGTATTCCAAAGTTTTCCTTTTTCTCCATTTTCTAATCTATAATTATAGATTCATCTACCTGGAAAAAAGTCCTCTAATTCATTTAGTTCAATGTTATTTAGCCACAACAATGTGGATTAATGGTTGTATAAAATGCCCTTTAATTTCCTAATTCTCAGACTGTAAAACATAATGGGAGTAAAGGAATATGGAGTGGGGTTAGAGCTTGATATTTTCTCAACACAGATTTATCAGGCACCTACTGTATACCAGGAGATGAAATGACAACACTTGTCTTTGGCCTAAACTATAAACTTTTTCCACCTCTTTACATCTTCTTTATATGTTTTATAGAACATCAGGTTCCTTGCCAGGCAATAAACGCAATGGACAAAATCCTCCAAATGTAGAGCTAATGTTTATTTTATTTAGACATTGTCATTTCCTTAAGGAAAGCACCAGACCCTTGTTCCACAGAGTTATTTTACAAATGTAGAAACACATTTACCAATACAAAAAGTTTATTACACAATAGCAAGATTTACTAGACAAGAAAAATAATTGCGTGAGAAAAAAGGAACCTGATTTCGGGGATGTCATTGTTTGTGCCAAAGGCACTTAACTGAATGAAATGCTAATACATTATTTTTATACATATTTGCACAAAGGGGTGTTGTGTGGTTTCAGGAATCCACTGAGTTTAACACCCAAGCACTCATGATAGGAGAATGTTATTAAAGCATTATTAGTATGCAACAAAGTGCCCTTCTTTCTGCTAAATCAGTTTGTAAAGTGGTCCTAAAAAACACACATCCTTTGTTGTGACTGCAAGGTTCTGTGTTTCTGATGCAAGACTAAGACTTGAAGGTAGAGAGGTACATTAAGTAGCCTAGCAAGTCAGCAGCTGGAGGAGTTGATGAAAGATAAGAGATATGAACCAAAGAGATACACGAAGAGCAGCAGAAGAAAAATGTATCCTTAGGTAGAAGGGAAAGGCAAATAGGATGTGTAAGGGATCAGAAGACTAAGAAAATGCAGGCCACTGCATGCACATCGCATGTGGAAAAGGAGCCTAGAAGGGTAGGCTGGATAAAGAAATGCTAGCAGCAAGTGAAAGGTGGCCAGGAATAGTTGTGTTCCAGTAGAAAGAAAACTTAAATATTTTAGGGCTGGCTAAACACTGGGAAAGAAGTCACACAGACAAAAAAAATACTGAGAAGTGACACTTTTGTCCTGAAAGTCTCTAACAGCCTTGGATGACTGTTGGATGGCTCCAACCACTCAGATAACTTCTAAAATATAATTTCCTAATCTGCAAAGTCGGGCTAGTGATCCTCGCCCTGCTCACTCATGTTGTGAGGATCTAGGGAGATTGTTAAGTGTGAAGAGGGTTGTAATCTAGAAAATGCTGCCCAAATGTAAGGCATTAACTGGATTGTGGCTGCAGGGAGCAAAAGATATCCCATTGTTCAGTCCTTGCCAAACTGCAGTTTCCAACTGGTGAAAGATCTGACATTTTATCCTTTTCTATTGTCTTAGAGAATTTACCTTGTTGTTGGGGAGTGAGTGGACCTGATTGCAGAGGTAAAGTTGAGGGTGGCTTGTACGTGAAAATGTACTTCATCGGCTTCTTGTCACAGTGGCTCCTCAGCTTTAGCATAAAACCCTAACTGAGGGGCCACATTTCAGTTGGATTCTGTAAAATCCTCCCATTTTCTCTGAGTGTGGAGATGGACCCTTTTCTGTAACTTTCCTGGCTAAATAACTTTGCTTGAGAAGGCAACTTGCTCTTCTAATCAGAGTTGAGTTTGTATCATGAAGTGCCATAATTTAGGATTCAGGTCCTATATTGTCCACTTTTCTTTATCTATTTATTTTTTTAATGTTTATTTATTTTTGAGAGAGACAGAGACAGAGTGTGAGCGGGGGGGTGGGGGGCAAAGAGAGAGGGAGACACAGAATCCAAAGCAGTCTCTAGGCTCTGAGCTGCCAGCACAGAGCTGGACGTGGGACTCGAACTCACAAACTGTGAGATCATGACCTGAGCTAAAGTCAGACGCTTAACTGCCTGAGCCACCCAGGCACCCTATTGGCCACTTTTAAATTGGCTTTGTTCAGAAATCAAGGTAGGAAGTTCATAAGTTAACTAAATTCAACACCTACCCTGTTCCCGGCTGTCAGATTTCTTTTGTTTTTCGTTTTCCCCTGTAAAGTGCTGGTGTTTTCACTGCAAGTTGTCGGATAATTTAAGAGAGGAAACACAGGGACTCTCATGGCCTCCCCTCTTGTGTCTCTGTATGCCCTGTCCCACCTAGGCCTCTGCCCTCCCTTTCTCCAGCTGCAGTTGGATCTCAGGCAGGGACATTGGCTGGCTTGACTACTCTTAGGGTGATAGCAGGTGTCAACACGGCCCCATTACCTGTCATCTTTGGTATGAGAATATGAGTGGCCATTAATGCTATCACAGACCATGAAAGAGACCACAAAGGGAGTTTGTGGCCACCAGAGACCATGTGGCCACAGCTACCCATTCCTAGTGGGGCTCTGTGCAATCCTTAATTCTTCCATACAGAATCCAAAGTACCCAGCCTTTTCCAGGTCAGTACCACTGGGTTGTTGAACCAGATTTTGGTGACTGATAAGCATTTACATCCCAATTCTATTTACTGTGGAGAACCCATAAGCCATCACATTTGGAATTATTAAACCTAGTTAACAGAGTTGTGAGGATTAATTGCGATCACATTTCAATTTAATTCAAAGGTGTTTACCAAGGACCTGCAAATTTCTGGGAGAGGGTCAAGAAAGGTGTATGCATGGTTGCTCAGAGCTTGGGAAGAGCATTCTGCATCAGCTTCTCGGTAGGCTTCGTCTCTGTAAGCCATGGGTAAAGAACAATACTCATCATATAATAAAAATAATATTTCTTTGAGAAAAGAAAAAAGGACCCTGAAAAGAAAGCCAGCCAGTAGTGCTGGTGTGGAAAAGCCTTTCAAATGTGAAATCACTCAGCCAGCTAATCATTTGGCTATTTAAAAACCAAGCTAGCAGTTGACAGTTGGTGGGGTTCTGTGAATTACGAAGTCATACCCAGACCTATTGAAAGGAACTGCAGGGTGGGGCCAGGAAATGTGAAAAATTGGAAACTCTCCAAATGATTGATGCACCGCTAGGTTTGGGAATGTCAGCATAGTGGATGAATCCTTAGTCTTGGGTGACCTTAGTTCTTAGTTTTGGGACTTAGTCTTGAGTGAACCTAGATAATTAACTTAACCACTCAGCTTCCATTTCCTAATCTCCAAGATGGATCTAATCATATATAGCTCAGTAGATTATTGTGTAAAATAAATGAGATTATATGTACCAAGCCCCTGGTTTGTAGGAGGGCATGATCAGTACTGGTGGTTTCCCCTTCTCTTCATGCCCTTTCTGTCCAGCTCATTGTATTCAGTTTATACTAAAGCCTGGGCAGCCCAGTTGGTGAAGTGTCCAACTTCGGCTCAGGTCATGAGCTCATGGTTGGGCCCCATGTTGGGCTCTGTGCTGACAGCTCAGAGCCTGGAGCCTGCTTCAGATTCTGTGTCTCCTTCTCTCCTTCCCTTTTCTGCTCATGCTCTGTCTCTCAAAAATGAGTAAACGTTAAAAAAATAGTCTTCAGTTGCACTGGCAATTGATGTACAGAGGCAAATGACTGGCTCAAAGGACTTGGTATTGACACTGAGCTGTTGATGAGGAAGGTATGATTAGGACAGGTTGCCAACTGAGGTATGATTATAATGCAGTTTTCCATCAGTACATTTTCTCCCCTGATGTAAGCTGTGCCCCCTGAGTGATGGACTCTTTACCCACGGTTAAGGATTTGGGGGAAGAATTGGCCCATGATCAAACAGCCTTCTTTCCCACTCTCATTCCCTTCCTGTGCTGTATGAGTCAGCTGACTCTGCTTATTTAAAGAATTAAAAATCACTTTAGTAATCAGCTGTTCAAAAGCAAAACATGTCTTTTTGGTTTTAAGTTCTGTTTACCACTGTGTAAGATTTCAGACTATTTTGTTTTGATTGGACTTAAAGGCATGATCTCGAGCAGTAGTTCTCAGGTTTTTTGACTTCAGGACTTCTTTAAACCTTTAAAAATTATTGAGGACCCCAACAAACTTTTTTTCAAGGATTATATTTATTGATATTGACCTTATTAGAAATAAAACTGATATTTTTGAAGCACAAGGACACATTCCATTACCCATCAGCATGATGGTGTCATCACACTTCATGTAGCTTCTGGAAAATTCTATCTATATTCATGAGAAAACGAGAGTAAAAGAAGGAAACATATTTTAATATTATGAAAAGTTTTGAACTTGTGGACCCTAGAACATATCTTGGGGACCCTCAGGGGTGCCCAAACCTCACTGAACTGTTTATCTTGAGGTTACATCTTTCCATGTTAATCTAGTTCACAGAGAAGCACAGAAATCAAAGCAGAGATCATTGAATCACTTGCTGATACAGCTGGAAAAGCATATCAGAGAAGGCCTCCAAGCCCCGTTGTTACCTAACTGAGTTTATAATTAAGAGCTTCTGGCCACTTGGCTTGACCTGGGTCTTAGTTTAGTTGAATGGCTTAGGGCACAAGCTTAAGAAAAAGACAAATGGATTCTAGTCCAAGCTATGCTGTGTGACCTTAGGCAAGTTTCTGAACTTATCTGGCCTCAACATCCTCTCGTATAAAATGTGGATAATATAAATATGTCATAGGCTTGCTGGGAAAATGAAATGAGATAATGTATGCAAAAGGACTGGCCTCTTGCATAAGCATCCAATAAATATCAGCCAGAATTACACTCTGACAGAACTCTCTGACTTGTTAATCGCTATTGTCTTCTTCCTTTAGCTTCAAAACAACTAACTCTTGGAGGTATACATTTGTAATATTATAGCAGTTACCACTCCTAGGAAGTGTTACCAGCTTTTCTCCATCTCCTGATTCCAGTTGTTCCTCTTTCTGACAACATTCAGGCTTGTTCAGCAACTGAGCAAAGCAAGGGGATTCCAGGCTTCATGGTGAATGCTGTATCTATCTGCCTTCCCAACAGGCTGAATGAAGGCAGAGCTAAAATCAGATATAATTAGTTTACATGTCAGACCCAACAATCCATGCTGTACGTCATGCAGGCATGATCAGTGTTTTTAAGGTTGTATGAAACCTCATAATGAGCCAACGAATAGGATTATTACAGTTGAATAAACTGAAGCATGATTTATGATTAAAATTTGTTTGTAGCCTTTGTTTTTCTTTTTCTTTTTTTCCCCCCAAAGTGTAATATGTGTTTCTGTAGCACCATCCATTTGCAAATTGCATTTCCAAACTGCTTTTAATTGTCTACTAATCAGTTCAGGAGAGAGCTTAGTGATGGTAGGTGACCCACTTCTCCTTTTTGACAAATGTAAATGTAATGCTTTGGTCCTTGTGGTGGTGGTTGTTGGCCGGGGTGGGGGCGGGGGGGGAGCTGGTGGCCCTCACATACAAGCCAACAAATTTCTGCTGCAAAAATTTTAATTTTATTTTTAACAGTATATGTGGATTTGAAGACTTCACTAGCAAACAACAACAAGAAACCGAGAAATTTGAAGTAATGCCCAATAAATAACTGGTTCTATGTGTCCAGACAAATGAGATAATCTATAATCCGTGGCCCTACTGTCTCAGACCCTGTTCAGACACATTGATATGTGAGTATCAATAATGAAAAAATAAATTAATTCATACAGTCATACTTCTCCCTACAAGACACCTATTGTGGCTCTGTTGCTCACCTAAGGGTCTTTGGAGACAGGTGATCACTATCTCTGAGCACTGCGATTAGAGTTTAGATGTAGCATGCATCATCCAAAAGGTAATTGGCTGTGGAATGAGACCTGGGTTCACAACCTGTCCCTTGTACCAAAAGCTTGTGATCAAGGCAAGTGCTTTTGTCTCTCTGGTTGTCCTTTACTCCATCCGTACAAGGATGTCTCAGCAGCTGTCACCACTAATGTTGGTCTGGAGGGTAGTGGCAGTCCCTCCACCCTTAGGCATATGCAGGGGCTTTGAGGGGAGGAGTGTATTACGTAAGATGAGAATCAAAAATTGTTAAGCAGTTGGATGAACTAATCACAGAGATTTTGAGTGAATCTTGAACTTGGACTCTGAAATTTCCAAGTCAAGGATAGCTCTGTTCACCGAGACATTCTCCAATTTTGTGTGAGGTGGTTGACTCTGAATACCACTCTTGAGCCTGAGAATGATTGTCATGGGCCAATTTCTCTCAC
>NW_027530969.1:2427892-2570133 GCF_008692635.1 Crocuta crocuta
CCCCATAAAATAAAAACTCTTCTAAGACACTAATCTGATCAGATACAAAGAGAGACTTTGTATTGGTTATCTATTGATGCATAACAACCTACCCCAAAACTTAATAATTTAAAACAAAAATGATTTTCTGTTTCTCATGATTCTGTTGACCAACAGAATCTCATTCATGTGACCAACATTTAGTTGATGGGTCACCTGGAAACTGGGCTCAGTTATGGGAGCTAGGGAGACTGAACTTGTTTCCTCTTCAAGAAGGTTAGCCCGGTTGGGCTGCCTCACAAGGTGGTGCTTGCTGAGCCCCAATTGCAGATGCTTATGGAGGCTCTGCTGACTTTGCTGATATTTTATTGGCTAAAGCAAGTCATATGTTGAAGCCTAAAGTTGATGTGGGAGAGGACTACACAGAAATGTGGATATCAGCAAGCATGATTCATTGATGCTATTTGTATAATAGTCTACTCCCCCCACACCTTAGCCTCAGTCTTCTGATCATTAAGATGGGAATCAGGTTACTAAGAATGCATAGAGGGCCAGTCTGAAAGTCAAGAGATGTGTTTTTTAGTGTCCAGTCTTTAAGTATATGAGTGATCACAGGCTCCATTTTCCTCAGGAGTAAAGGGAAAGTCTTGGACCAAGTGATCCAAGCACCCATCTATCAACACACATACATAAATAATACACACACACACACACACACACACACACACACCTGGAAATCAAATGTTCTTGGTCAAACATATCTTGAAAGTGGTAAAGGGCTATACAAATGCAATTTATTATTACAAATAATATTTATAAATAATTCTGATAGATATATTTTTTTAAAATCTTATGATGGAAAAAACCTTATAATGAGATTATAACCATATCTATTAAAATATAGCATAATTAAAATAGGCATCTTACTCAAGGTTCCATTTATTTTCTTGTATTTTAAGTTCATTCTAAAGAAGTTTGGCAAATCAAGGCGTGTTTGTTTAATGTTAAATATCATAGGAGGGAAATAAAAGGTCCAATACACCATTTGGTTATAGCCTTTGTTCAAAATAGAGGTGTTTTAGCTAATTCAAGTTTTTATTTACTCTAACCATTTGACAGCTTACTCTGAAATGGACTCACAACTCAGCCCTTCTCTCCTGTCTTGTGTTCTGTTTATTTGCTTGGTTTACTGAATTGTAATTGGGTTACATGTGTGTGTTGGGCAGCTCATGTGTCATTGCTTGCTTAGTGTTCCAAATTTTCAGAGTCCCTTAAGGGTTGCAGGGCATCCATGGACCCCTCATTTCTTATATGATGGGCAAAGACTGAGTGAGTTTGACTCATTGCCTCAGTAAAAGTAGTCTCGTCCCCACCCATTCCCTTTTTCATCTTCTAGAAACTAATCCTGAGAAAATGAGACTAAAGATTCAGAATTAGCTCTCACCTCTGCATAGATAGCTTTACACTTAGCATAAACTTTGTACTCCTTCCCCTGGCTTAAAAATTATTCCTAATATGGCTGCTGATTCCCCACACTGCTTAAGAAAGAGAGCTCAAACTCCCTTCTTGGTTCCACTGACTCTCCACCCCTACATACATCCACTACACTCCAGCCCTACACAATCACTTGCTGTAGTGGAAATAAACAAAGAGCACCAAATGTAAATGAGCTACAGCTATCCATTCAGAGCTTACTGTAACAAAGGAGTCAGCCATTATCACGTCCATGTGGCAGAGACTCAAAAGACAAGCAGGAAGAAAGGGAAGGCTTCAGGTATGTTTTGATTGGAGGCTGTAGGCATGGAACAGTTGCAGGTAGGTTAACTAAAAGTGGGATATCCTCTGATTAGTTAGGGATATATATTTGGCTTTCTCTGGTTGGTCCTAAGTTGGGAAAGGGGTCAAAATATAAGAGAGGGATCAGTTACTAACCAAGTCCTGGTGGTTTGGGAACAATTGCTATACAGGTTATTGTTTGGCTTCCTGGGCTGGTTACTATAGATAGTCGGTTGGCTTCCTGGGATGTTTGCTGCAGGTTGTGGATCAGAGTTCTCTTTTTATTTTTTTTAAAGCTTATATACTTTGAGAGAAAGAGACAGAGAGAGAGAGAGAGAGAGAGAGAGAGGAAGGTGGAAAGAGAAGGAGAGAAGGAGAATCCCAAGGAATCTCTGCCCTGTCAGCACAGAGCCTGACATGGGTCTTGAACACACATACCGTGAGATCATGACCTGAGCCAAAATCAAGAGTCAGACTCTTAACCAACTGAGCCACCCAGGAACCCCCAGAGTTCTCTTATTATAGATAGTCTGGCCATTGTCCATCCATGTGTTCAATTGCTCACCATTCTCCTAACGGAAAGTGCTGGTCTGCTGTTCCTTGTTGTCCTTCTTCACACACTCCCTTTCTTGACCCCATAATTCTGCCCAAGTCCTCCTCCAACATGTTTTCATAGTACTTGCATTTTAATCATGATACTTATCCCCTTTTTTAAAATTGATACTGATTTATTTCTTCCTTCAGCTCAAAACCTCTTTTAAGACAGGGATTTTGTCTTGTTCATCATTGTATCTCCAGTCCCTAGCACAATGTCTGGTACTCAGTCAGCTTATACTAAATATAAATGTTAATTAAACAAATGATGGAGGGGGTGCCTGGGTGGCTCAGTCAGTTAAGCATCTGACTTTCAGCTCAGGTCATGACCTCATGGTCTGTGAGTTCAAGCCCCTCATCTGTCAGCACAGAGCCGGAACCTGCTTTGGATTCTGTGTCTCCTTCTTTCTCTACCCTTCCCCCTACTCGCTCGCTCATTCTCTCTCTCTCTCTCTCTAATAAACATTAAAATTTTTTAAAAAAGAAATGATGGATGACTATATAATACAGCCCAATTTATCCTCTACTTTCTACCTTCTGGTACAATTTTCCCACTGCTTTATGGATATATTCAGTTGGATACCCCATTTGCTTCTCAAAATTAACATGTCTACAACCAAACTTTTGGCCTTTCTCCCAAGCCTCTTTGGGATGCCCCCATTTTTTAAAGTTCAGCCATTATCCCAGAACACTCTCCCTTTTCCCTTATAGTTACTTAGTCACCATTGGGACTCCTTCATCTGTATCTCTTCCATTTTTGTTCATGTCTTTTTCATTCCCTCCTCAACCTTGTTCTGGCTTAGACTGTTACCTCAACCTCCTACCTAGTCACTGGGTTCCAGTCTCACCCTCTCTATCCATCCTCAACATTGTTCAAAGTTCCATTTGGTTATGCTTCTCTCTTGTAGAAAACCCTTCTTTGGCCTCATACTTCATAGACTGGTGTTTATAGGTCTTTACAATATGATCTTAAATGATTATGTCCATCACAGTGCTCACTACTCCTTGACACATACTTGACCTTCTAATAAAATTATCCTAATTATTATTTCTAGGACATGGCTTTTCTTCCTCCCTCTATGCTGCCTTATCATCACTTCAATGTAAATGAAAGACTAAACATTCCCTTGTATCATTCAGATGGCGCTTATATATACTGCCTGTATCATAGTTATCAAAGCAGATATCTTCTCTCTTTAACTGGACTAAGCTCACTGAAACATCCACTCTACCTAGTCTTTGCCTTGTATATGGAGTAAAGACAAAATAAATATTTGTTGAATGAGTGAATGATGCAGCTAGTCTGTGCATCTAGAATAACCCTCACATAAAATGGGCTCAACCTGCAATTTAGAGTTTGCTTGTAAATCACAGAATCATGTAGACAGAGTATCAGAATAATTGTGTCTGAACTATCAGCATTTACTTTGTGCTTCCTTTTGTAGTGCTAGTAAATTGCTTTGTATTTGAGTAAGTGCTAGGGCCCTCTCCCCAAGAGATTTCTTTTTTCAAGGTCTATAACAGCAGCATGGCCAAATGCCTGTTTCCCAACTTATATCCAGAGATAATTGGCTTCTTTTTAGTAGAAGTTCAGTTGACACTACTGAGGCATCTAAAATATTGATTTCTTTACTCATTAACACTTTGCAGTCATGTGTTGTACTGGAAAGGGGCAGAATTTGGGACCAGCAGGTATCTGGGATCTGAGAGGTATTAGGGGAGAAAAGACTTGCTGAAGAAAAGAAATACATAATGAGTCTCAGGGACCAGCATGGTAGAAAAGAAAGGCATGGCTGTTCCATGGCTTGTGCTATCTGAAAAAAGCTTGCCAACTTGATATTTTGGTTCTTGGATTTTTGCATCTGATAAAGGGAATGACAGCACTGTGTAAAATGCCCGCCTAAGAAAATGGAATAAAAAGATTGCATACAAAATCTGAACAATCATATGCAATATATCTATTAGTTTTAAAACATGATTAGATAATGCAAATTATATAAGATAATCATAAATTAAAACAATTACAAATAAAATGGAATACATTTATGTCTAAATTGTTCAAGTTTATATTTAGAAATTGCTTTTGGTAGCATCAACGTTTACACTGTCAGCAGATTCACCTTTGCTGTCATAAGGTGCAAAGCAGCCATTTCAAATGGTCTTAATAACATGCACAATATGTACTTCTGATGCAATGAAATGTTTCTCTGATCTGCTACGCTCCTCTCCATTCTCCTAGGTTTCATCATTGTATGCCTTTTTACATACAGTTCCCTCTGCCTAGAATATCTTTACCCCTTTTCCATTTTTTTTATTCTTCAAGACTTAATTAAAACCCCAACTCTTCTGTGATGCCACCCTAATTCCCTTTGGCATTGCTTTTTCCTCTGCAACCACATGGCATCCTGCTCATTTGCAAACATTTGCACATTTGCACCCATGACCTTGGTAATGTACCTTGAGCATGAGTCTCTCTCTCCCTCTAACTTCTCAAAGATAGGGAGGCCTTGTCCCTCTATCAACTCCTCAACTCCCTCTATGCTATGCCTAGCTATTTGCCTGACACTTATTGGAGATCAGCAAACAATAATTTAATCAGATGGGGCTCATACAGCATTAGATCACTAGCGGTTTAGTTCTTAGAGAACTGCTACCTGTTTATTGCTGTTAATCTGGCCCTCTAGCCCCACCGCCCTTAATGTCTATGACAGGTCATTCCTGAGTTCTCTATGTGAGACCCGTGGGTGCTAGAATGTTAGAGCCCAAGAGGACCAAGGGGCCTTCTCATATGACCCCATTGTCTTAGTCTGTTCAGGCAGCTAAAGCAAAGCACCTCACACTGAGTGGCTTATAAACAACAGACATTTATTTCTCCCAGCTCTGGAGGCTGAAAGTCCGAGATCAGGGTGCCCTCTTCCAGGTCACGGACTCCTCATTGTCCTGTCACATGGCAGAAGGGGCACAGTAGTACTGTCAGCCCTCTCTTATGTAAGCACTAATCATGTTCATGAGAGCCTCACCCTCATGACCTACATATCCCAAACCCTAACCTTGGGGGTTAGGTTTCTAACATAAGAATTTTAGGGGAAACAAACATTCAGACCATAGCGTCCCTCATTTTATAGGTACAAATCCCAGACAAGTAAAGGGACTAAGTGAAGGTTATGGGTTTTCACTTTAATACAAGCCTCCATAAGGAAGACCTTTGGACTCCCAAGTATCAGGAGACCTCAGTTTTCCGTTTAGACCTCATGTTAACTAACTGTGTGATTGGGGCACTTCCTCTCTTTAAAAAAAAAACACTAGTCACAATCCAGTGACTTGTAAATGGAATTTGGTCCGTTGTCCTTTCTTTTTCTCTAAAACTTGAATTAAACTCCTTTCCAAAAGGCATCTACTTTGCAGTTAGCCATAGTATCTATCCCCATCATTCTAGACCGGTGCTCTCCCACAGAAATATAATGCAAATCATAAATTTGTGTTACATATATAATTAAAAATTATCTCGCATCCACATTAAAAATATAGACACAAGTGAAAATAATTTTAATTAACACAATGTAATAAGATTATTCTCATTTCAACATATAACTAATATAGAACTTACTAATGAGCATTTTACATTTTTTCTCCTTCCATACCTTTGAAAAGCTTTGTATTTTATACTTAACAGCACCTCTCACTTTGAACTAGTCACATATTAAGTATTCAATTGCACCTGTGGCCAGTGGTGTATTGGACAGTGCATTTCTAGATACTTCTCGCTTAACTCATTTTTCCTGTCCTTTACAACTTCTAAAGGCATTTGAATCTGAAGCATCTGGATTAGAAGGTCATATAAAGTCCTTCCTGATCTAACATCCAGTGAGTCTATACTGTTAAAGTGGATTTCTGAGTTAAATTAGTCCAGAACCACCATAGTTGTTTCATCAAATTAGAACTCATTTATCAACAGCCAAAGTGTTGGAACTAGAACTGGAAATCACCTCTCAAATTTGCATGGTCAGATTTGCTGGCCTCTGGCTGAGTGGGCTTGTCACTAGTTCATCTTCTGTCTCTGGGTGACCTGTTAGCACGATGACCTATTAGCTGCCCTGTGCTCAGCAAGCAGCACCAAGGCCAACATCCCAGTGACTCACCCCCTGTAGCAGCTCCCACAGGGGCCTCTGCCTCCACCTCTACCTCCACAGCAACACACTTTCTTTCACGTGTGCTTCCTCTGGATCCCTTCTAGTTCCTAGGAGCCTTTCAGAGCTTCTTCACCATTTACTATAGTCCCCTGGTGAGGAATGGTTAAGTGGCGCCATCTTGAGCAGCCAGAGGCTGCTCACTGTCCCCTCCTGCCTGTGTCCTCCCTTAAGGTGACAAATAGTATGTGTTTATTTATTTTGAGAGAGAGAGGGGATGAGTTGGGAGGGGCAGAGAGAGAGGGAGACAGAATCTCAAGCAGGCCCTGCACAATCAGTGCAGAGAGCCTGACATGGGGCTTGAACCCATGAAGCCATGAGATCATGACGTGAGCCAAAATCAAGGGCTGGACACTTAACTGCCTGAACAACCCAGGTGCCCAAGTATGTGTTTTAAACCACCACACAGAACTGTTATTTCCTGTTAATTCTAAGCAGCTGCTCCAGAATTGGCTGGAATGAGAAACTCATTTAAGCTGCCTAAGTAGGAGAAGGCTGTGAGTCAGAAGACATCTTACCACAGGCAACTGGAGATGCTTCACTGGAAGCTTGTTTCTTAATAGTGACACTATTTCCAAGCTCATCCATTCAATTAAAAAATGCTATATACTTCCCATCCCTTGTGCTAATCTGTACAAAGAACACTTTGTAATGAACAATGAATTTTTTTCTTCTAAACAATGGAGTGACTTCTATCTGTATGGTTGATCACTACAAAAAGTCAAAGGGTTTTGTGGAAAAAAAAAAAAAACCCTTTAATCCCTGTAAAGATAAATCCCTATAAAGATACTGTAAAATATCTTTACAGGGAGGGGTTCTAGATTATTAAATTACTCGCCCGTTAAGACAGTACCACGTGTGGGGCTCCTGCATGGCTCAGTTGGTTAAGTGTCCAACTTGGTTTCAGCTCAGGTCATGATCTCACAGTTTAAATGATTTAGAGCCCCACATCAGGCTCTTTGTTGACAGTGTGGAGCCTGCTTGGGATTCTCTCTCTCCCTTTCTCTCTCTCTCTTTCTGCCCCTCCCCTGCTCCTGCTATCTCTCTCTCCCTCTCTCTCTCTCAAAATAAATAAACAAACTAAAAAAGGCCGTACACCCTGTAAGAACACTTGTGATCTGGATTCAATTGTTATACCTAATTAGATAAATGTAAAACAAGGCTTCTCAAACTTTTATCTATACATGGGTCACCTGGGTGGGATCTTGTTAAAATGAAGACTTGGATTCATTAGGTTTGGGGTGAGGCCTGAGACTCAGCATTTCTAATAAGCTCTCAGGTGAGACCCAGGTTTCAAGGCTATAATGCACTTTTGACCCTGGATGTCCCATAGGAATAGTCTATGAGGAAAGAACCCAGTGGTGCGGTTGTGGGCATTGTTGGGAAAGAAGGAGAACTGAGCTGACTTGTGAAGCTATGATTTTAATGTTTGCAAGCCTCGTGGCTGAGATTTAGCAGAACACAGGAAATGTGGGCGTTTAGAGAAGGGAAGAAGTGAGCTATAGGAAACAGCTTCCTGTTTTTCTAATTCATTATTAAGAGTGAACTATTTTGTTTGCTGATGCTAGTTAGCAGGAAAACACTTTGCTGAGCAAAGTTCGATCACACTGGGACAAGATGGACATTTCGTAGAGTTAATTTCCTTTAACTTTTTCTGAATCCTAAAGTTGTCATTACATACAAGGACATGGAGACAAGAATACCCCAAAAGACTATATAAGATTCTGTGTGCTTGTTTGTATATACCCGATGACAAATGTTTTTGCTGGTATGTAAATGAGATAATCTTATCTTTGGAATGAGTTCCACGTTGTGCTTTGGGGCCACAAGTTTAGCTTGGAGCGGGGCAGGGGTTGTAGAGGAGCAGGGTAGGAAGGCAGGATGGGGCCATCATTCCTGTACAGTTCATAGCATATTACTTTAATCTCAGTCGGAGAATGATCTGAGAGCTGGCTTATCAATGTGTAGAAGATTGCAGCTGCAATTTGCTGGTTAGTCTCTGTTCTTTTAATGCTTTCCTGAAGTGCCATTTTGTCTCAGTAAAATGCTCCCGAAAAATACTCAAATATTTTTAGTTGTAGAGTACAAATCAGATTGAGCTGCACATTTCCCTGGTGAGCAAAAGTGATGAGTTTGTGTTCATTAACTCGAGGCCATCTGGTGCAGACACGCAGCAGTCTGTGAATCAAACGTGCATCAAACTCCAGGGATCAGAACCCGCGCCAGACCCAGTGTTTTGGAGAGTCAACAACCAGGGAGAGAAAAGGGCCTCGACTATCTTTTTCTTTTATTTTTAAAAATCGGTTCCGCCTTGCAGTATATCAGAGCGTTTCACGCTGCTCAGCTGGCGAGCCACATTGCTTTCCGTTCATTGCCCATCGGAGCTGTCTTTGGGGTGTGCCTGTGCAGTGGAAGTCATTCCTGTCACCATCCCTGAGTGGGTGGGGGAGGAGAAGGAGAGCATTCGCGTCTCTCCCTCTGCACGTTTCTGTAACCATAGGCCTGAGCCGCCCACATGCATGTGTGCTCGCACACATTCTCACTGTGACACAAAGAACGTGGAAAAACAGCAGTGCTCGAGGTAGTGGGCACGCTACGGAACACGGAACGTTCTCCGGAGAACTGCCTTTTGCAAACAGTCCCTTGCTGGAGGAGAGAGTGAGAGCTTCTCGCAGCTTTGCTAATAAAAAGCCACTCAGCAGCGGCTACCTTTCTGTTTAAGTGTGCGCACGAAAATAGAAATAAGGAAAATAAATTGCCGTGCTGAGTTGTCACTGATTGCCGCCAGACCCCTTAATGGAGCGGATAGAGAAGGACCCTGTGAGCTTCCGTGGGGCTGGCTTTCACCTCAGAGTCTTGCATTTGAAATGGGGTCAGTTGTACTGCAGAGCAGCATGGCTGACTTTGCTGTGATTTAGACGCAGTTTCCCGGATGGCCTCTGTTCTTTAATGTTTCTCTAAGTACCGCCTTCCTTGCTATACAGCTGTCTTTAAGGCACCCATACATGTGTAGTTGAGAGGCTAACTAGACAGAGGGGCCCACTGGGAAGGCTCTGACTAATGGTGATCCCTCTCTCCGTCCCTGCATCTAGCTTGTATCCACCCTTTTGTGTTCTAAGATGCCAAGCAGATGACAGAGTTCCATGTGGAAAATTCTTTTGAATCCTACCTAGGACAGTAGTAAACAGAAATAACTAACTGGCTATATTCTCCATGCTGGCAACGTGTCTTAGGAAACTTGGTATTTCAAAAATTTTCAAGAAAAACGATGAAGGAAAGGGCTTTAAAGATGGATACGAACTTTATTATTAACAGAAAGCAGGAAATCAACATGTAAGACAAATTTGTCCAAGTGCTGTAAAGAAAACTAAAGATAATTCTTTGCCTCTTTTCAATGAGTTAACTTTTAAAGTACATATTATTCAGTGCACTGCATTGCAATGTTTCGTTTTTTTTTTATTATGTACTTTTCAGGTATACAGCTTGATAATTTGACATCTGTATATACTACAAAATGATCACCAGAACGCTAGACTATCTGTCACCATACAATTAATTGCCCCACTTCATCCATTTTGCCTCCCCTCTCCCCAACCCCTTGCCCCTCTATTAACCACTAGTGTATTCTCTGTGTCTATGAGTTTGTTTTAATTTTATTGTTTGTATGTTTCTCTTTTGTTATTTTTTTTTTTTTAGATTCCACATATGAGTGGAATTAGAGGGTTTTTTTTTTCTCTGACTCATTTCGCTTAACATAATACCATCAAGGTCCATCCATGTTGTTGCAAATGACAAGATTTCATTCTTTTGTATGGCTAAATAATATTCCATTGTATAAGTATCCTATATCATCTTTATCTGTTCATTTATTGGTGGACACTTAGGTTGTTCTTGGCTACTGTAAATAATGCTTCAGTGAACATGGGTGTATATCTTTTTAAGTTAGCATTTCCATATTCTTTGGCTAAATACCCAGAAGTAGAATAGCCATGTCATATGGTAGTTCTATTCTTAATTTTATATTGAATCTCCACACTGTTTTCCACAGTGGTACACCAATCTACAGTCCCACCAGTTCAAGGGTCCCTTTTCTCACCATCCTCACCATCCTCACCAACACTTGTTATTTCTTGTCTTTTTGATAATAGCCATTTTACCAGGTATTAGGTAATAGCTCATTGTGGTTTTGATTTTCATTTCCCTAATAATTAGTGATGTTGAGCATCTTTTAGTGTGCCTGTGGGCCATCTGTATGTCTTCTTTGGAGAAACATCTATTGAGATCCTTTGTCCATTTTTTAATTGAGTTGTTGTTGTTGAGTTGTATGAGTTCTTTAATATTTTGTATATTAACCCCTCATCAGATATATGGATTGCAAATATCTTCTCCCATTCAGGAGGCTGCCTTTTCATTTTGGTGATTATTTCCTTTGCTGTGCAGAAGCTTTGAGTTTGGCATAGTCCCAATAGTTTATTTTTGCTTTGTTTCCTTTGGCTTTTGTGTCAGATCCACAAGGATGTCATTAATATTGATGTCAAGGAATTTACCACCTGTGTTTTCTTCCAGGAATTTCATGGTTTCAGATCTTACATTCAAGTGTTTAATCCATTTTGAGTTAATTTTTGTGTATAGTGTAAGATAGTGGTCTACTTTCCTTCTTTTACACATGGCTGTCCTGTTTCCCCAACACTAGCTATTGAAGAAATTGTCCTTTCTCTATTGTGTGTTTGTGGCTCCTTTATTATAGATTAATTGTCCATATATATGAGTTTATTTCTGGGCTCTCAATCCAGTTCCATTAACCTGTATGTTTGTTTTTACGCTAATAACATGCTGTTTTTATTACTATATCTTCGCAGTATAGTTTGAAATCAGGGAGCATAATACCTCTAGTTTTGTTCTTCTTTCTCAAGATTGTTTTGTCTATTTAGGGTCTTTTGTAGTTCCATACCAATTTTAGGATTATTTATTCTAGTTTTGTGAAGTATGCCATTGGAATTTTGATAGGGATTACATTATATCTGTAGATTACTTTGGGTAGAATGGACAGTTTTACAATATTATTTCTTTCAGTTCATTAGCACAGAATAACTTTTTATTTGGATTTTTTCAATTTCTTTCATCCATTTTTTTATAATTTTAAGTGTATAGTTCTTTCACCTCCTTGGTTATATTTATTCATTGGTATTTTATTCTTTTTAATGCAGTTGTAAATGGGATTATTTTCTTAATTTCTCATTCTTAATTTCTCATCCTTTTTCCTTTCCTTCCTTTCCTTTCCTTTCCTTTCCTTTCCATTTTCCTTTCCTTTCCTTTCCTTTTTCCTTCCCTTCCCTTCCCTTTCATTGCCGTGGCTAGAACTTTCAATACTATGTTAAATGAAAGTGCAAGAGTGGACACCCTTGTCTTATTCCTGTCTTTAGAGGAAAAGTTTGTAGCCTTTTGCCATTGAGTATGTTAGCCGTAGGATTGTCATATATGGCCTTTATTATGTCGAGCTGCATTTTCTCTATACTCACTTTGTTGAGAGTTTTTATCATAAATAGATGTTGAATTTTATCAAATGCCTTTTCTGCATCTCTTGAGATGATCACTGATTTTTATCTTTCATTTTGTCAATGTGATGTATTACATTAATTGATTTGCAGATATTGAACCATCCTTGCATCCCCAGAAATAAATCCCACTGGATTATAGTCTGTGATCCTTTCAGTGTATTGTTAGACTCAGTTTACTAATATTCTGTCAAGGACTTTTGCAGCTATGTTCATCAAAGATATTGGCCTGTAATTTTCTTTCTTCTTTCTTTCTTTCCTTCCTTCCTTTCTTTCCTTCTTCTTTCTTTTCTTTCTTTCCTTTCTTTCTCCTTTTTTCTTTTCTTTCTTTCTTTCTTTCTTTCTTTCTTTCTTTCTTTCTTTCTTTCTTCCTTCCTTCCTTCCTTCCTTCCTTCCTTCCTTCCTTCCTTCCATTTGTATGTGTGTGTGTGTTTTTGTGGTGTGTGGTGTCCTTATCTGGTCTTGGTATCAGAGTAGTGTGGATCTTGTAAAATGTGTTTTGAAATTTTCCATTCTCTTCAATTTTTTGGAAGAGCTTGAGAAGTATAAATATTAAATCTTCTTTGAATGTTCAGTAGAATTTGCTAGTGAAGCTGTCTGGTCCTAGACTTGTTTGTGGGATGTTTCTTTTATTACTATTTCAATCTCCTTACTAGTAATTGGGCCATTCAGATTTTTAATTTCTTTATGATTGGAATCTTGGAAGAGTATATGTTTTTAGTAATTTATCCATCTCTTCTTTGTCTAGTTTGTTGGCACATAATAGTTTCTAGTAGCCTCTTATGATCTTTTGTTTTATGTGGTATCAATTGTAACTTCTCTTTCATTTATGATTTTATTTATCTGATTCCTCTCTCTTTTTTACTTGGTTAGTCTAGCTAAAGATATGTCAGTTTTGTTTATCTTTTCAAAGAAGCATTTAGTTTCACTGATCTTTCCATTGTCTTTTTAGTCTATTTCATTTACTTCTTCCCTGATCTTTATTATTTTCTTCCTTCTTCTAATGTTGAGCTTCATTTGTTCTTTTTTTCGTTTCTTTAGCTATAAAAATTAGATTGAGATTTTTTTTGTTTCTTGAGGCACGCCTATATTACCATTAACTTCTTTCTTAGAACTTCTTTTGCTGTATCCCTTAGATTTTGGTGTGCTGTGTTTCCATTTTCAGTTGTCTCTAGGTATTTTTTTTAATTTCTCCTTTGATTTCTTGGATGTTCCATTGGTTTTTCAGTAGCATATTATTTAGTCTCCACATTTTTGTGGGTTTTCCCATTTTTTGTAATTAATTTCTACTTTCATGCCATTATGGTTCAAAAAGATGCTTGATATTATTTCAGTTTTCTTGAATTTATTGAGACTTATTTTGTGGCTGAATATGTCATCTATCCTGGAGAATAGTCCATGTACATGTTCAGAAGAATGTGTATTCTGCTTTGGAAGGAATGTTCTGTATTATATCTATCATGTGCATGTGGTCTAATGTGTTATTTAAGCCCATTGTTGCCTACTTAATTATTTTGCCTGGATCCATTGATGAAAGTAGGATATTAAAGTTTCTTACTATGACTGTATTGCTTTCCATTTCTTTCTTTAAATCTGTTAATATTTGCTTTACATATTGATACTTTGCATTGGGTGCATATATATTTATAAATGCTATATCTTCTTGCTGGATTGACTCTTTTATCATTATGTAATGTCTCTCTTTGTCTTTATTACAGTTCTTAACGTCTGTTTCATTTGATATGAATGTAACTACTCCTGCTTTCTTTTCATTTCCATTTGCATGGAATATCTATCTCCAACTCTTCACTTTCAGTCTATGTGGGTCCTTCTGAAGTGAGTCTCTAGTATGCAGCATATAGATGGGTCTTGTTTTAGTTACCCATTTAGTTACTCTGCAGTTTTTGATTGGTGAAATTGTCCATTTACTAAGGTAATTATTAATAAGTATGTACTTACTGTCATTTTGTTGATTGTTTTCTGGCTGTCTTTATAGTTCCTCTCTGTTCTTTTCTTCTCTTTGTTTCTTCACTTGTGCATTGGTGGCTTTCTTTGGTGTTATGTTTTGATTCCTTTCTCATTTTCTTTTGTTTATTTACTTTGTTTTTTTCTTTGTGGTTACATTGAGTTTCATACCAAATATCCTATGTAAATATCAGTCTAAGTTTGATAACTTAATTTTAAACACATTTCAAAGCTTTACCTTTTTTACTCCTCCCACTACACTTTATATTTTGATGGCACATTTTACCTCTTTTTATTTCATGTAGTAGTTAGTTTTACTACTTTTGTCTTTTAATCTTTATGCTTGCTTTATAGGTGATTCATCTACTATCTTTATTATATATTTGTCATTTCCAATGAGATTTTTTAACTTTCATTTGTTTTCTTATCATTAATTAGTGCCATTTATAATTTTGCCTTAAGCACGTCCCTTTAACATTTTTTGTAGGGCCAGTTCCTAGTGATGAACTGGCCTTTGCTTATCTAGAAAGCTATCAATCTCTCATTCAATTCTGAATGATAGTCTTTCTGGGTAGAAAATTCTTAGATGGACTTTTTAATTCCTTTCTATGCTTTGAAAACCCCATGCCACTCCTTTCTGGCCTGTAAAGTTTCTGCTGCAAAATCTGGTGATAACCTCAAGGTATTTCCCCTGTATATAAGAATTCTCTCTTTTCCTTTAATTTTTACCATTTTAATTATGTGTCTTGGTGTGAATCTCTTTGGGTTTATCTTATTTGGAATTCCTTGTGATTTCTGAATGCAGGTGTCTGATTTCTTCTCCAGACTAGGGAAGTTTTCAACCATTATTTTTTCAAATAATTTTTGTGGCCCTTTTTCCTCTCTCTTTTCCTTATGGGGTCCCTACAATGTGAATGCTATTCTGCCTGATGCTGTCCCAAAGGTACCAAAAGGATTTTTTTCTTAAAAAAAATCTTTTTTCATTTTGCTGCTCTGTCTTGGTGAGTTTCATTTCTTTGTCTTCCATCTTGCTTATTCGTTCTTCTACTTCATCTATTCTGCTGTTGAACTCCTGTAGTGTTGTTTTTTTTTAAGTTCAGTCACAACTTCTGTATGGTCTTTCTTAGATTTTGGATTTCTTTGTTGAAGTTCTCACTGTGTTCATCCATTCTCTTCCCAGATTGGTGAGAATCTTTATAATCATTACTTTGAACTCTTTAACAGATAGGTTACTTGTCTCCATTTCATTGAGGTTTTATTTTCTGCATTCTTTTGTTTTGAACATATTCCTTTGTCTCCTCATTTTGCCTACCTTTCTGTGTTTGTTTGGATGTGCTAGGTATATCAGCTACCTCTTTCAGTCCTGAAGGAGTAGCCTTACATAGGAAATGTCCTGTGGAGTCCAAAAGCACAATCTCCCTTGGTCACTAGCAGCAGGTGTTCAAGGGGTGTCACGTATGTAAGCTATGTGCACTTTTTTGTTGTGGTGAGTCATAGCAGTGGTGTGTTGGTGGAAAGGGCTGGGCCCCATCCTAGCTCTGGGGTGGGGCCATGACTGCTGAGGCATATTTGTGGGTGGGCTAACACCAAGCCTGTCTACATGGTGTGTCCATACAATGTTTCTTATTACAATTTACCAGCCTTGGTGCTTTTTTTCTTTTAATGTTTATTGATACATTAAGCCTAAAATAGCACTTTATTTTGTATTTTATATCTTTGGTTGGCACTGTTTAAATGTATTGTTTTTTTAAGCCCTAAGTAAAGTTTTTTCTTGCACTTAGGAAAGCTCATCTTATAATATGCAGAGAAGGTAGCTCACTGAAGGTCATGTTAAGGCGTTAAGTGAACTATAATGCACTTGCTTTGAACTTTATTTCTAAGTTGGTGGAATCCACATTGTTTGCAAGATCAAACTGTAGAGTAAGAATACTCAATGAGAATAAGTAAGGAGCTTTGTTTTTAAGGAGTTTTCTGGAGGAAGAAATATATTATTGTAAAAAATATAAATAAGCAAGGAAAATAAAAATTACCATTATTAGTCACATTTTAGAACATTTTGGCATATAAACTTTTGGTCCTTTCTCTGTGGGAATAAATACCTTAAACAATAGAATCTTAGTATGTATTCTGTTTTTTAATATATGTTTTCATAATCAATATTTCATGAACATCTTTTCATACCATTACATGCTATTTTCCCATATTATTTTTTGCTACATAGTTTCCATTGAATGGATATGTCATAATTTAGCCAATTCAATATTGTTTGACATTTGTGTTGTTTCTAACTATTTATGGTTGTAAACACTGCCACGATAAGCATAATTGTAGCAAAATCTTTTCATGTATCCGTGATTACTTCCTGACGATAAGTTCCCAGAAGGGGAATTGCTGCATATATGGGCAGTGCAGACTTTTATAGCTTTTTATAGCTTTTCACATGTATGTGTCAATAGCACCATTCCTTTCTGTACTATGCCACTTGTTGAGGATGACAAGGAAGACTTTATTTAATGATGGGTATGGTGATAGGTTTGGGGCCACAGCAGTGAGGTCTTGCAGTGGGGAAAGAGATTATACTCAGCTTCAAATATAGCATGGGCAAGTGGGAATTTATAGCCAAAGATCAGAGTGGAAGCCCCTGGATAGAAAGCTACTAAGGGGAAACATCAGAGTTAAGGGGATTCTAGCTAAACCAGCCTAACAGGATTCTTTGCTAGAGGCAAGCCAGTGCAATTGGACATCATCTATGGGTGGTGGGAGATGAGGAACATGTTCACCTGTCAAGGGTGATCACATATTGACAGTGGGGGATTCTGGTTAAATAAATTAGCACAATTCTTTCTAAAATGAAACAATATGGTAGTGAACATAGAAGTCCAAAAGCCAGGCCTAGTTGTAAAAGAGTTCTGGGGAGTCTAAATAGAGTTTGATCAGTGAGAAAATCTGTGTCTGCACTTAGCATGTTCTACAGTAACTTCTTGTTTATTTTCCTCCCCATGAATCTTTATTTATCTTAGAGTAGTACTGTGTGTACCTTGCTCATCAACCTATAGCACCAAGTTGCCATTCTTCCCCCTCCCCCCCTCCCCGCCCAGCACCATCTTTCCCTGCCTAGCATCATTCCTGGCATAGAGCTAATGGCAACTTGCATGGAAGTGCTGAGTATTATTAGTGCATGTTTGAAAAGAGACAGTGGGTAAAGATGGATGGATAGGTAGGAGGGAGAAAGTCATTGTCAGAGAATCTTGGGTTCTGGTACAAGCTTTGTCACTGGTAGATGTAGGACCTACCAAACCAGCCATCACTTTTTTAATGCTCAATTTCCTAACAAAAGCAAATGAGGTAATTTAAAAAGATAATCTGGCAGAGGGCATTTCCAGATCAGCAAAATTGAGTCTTTGATTGTGACTCATGTGTAAGGGACAGGAAAATTCTAGCTTGGATGGTGTGCTGTGTTGAAGAAAAAGAAACTTCAATGAAGTTGGAGAAGTTGCCTAATAGATAAATTCCTTCAAAACATAAGTGATAGCAGAAGGGCCGGGGCTGCAGCAGAAGAGTCATTCTTTGGGAAGTTATGCCATCAGGGTAACTCTTGGAAATACACAGCACCTAGAGGTCCTGGCTGGCTGGAGACCAGCTTCAGACTCCTCATAGGCACCTGCCTAAGGCAGATGATTGGTGATGGACCCAGGTGGTGTGTTCCAGAAGCAGGTTATGGTCAGAGATCTAGCCAGGCAGAGTGCCTGGATCAAGGAGATGCAAAAGTCATGGGACTAGGATTCAGAGTGGAAATTCAATTTCTTAGAGATTTGGAAATGATAAGGGCTGGCCTTGTTCCAAGGAGCTGGAGTTCTATAGTCTTGCCAAAAGGAAAACTGGTATCTAATGCTAAGACTGAGATTTGAAGGAAGGGCCTGTACACAATAGTCAGGATGGGGCCAGCAGCCCAGACCACTGAGCTGTTCACCTGAAGTTCCTCAGTTATCTGGGGAGCTGAGATTAAGTGGCCCCAGCTGTGAAGGAGTGGTTAGAGTCAGGAAATCTGGACATTCACTACTGTTAACTCTTTAGTTGGCAGTCTTATCTCTTAGTTTTCATCTAGATAGAGCTCAGAGCACTCTGAACATCCTTTAAAACTGATCCCTATTGGAGTTTTAAAAATGTTGTCTTCATCTTTTTATTGTAAACTCAAACAGACACAGAAAGCAATACTAAAATTTATGGCTTAGTGAATTTTTATAGGGCAAGCACTCTTGTTATCACAGAACTTTGCCAGCCACCCTAAAAGCCCCTCTGTTTGCTCCATCACATTCATACCCTTCTCAATCTTTATAGTAATTACTGTCTTGCATTTCTCTGTGGATTTGTCACCTAAGTTTGCAATCTTCCCTGCTATTTTTTAGTCTTGCCCATTGAAAGAACAAAAGATACATCTTTAAGTCTCTTTTAAAAGCCGTAGCATCCCCTCCATCCCTTTCTTTTCCTTACACTTTTTCTTTGGAAGGACTTAGGCTTTTTTAATCTATAGAATCCCACAAGCTTGCCTACTTGTGGTGCAGTTCAGCATATTCCTCTGTCTTTTATATCTTCTGCCTGTTGGCAGCTGCATCCAGAGGCTTTATCAGACTTGGGTTCAATCTTGTTGGCAAAGCAATCCTGTTTTTCATTAGGAAGCACATGATGTGTGATTTTTACTTTGTCATGTTAACACTCAGTGATGCTTAATGTCTAGATCCCCCACTTCACAGAGGGCTGCAAAATGGTGTAATTCTACTCTATAATTTTGTTTTCATTTAATAGCTGGGATAATTTTTCAAGGAAAAGCTTCGATTTATCTATCATTTGGTTACCCAGTGGTACAGTTCTTGTAGGAAACAGAGAATAAATATCCAATGCATTCATATATCTAGTTTTTAAGATTTTAAATTAGCTTCCTGTTATCCTCAAAATGTAACCAATTAGTTCCTTTTTAAATAGTATGATGAACTCATGGATTTACACATATTTGATGGGTTCTAATCCATTACCAGTTGGAGTTTCTTCACTTGGCTTCTAGCTCCTTTTGACATGACCTCAGGAAGTTACTGATCTTTCTTGCTCTCTTATATATGAAGGTACTTTAGGACCCCATTGGGTATTTCCTGTCCCAGACCTAGAATTAACCATTTCTCCAAGAAGCCTGGTTTCTTTTAATGGGAAAAGGTATTTCAAGACTGAGTACTATGGATGTTTATTCTTACTGGGTTTGTCATTGTTTCTACCTTTTTCATCAGATATGACATATACTTCGTGTGTGTGTGTGTGTGTAAGTGTGTGTGTGTGTGTGTAATGTATCTGATCAAATACTTTGTGAGTTTAAACTATTTAAGACTCAGATCCAAAACTATAGTTTTTACTTAACTAATTTTATATTACATTTATATCTCCTTTATTCCAAGCCAAGAATACTGGTTCTTAAAAATACAGAATTAGAATTAGAATATCCCATAATTATTATTAAAAGTCTCAGAATAATAATAATATAATAACAAGACTACTACCATCTATTATAATTACTGAAAACAATTAAAATTTTTTATATCCATATTCTCTTTCCTTCCCCCAATTTTTAATAGTGTTAACAAATCATTTAGCCAAATCTGTCCCTTTTAATTGTCATTTAGTTTTAGTTCTGTAGCTATATATTTAATACTATTCTTAATATTGGTGCCAATTTAGTCATTTTGGTTGTCTGAAGATAATTCTCTAGTAGATTCTTTAGTAAAGGTTCATCTCATAGGACAATATTCTTAACTATCATAAATATTAGTATTAAAATATAAGAAAATAGTTTAGTTTCTTCTAGCATAAAATACTGCTGTCAAAAGCATGTGATAACCTAATTTTCTTTCCTTTATAAGTCATGTATTATAAAGATATTTTTATTTATCCTTAAAGTTGAATAATTTTACAAGATGATGTCTAGATGTTGATCATTCTGAGTTGATAATATGAGTTATGTGGTATGCTCTTTCAATATGTAGTTTTGAATCTTTTAAAGAAAATTCAGGAAAATTGTCTTGAATCATACATTTTAATATTTTTCTCTTACCTTACCTTGGTTTTCTTCCTTAGAGACTGACTTATATTCTGTACTAGTTCTATCTTCTTTTCTTATCTTCAATATTTATCCCTTTCTGGAGATCCTTTTTATCTCTTTCTTTTTTATTTTAAAAAACATTTTATCTTCTATTTCCCGCTTAGGCATCATTTATGTATTAGTTTCTGTGTTCCTTTTAGTTCAACTTCCACTTCTACAAATTCTTTTTAATGTTATGTTAGATCTTGCATCATTTTCTTAAGGCCTTTAGCTGATTTTGAAATATTGCTACAATTGTGATAGTTTTCTGAGCCCATCTTTCTGGCATGCTTTCATTATCTATAGGGATGATATTCTGCTCCTAATTTCCTTCCTTCCTTCCTTCCTTCCTTCTTTCCTTCCTTCCTTCCTTCCTTCCTTCCTTCTTTCTTTGATTATAGATTTGTATAAAAGTTTACTTACATATACACTGCCACAGAAAGGCCCCTTTTTCCATCCCCTACTAAACTCCCCAAGAGGAGGGTGACCTTAGGTGTGACCTTTTGCAAAATGTGAATATTTATGTGAATTTACTTTTCCTTAATTTTTAGCAGGAGGATTGGTTTATTTAGCTTTCTAACTTAATGGTGCTGCTGCTTCTGTTGTTTCACTTGGTGTCAAAAAAAAAAAAAGCTTTCTTTTTGAGATTTCCTGTTTCTGTTCCCCTCTTCTATTTTTATCCAGACTGCATCTTTTTTTTTTATCTCTGTAATTTCTATATGATCACTTTTGATTCCACTCCCAGAAGTGGAGCCCTGGAAGAGTTCATTAGATGTTCATAGGGACCATGCAGCTTCAGACCTTCTAATACAGGTCCTTAAATGCTTCTTTAGAGTGAGCGAAACTGCTCCTAGTTTTAGCCTCTGTTCTCAACTTGGCCATCTGTGCTTTCCAATAAATACCTGTTGGATATTTTGGTGTCTTGTTCTCGGGTCCATCATGCCCTGATGCTTCCCTCTGCCTTCTCTAGCACAGATGCCCAATGGTACATGTCACATGCCTTGTAGCTATTGGTGGTTTTGACGATTGGCTTGGATTTTGGGGAATTATGGGGATACCTTGTCGCCTAGTTTTGTTGTAAGTGTTGTCCATGAATTCGTGATTATGTATTTAGTTTCTCTGTATGTTTTTTTATATGAAGCATTGGGAGAATGTCACTATATCTGGTCTCTTCCTAGGATCCTCAGCTGGTAGAAGGCAGGACTTATTGTTGAATCTCCAGCAGCAATGCTTCACACTGTCCTGTGTGTAACATCAACCTGATAAATGTTTGTGGAGTAACATGAAACTGTCTACCTCTGGATTAGAACCCAAGTCTACACACAGTACTTTTGGTAACTCATCCTACTTCCCAAGAGACTTGCTGTTCATTGGGGTGCCAGGAACACAGGATCTGGCTCTGGTGTGAGTGGCCCTCACTGTCTAGTGGGATGAGAGTGTCTTTGCTGCCTGCTATGTGAAGATAATGAGTTGCAACTGTTGAATTGGCTTTTAGAGTTCACAGCCTGCCACTTTGAACCACGACCAGGATGGAAAGTAGTTGGGTAAGCTTGTGACTTCCAGTGCCTTTATCTATTAAAGCACTTTATATAGCAATAACTTATCTGCTTCTTTGCTAGGTCCCTAATTAAAGCTGTTTTCAACCCAATAAACAGCCTCACCCCAGCTAATAGAGTTGGACAACTCCTTGGTGACCTCTTCTTTTGTCCTCTCAGGCTCTGTGGCTCTGGGGTTAAGATCCTGCTGCCTTTAGCAGGGCCACCTACTGAAACATTTAATGAGGAGAAGAGTATTGTTTCTTGGAGACATAATTACAAGAGACACTTAATGCAACTTTTTCTGAGATAACAGGCCTTTTGAAATGCAGTGTGTTGGGGGAAGATTTAGCTTAGATCATTGACTGTTTTAGCTATTATGAAATATATTAATAATGCTAGGTTTCTGCCTTGGCCAAAAGGCTCTGGGGTCTATCTCTAAAGTTTATTAAACTTTTGTTTGAGAGACTTATACTTGGGACTTGTGGTTCCAGATCTTATCTTTTAGCTCTTTAGGCTATAACTTAAGTTTGGTGGACTTTTGAAATAGGTAACTGCCCCTTTGAATCTTCCATTATTATCAGACCATTATGTCCTGGATATTGGGAGTGCATAAGCCTATTTTTTTTTAATTTTTAAAAAATGTTTTATTTATTTCTGAGAGAGAGACAGCATGAGCAGGGAGGGCCAGAGAGAGAGGGAGACACAGAATCTGAAACAGGTTCCAAGTTCTGAGCTAGCTGTCAGCACAGAGCCCAATGCGGGGCTCAGACCCATGAACCGCGAGATCATGACCTGAGCCAAAGTCAGGCACCCCTGCATAAGACTATTTTTGCATCTTATTAGGATCCCTAAAGACTGGTAACTCTGGATGCAAATAAAAATACTGCTGGAAGACACATTTGAGACATTTGAGGATTCATATTTTCCTACCTTCTCAGGAAGTCACCTGTCTGCCTCAAGTTACATGTGAAAATTTTTTATTTGGCTCTTAGCTGAGAGGTACTTGGGAAGCTATCTACTTAATGTAACCTAAGAAAATCACTTTGCCAATCAAGTAAACATGTCTTTTGTAATGTGAAAAATATTTCCCTAATTTATCTGTTTTAAAATTTCAACTTTTTAATATTACCTGGTTGTCCCTCAAGGCAAAACCATGTTTTCTTTTTCTCATTTTTCCTTCCCACTGTCTTCCCTTCATTTCCTGGTAAGGGAAATAGCTTCCTTCGCACAAGATACATAGTTTGTCTTTCCCTCATTTCCTACTTCATCATTTCACTATGTTTGAATCTCTTGTTTGTGAGGAAACAGAAGAGAAACTTGGGCTTTCTTGGATTTGGAGTGAGAGACCCTAAGGCTTCTATCCTGCTTTGTTCTAACTTGCTGCAAGTCAGCTAACCTCTCTGACTTGTAAGGTATAACAATCCCTGCATCATTTTGTTGCTGTAGGATTAGTGTGATAATATAAAGCACTTGGTGCCTGGTACAATACAGATTCCCCGTGAATAATTACCCTTAATTGAGAGCCCTCTTGCCAATGGAAACATGACCTCTCACCAAAGAGAAATACTTTGTGATATTTGTTCTCATTCTCTCTGTCCCCTCTGGATGGAGCTTCCTCTTTTCTTCTACACTGTTGAGGATGTGTTTCTCCATACAAATTTATCTATAGGTACTAAAACAAATCAGAAATATCCATTCACAGTGATACTGTATGCAAAGAAATGGAAGCCAAAAATGTGGGTGTGGAATCTTTAACAATGTGGGTGGTGAGATGGGGGAAGGGGTCACTGTGACATCTCTTGCCTCCGTTCCTATTTCTGAGTTTTTCATCCCTCAACTGTTTTTTTTTTTTTTTTCATATATGTGATGGGCTCTTTTCATAGAGATGACTTCTAGCCAGACAATCTCTTTAGAGTCCAGGTTCCACAGAGAAGCCTCCTCTCCCTTCTCCCCCCACCATTTTCTCCCAGGGGGAAGGTGGTCTCAAATTGGGGCCATTTTGCAAAATGTTGCTTAAGAGACTAGACAATCAAGTTTATCCATGCCGGTCCTGATTTCCCTCCTGGTCTCATGTCCCTTCTTTGTTCCTCCTTGTCAATTTGTAAACACAGTGCCCTCCACCAGTCTGCACTGTCCTTGATATGCCCCACCCCGCCTGGCCCCCAGCCCTTTTGTTCTTCTGTCCCTGTCACTGCCCCCTCACCCCCACAGTACACTCAGCTTCATTGCTGCTTAAATGTCATTTTTGAAACAACAGAAGGACATGCTGTTTTTGCAGCATCTCGGAGAAAAAAAATTTTTTGATCCATTTGGTGTTAAGAGCACTTACAAGAAATGTATTCAGGGACCCTCGCCAGCCTCTTTCAATGATGTGGTTTGCATTTGATGGTTGGTGATAAAACAAGCACATTTTCCCCCAGAAATGTCCATTCTCCTATCATCTGTTTCCTTCTTCTTTAGATTTCTTTGTCTTTTGGGGAGTTTTATATTTGAAGCACAGCAGTCCCCAATTTATTTTCAAGCTGAGGATCCATCTTGATCAAGCCCCTTCTCAGGATTTCAAACCAGGTTGTCAGGAGGACCATGAGGGAACATGGCCAAGTCAGGTTCACTTCTCCAGGGCATAAGATGGAGGGAAAGTCTTGAGACACTTTGTCTCCACCATGACCCATGAGGCTGATGTAGATAGAGCATGAGAGAAATCTGTCAGACTCATGTGTCAGGGCCTCCCTTCCAAAAGGGAATAGTGAACCTTCTCAGGAAATGAGAAAGTCAGAATCCCTTTTGTTCTTTATCTGTCTTTCCTCCAGCCTCTACCATGCTCCATCTTTGATTCTATATATTCACACTGTATTATTCCTCTTAAACTGGAAAGTTCTTTAGGGTAGGATTCACTTCTGAATCATCTTCGTGGCCACCAGTGCCTAGAACCACACCTTATAGATGCTACATGTTTGCTGACAGGAAGAGAATCACACATAGTCACTCAACTCAGTGTGTGAGGGGGAACCAAAGAAAAGTACACGCTTTCTCCAAACTTCTTCCTGGCACTGCTCTGCTGAAAAAGTGGCACACAATACTTGCATTATTCTTTTAAAACTCAGAGACCCTTTGCTTATTACTGAAAGTCCGGATGAGCAATTAAGTTATGAATTAGGAGTTTAATTAGCTTGTTTTTCTGGCCAAGAAAATATATATGCGTGCCATATAGTGACTGGATTATCCCTGCCATTTGGGTTATTCAGTCATTATGACTGCGGTGCTCTGAATTTAGTTAGGTTGTAGTCCATGAACATTCAAGAGTGGGAGATTTGCTACTTTCCAGGATCATCAAAGCAAGCTCCTGAAGCCTTGAGTGTACCAGAGGATCCTTAATACAAGAGTAGTTTGAGAGATTGTTAGTCTCAAAATTTTACCTGGTAGATCTCCATTCCAGTTTCTGTGCCAAGTCTTCACCTTTGGTACCCTAGGAAGATTATAGGGCACTTAGACACTCCCCCTCTAGCCTTCTAGCCATCAAACGAGTTTGGAGGAAATGAGAAATAGCTCAATATCCACATGTGTGTGTGCACACACACACACACCAAGAGTTCTTGTTGTAATGACTTGTTTTGACATTTGATTTGTTGGGAGTTCTGACAGTTTGAGGTTTGCAGCTTGAATAACTTTCTTTAAAAGTATACTGTGTCTTCACTGACTCTGAATAGACTTTCACTAATGGGTGTGTCTGGGCAGAGTTCAGTCTCTCTGCAGATGGGTATGCCAGACATCATCTATACTACCTAGAACCTAATTGAAATGCTTAGTAGACATTACCTCCCTCAGACTCTGTTTTGGGAAATTCCCTGGATGCAGAAACACTAGAGTTGTCCATTTCATGTGTGCAGGTTTTTCTTAAATTGTGAATCATTCCTTCTTAAAATATAATTAATTGATCCTGTCTTAAAAATCAGCTCAAGAGGTGGGCTTCTTTTGTAACATCGCTCTTGGCGCTTCTCCGGTGAAGAACATATATGAGCTTCTCTTTATCGGCTTTTTTCTCGCCTTTGGATTCCTTGTTGAGGCTGAACTTTGCCAAACAGATAGCTATAGAGAAAAAATTAGAAGCTTTTTGCTGGACTGACTTCTAAGAGTCTTCCTGGTTTTCTAAGAAGCAACCAAAAAAAAAAAAAAAAAAAAAAAAAAAAAAAAAAAAAAAAAAAAAAGAAAAAAAAAAAAAAAAAAAAAAAAAAAAAAGAAAGAAAAAAAGAAAAGAAAAGAAGGACAGAAAGAAAAAAGAAAAAGTAGAGACTGAAAGAAGCAAACTTTCAGCTAATTATCATCTTTTTTTTCCCCTCTGAGCTCAGAGTACTGTTCTTAATTTCCTGACCAGCTTGTGCCCCTCCCCCGCTCCCTCCGAGCATCTGTGGTGGTTTCAAATTGAACTGCATACCTGCTGCTCTGAATTTCCAACATACCATACCAGTTGGTTTGCCAAACAGTGAACTGCCAGCCATCTGCCATCCAAAGTCAGAATTTACATTGTTTCATCTTAAAATAACGCCTCCGGAATAGCAAGCCACTCTATGCATCAGGTTTTAAAATTGACAATCAGCCAGAATTAAAAACAAATACCAAATGGGCATAAAAAAAGAACATGGGGCGGGTGGAGGGGGGGCTGGCATTTGACGGAGAGTTTATTTTTCAGCATTTTTACCTGATTTTCCACCAAAATAGCCATGCCATTTAATTTTATCTGCAACAGCAGGAACTACTTACAGACTGAGAACATTAACTTTTTACTTGCCTGGCTCTAGATGAAGAGGATTAGGACTAGGGGCTGGAGCAGTGGCCCTGGTCTCAGGGAGAATGGATGCCTTCATACTCTCTGGCTGGAAGGAAGGGAGACCTGTCTTATCTTCTTCTTGTCAGGCTTCCTGGTTGCTAGATGAGAAAGCTGAGTTGCACGAAGGTGGGATTCCTGGTCCAAGGTCACATGCTACTTAACAGAAGGATGAAGTCATAAACCCAGAACTCCTGGCTCCCAGGCATATCCTTCTGCCACCTCCTCCCCACCCCCATCTCAACCAGTCATTATGGATGTGGGAGACCCTCTGTCACCCATTAGTTCTTATGTGACTATAGCAGCCTTTCCTGCTTTATTCCCCTGCTGCTTCAGGACAGACAGAAGGGATTTCTACAGGATTTGGAGAACACCTGGGGACCTGTGATGTTGGCCTTGTGGAAAAGCAACCATTGAATCTGGATGGCTTTCCAGAGCAGATGGGCTCAAAGGAGTTTTTTTTTTTTCCAAAGAGAAAAAGAGATTTCGTGTTTCTTTTAGGGAAGCTGTTCCAGGCGAAGGCAGCTTGGGGAGAAGTGTGAAGTTATGAGTGGGCAGAGGAAGCAAAGGGCTCTAAATTTATACCAAAGCCACCTGCCTACACTTTGGCACTCTGTGCCATGGGCATGCCAGCCTGAGCTGAAAAGATGCAAGGAATGTTTACACCTGACCCTGGGCTGAACAGGGCACTGGGTGATGTCTAAGCCAGGCCTCCCAAGCCTCTGGAATTCTGCCTGAGCTAATGGTGGAGATAGTGGCAGGCATCACCCCCATGTGGACTCAGACATCCTGGGATCTAGGTAAGCTGCCTTTCAGTCTAGGTCTTAATGTGAATGTCAGAGATGGGAACTGAGGTCACAGTGCTGGTTAGGTTTGTTTTTTGGCTAGATAGTGGCATCTCCTGGAAGCTTCTCTCAACCCTAGCTAGACCCAGGGTCTCATCTTCCATGTTTCCATAGCCCCCTGCCCAAAGCTCAGACTTACCTACCCCACCAGCCAGTCTTCACTGCTAGGACTATACGTCCTTCCTGTAGACTCCTTGTGGTCAAGAGCCTTCTGACTCATCTTTTGGATCCTGAGCACCACTAGTATATGCTGAACTCATGCTCACTTAATGAATGAGTGAATCAATGAGTTGCTGAGATAATACAGAATGAAATTGGTTGTGTTGACCTCTAAACACAGCCCCACAGTACTTTATCTGTGAAAGCTGCTTTCGATTTACCTAAACTCCTGATTTTGTTGTGTTCCAATTAGCGTTACTGGTATTAGCTACAAGTCACTGAGAGTATACTCATGGGCCAGTCACTTTACCAGGTACCTTATGTATGTTCTTATCCAATATGATTTAATTCCATTTATTAATAATAATCCTGTGAAGTCACTGTTGTCATTATAGAGATGAGCCAACCAAGGGACAGAAGTGTTAATTTTCCCCAAGCCACACCTCAAGTAAGTATCAGAAGCAGATTTGAACCCAGGAGCCCAAGAGACCTCCTTACAGATGAACCCTGTTGCTCTGTATCTGGCATTGATTAGGCCCTTTTGTGCTTCTGCGCCCTGGAGCATTGTTTCTAGTACTGATGACACTTGACATGCCCTGACACCCACAACACACTTGGAAGAGGGAACCTAAGAGGAGAAGGGCCTTGTGAGGAAGGCTTAAGAAAGCACTTCTGTTTTGCTTGAGAAGAAAACAGTGAAGTGAGGTATGAAAATTATATTCAAGATTCTGATAGGCTGTCCTTGGAAGAGATAAAGGGTGTGTTCACTTACCCTGGGGGACAAGAGAGGATTTGGGGGTGAGAGTGGCAATGAGGCAGATGTTGGCTCATCAGAAAGAATTTCCAAGTGAACAAAGTAGCCTGTCTGTAGACTTTCCTTCCCTACAAAAGAGTGAATGCCCCACACGATAAAGTTAGGCAGCAGGATGATGATTTGTCATGAAGCCATAGAAAGGTCCTTTACTGATATGGAGCTTGGTACAAGTGTGTTAAAATGTACATTCCAACCCCAGAATTCCTCAGTTCTGTATTCTTAGTTTAGTACAGTGGTGAAACATGATACAATCATGATTCTGAGTATACAGCACTGTTGATTATGACAATACATTTTTGAAACTTAAAATACTCTTTTGTACAGAGTGGGTCAATTTTAGGCCTCTCCTCCTCCTGCCCTGAAAATCTGATCAGAAGAATCCCAGTTTTGAAAAGACTGAGAAGCTAAAACCAACACCAAATGCAACACTATCATTTGACTTCCTAAAACGTTTTTTCCTTTGCAAAATTGGAAGATGAATGAGTGACCCGTCCCAGGACTATAGGTGTTGATCTGCCTGAGTCCTGGGGGGAACGCTGCAGATAGCACTCAGGAGAAGGGCTGAAGAGAGGCCAAAGCTGCTGTAACAAGGTCTTGCCCATGATTGCTTCTAGTGATAGAACCCTCTAGATGTCAGTTTAAAACCCTCTACCTATATGTACAAATGCTATTTGCAAGATGCACTGTTTTTGATAAAAGATAGAAGCTGTTTTATAAAGCAGTTGTGAAACAGTTTGTACCTGACCCTGAGTTAGAGTCGTTACTAAGGGAACCACAAAGAGAGAGAGATGATATTTGAATGAACCAACAGTTCCAGATTCCCCTGGGCAGAAGGGATGTTTCTCCCCTAAGAAAAGAGTGGAACATCACTTTCTTCCATGTAGTAAAAGGGTTTGTGATGTTTGCTGCCCACAGGTGCTTGTACCTGTCTGTCACTGCTTTTCCCTTCTGCTTGGGAGATGGGCCGGGCAAGTCTGAAAGGCTGTCTAGCCGATGGAATAGCCAGAGAAACAAAGCAAAACTTCCCCTTGGGTTGTGTCTTAGAACTAAGTAAGAAAGTGGAATTCTTATACTTATGGGGGCACAGCTGTGCTATCAAGGGAAGACGTCCCACAGGCGTGTTGAAGCAAAGAGCATGAATTTCAGAAGCTGAAAGAGTGAGTGTCAGAATACAAGCTCAGGGTTTGTAGTGAGTTTGAGATAAATTCTGCATTCAGTTCTGGGGGACAATTATATTAATTAGTAACTGAGTAAGGATGAATAGTTGATGTCAAGTTTGTAATGGTTTGCTACTACTTTATATTAAGTATTAAAAACTAAAGTGGTCTTGTAGATACTGTTGACATGTAGCTCTTTCCATAAAGAGCTTTTTACTCTTTTTTTTTTTAAGGAAGAAAAATAGATTCTCCCTCTTAGCTAAAAAATAGTCTTTTGTAGACAGAATCTTCTTTGAATACAGCAAGACTGTGACACTACTGCCACCTAATGGTAGAGTGCCTTAATTGCAGACCAAGTACCTAAAGAAATGACCAGACAATAAAATTCAAGAGTAAATATAATTACAGCAGACCAAATACAACCTATGGAGACTGGTCTTACATACAGTATATAAATTACTTCCAGAAACAATTAATATAGGGTCATCTTTTGACCTTTGCTTGCCTTTGACTTGTGGTACTTTATTCTTTACAAGTCCATCTGAAATTTAGGCAATGTAAAAGAATTATAGGAATTTATGGTGTATCAAAATTTGATTTTAGAATGAAAACTACTGTTAAAAATGAAGTGTAAAAATAAGTATTAATATGTGCTAATTAATGGTCAGCAATGGTCATTCTATTTATGCATTGCCAATAGCTCAATAATTTCTTTAACTTAGGGCCCATTAATCACAAAGCTGTTTTTTTTTAAACAGTCATAGGAAGAAAATTACATTTGCAAGAATTATTCACATATTTCCAGGTTTAAAATCATCCTTATATAATTCATTAGTGAATAAAAAGGACAGCCATTCACCCATTCCCCTAAGTGATTATGAAACCATGAATTCATAACTGAAGTATCCACACAGGCAAAGTCCCATCATCTAATTCTTGATGGATACCAGGCACATACATTCAATTCTTGTTGAGGAGAAAACATGTTGAGTCCCCAGTAAGGGTAGACAGGGTCTTAAACTTGTGTTAACTGTTTTTGCTTTTTGGTTTAATAACAACCAACATTTGTATCATGTTTAGCAGCTGCAAAATGTTTTCCTGTGTTGTTTCCATGGTCTCAACAACTAGATAATTAGTACCTTTGTTTTGCTGCTGAAAAAAACCATTACATTTCTAGAAATGAAATGACTTGCCCAAGATCATTTAGTCAGTAAGTAGCAAAAGCGGGATGTAAATCTAGATTTTCTAGCTCTAAATTTCAAGCTTCTTCTGTTATATGGCACTATTTTCTATGAGAAGAAGTGTTCCTCAAGATAGAATTCTTCAGTTTCATTACATATGATGGCATAGCATTTGTGTGTTGAGAAATAGCAAGATAGACAAAGAACCATTCAATGTCTGAGGCTTCTGAGAAGAGAGATTTCACATTGAAACCATTAGAAACACTCTTCTTTTAATGAGATATCAGTTGTCATTAATTCATATATTCATCCAATAGTAATTACTGTTAAGAGTAGAAACCTCATCACCTACCCTGTCAACACAGAAAATGAAGGCCAGGCCTACAGTCTGGAAGGGCCCACATTTTGGTGACCTGTAAAATGTCTCTCCCTAAACACTTTTTCTCTTCTTCACCTGCCAGTCCATGTCGGGAAGGAAAAAATATCAGTCCCCTGGCCAAGATAAGAGTTGGGACTCTTCATGACACATGATATCTTCTTCAGTCACAGAATATCAGGGGATGTCATTGCTTGTCACAGTGAAGAACAAGAAGGAAATTGTACTTTGTTAAATGCCTTATGGTTTTTACTTGTGAGGTCTTGTGGGTCAGCCTGTGGATTGGCACGTGGATCTGTTCTCCTGCCAAATGAGCCAGGGAGTGTGGCAACATTTTCTTGAGCAAATATGTGGCCAGGAGAGAAATAAAGGTTCTGGCATTTTGTTCTGAGATGTACCAACACACATAGATGTGTGCACACTCACTGGATAGTCATTAGAAAATGTATCTTAAGTATGATCCAAAGTTCCTCTCCATAATTCTAATCATTTTCTGATTTTGGACCTTCCTAAAAATGAGGATTACTTGTTCACCATCCTAATGCTGCTCTGCCTGGGCATTTCATAATCATCTGGGGATGTTTTCAGTCCGTGCATAGCCCCTGTACCCTCTCTGCAACCTGAGAAACAGAGCTCTCTGTGTCATGATAGGTGGCTGATAAAAACTTAATTCACTGGTTATTTTTAGGGTATATTATTTTGGGACAAGATCAGGAAGGAGATAAATACCAGAAGGCGCTTGAAAGTCAGAAAGGAAGTAATTTGCCATGTCAGCCGTTAGAGGTGGTGCAGGATTTAAGACTGGGGAAGCACATACATTATGGAGGACATCTGCTTTGGTGAGCTGTCCTCCATGTTAGACAGAGGAGGAATGTCATCAGTTCCCAAACCCCTCTGCTGGCCCTCACCTCATTTCCCAATTTCCCTGACCCTACACGTGATGAACGCAGCATTGGCACAAGACTTCCCCCAGATGGTCCCTACACTTTGGGAGTGACACAATTGTCTGTGTCTTGTCCTCAGCATTTTGCCTAAACAAAGTAAACAGCAGCAAAGAGATATATTCCTACCAGTTGGGAAGGGAGAAAAGGATATTGGTCCCATGGCCATGATAGAGTTTGGGCGCCCCAGCATGGCACATAAGGTTGTACACAATTTGCCAGGTTACCTTTTCTCTGCCAACCCCTCTTAACCCCACCGCAAGCTTCTTTGTTCCCTTCGATCCTTCTGCGCCTCTGCACATGGGGTTTCTTCTATCTTCGGAGGGCTCTGTGAGCTGTTCTCATCCAGGCGGTGGTTCCTACCACCTTTCACCTCCAGCTCTGCTTGGGGCTTTCTCACTGGGTGTCATTGGCCCTGCTGGGCAGCCACTGCCATATGAGCCAGAGGGGTCCAATTAGGAATTAAGAAATAGACTATTACAATCACAGGCCTCATTGAGCTGAAAGTGTTTAGAGTAATTTTCCAAGTGAACTCCACAGAGATTATCTTCACCACGCTTGCAAATAAGATAAACAGATTCCTTAGGCATTTGTAGTGCTTTGCAGCTGTAACATGCTTGTACGTATACCACTATATTTTCCTCCTTGCAGTAATGTTATGAAGTAAGTAGGACAAGTGCTATTTTCCCCTATTTCTAGGTAACTAAACTGAATCCCAGAGAATCTGACTCAGACATCCACTGTGTTCCTAGTGACAGAAATGATCCAGTCGACATGAATCTACCCCTACCTCCCTCTCTCTTGGATGTGAACAAAGGGAGCAAACCTATAATTAGACAAAGCTAAGTTATGAAAAACCGTAACGAATAACACTGAACGATGTGAAACAGACTATAAGGCACTACAGGAATTTGTAAGAGATGGTTGGAATAGGCAGGGAATAATAATTAAAATAGCTGCCATTTATGAGGGTTTAAAAGTTGAGGTAGACAACTAGAACTGGCTTAGACTCCTTTAAAATTAAAAATGAGATTTCCTATAAAGGTTAACTATGTACCAAGCACTGTGCTAAGTGCATGTTTGCAAACATGGTCTTATTTAGAAACCCCCATCCAGTCCATGAGGCACTTACTATTGTTATTTTCTAAATAGTCAATGGAGGACTGGAAAGGATAGGTGGATTGTCCACAATCAGCTGGTTAGCCGGGAGCTGGGTATGAAGCTAGGACTACCTGACTGTGCTGTGACAGGGCTCTGTGCGGCTGCCTTGGTGAGCTTCATGGAGGAAGTAGGGCTGGATCTGGCCCTTGGCTGAAGTTGAGATAGGCTTTTCTAGGGAGGGGAGGCGGGATGCTACAGGAAGGGAGCCAGTAAGACAGGAGGTATAGGGGCAAGACATATGCAGTTTGTGGAACTCTGGGAACACCAGGAGAGAAGGCAGATGTCAAGGGGCTGTGGCGATCAAGTGGGAAGCAGTGAGAATCGGTCAGATTGTGGTGGGCCCTCATAGTCAGATGGAGGAGTGTGGGCCTGATGGGATAGGCCACGGAGGCTGTGGAGGGTTTTGAGCAGGTACAGGGCATGAGGAGGGGGTGTGTCTAAGGGCCACTGAAGTGCAGCCTTGGTTGTGGGGTCAGTCTTGTAGCCACTGGCTTTCAGAATCCACAGAAAGACCCTGGGCCATACCTGAGAGCAGGTGCATGACTCTTGTCACCTTAGCATCCTTGGCCGTGATGTTTGCCCTCCCCCGGCACACCGCACCCCCTGTTCCTGGCTTATCTGCAAACACAGGGAACAGCAGTGGAGACGTTTCCCCTGCTATTAGGCTGATTGATGGAGAAGTCAAGCTTCCTTCTGTTCAGTGCGGGTGAGCTGATGGGCTTTTGTTCTCCAGGCCAAATTCCTAGGATCCTTTTGGTCCCAGAACACTTTGCCTGTGAGTTTGTGATAAGAAAGTACAGAAGTGATCTCACAGAATATAATTTAGGGATTATGGATAGGTATAGTATAGGGGGAAATAGCGATTCTCCTAAATTCAGGGCCTTTGTGGTATGGGATCGGTTGGCTGCCTCCGTGGGAGTGGGAAGACCCCGGCATCTCTGATGCTCTGTGTCAGAAATGAAATAAAAGCAACTGCTCATGTCCGTATTCTGTGTCCCAGGACACAGACTGGGTGTTTACATATGTGTCTTACAGAACACTATGAGGAGGGTCTTGTGTGTCTGATTTACTAGATTAAGTCTCAGAAATATTAAATCACTTGCCCCAGGTCTTATAGCTGGTAAATGACAAGTGAAAGTACAGTGTAGGTCTTTCTGTGCCTCTTCCCACTGTACATCGGCAGGAAAAGGATCACGGAGATATAGTTGGCTGGGTCAGGGATCCTTGCTTGGAAACATTCAGAGAGGTTAACCATTTAGTTGGCGTTTCTCCCTCCATTTTATCTTTGAGATTGCTTGTATATTTGAACAGACAAAAGACTTAGGAATTGGTTTGTATAGACACATATCTGCTCCACTTTCTGCTTTTTTCTCTCTTTCTGGTATCTTCCCGCCTCACCCTCCACAATAAATTTAGAAAAAAAAAAAAAATAGCCAGCTGGGGTGCCTGAGTGGCTCAGTTGGTTAAGCATCCCACTTCGGCTCAGGTCATGATCTCGTGGCTTGTGAGTTCGAGCCCCGCGTCAGGCTCTGTGCTAACAGCTCAGAGCCAGGAACCTGCTTCAGATTCTGTCTCCATCTCTCTCTGCCCTCCCCTGCTCATGCACTGTCTCTTTCTCTCTCTTTCAAATATAAATAAACATTAAAAAAATTTTTAAAGACAAAAATAAAACTAGCATCAGCTCTGTAGCAGTCTAACTTAACTTATTGTTAACCTTAACCCAATCCGGAGTTACTGGCATGGACACCACATACGCTTGTGTGGGATGGATCTTCGGCCCTTGAGGTGGGTGAGAAGCTCCATCTCTGAGACACTAGCACACATTAATTTATATGCTTATGTGTTTCTCTGAACACCCCAGTGGGATGGCATTTTGTGGAGCCAGAGACTCTGTGGGTACGTCAGTAGAAATAGGACATGTTTGGGGAAGCAGAGACTGAGGGCAAACCACACATTCTTAACAGCAAAACAGCAACAGGGAGTCAGGATTAATGGGCGATGCCCATCAACCAGCAGCAGGTCCTTCGGCTTTGGATTTTTCAGATTGGCAGCCTGTTGGTAACTCGGGCATCAGGCTTGCTTCTGTCTCTGCCTGTGGGAGGCTGCATCGTTAATGGGAACAGGGGAACCCACAGGTCAACCATGGAGGCGTCTGCTACCCCTCAAAGACCAACAGCAAGCTGGGCGTTGGGAGGCAAATCTGAGTCCTCAGGACTTCTACAAATGTTTGGTCAGATCATTCCTGTGCTTTGCCACTGCAGGAGGGAATTTCCCCTCACTTCTTTGCATAGGAGTGGAGTTCGGTCAACAAAATCAGCATTCTATAGGAAGTTTCAGTGTGGATTTTCAGATGGGCATGGTTATTAACATGGGCTCCTACTTAGTAATAGTGTCCCCCTACCCATCAGATTAAGGCCATACTTCTAAAGGGCCCTGGAATGATCGTGTCTTTCTGGAACTTGACTTGATTTGTTCAGGGTTCTGTTAGTGACATCCCTTTCTGGGTTGCAGACTTACACTTCTGGTTGTCTCAGCAGCCCATTGGTGCTTAGCAGACAGATAATCTATTCCTTTAACTGAATCATTTGGCCAAGATAGGGTAACTTGTACGCATATGATATATTCCTTAGGGCATTGACCTATCTGGCATGGTTTGGGGGATCCTCATAGCCCTCACTACTATAATCCGACCAGAAACAAGAAAAATGACGTGGCTTGCTTAATGGCAAGGCACCTTCAGGACTGTACCTACCTTTCTACTCAGGTATGTAACCAGGGGCAGTATAGCAATGATAGTATCATGAGTTCTGCTGTCACATGGTCTGGGTTCAAATCTCTGCTGGGCCACTTGGTATGTGCTCTTCAGTATCACACGTTCCTTCTCTACTCGGCCTAACTTTCCCAGTCTGTAAAACAAGGACAACTGTAGCACCTGCCTTCTAGGGTTTGGTAAGCAATATATAAATTATTCCATGTAAATTACAGAAGAACAGCCTGATACACAGTAAGTACTAAATGCATAGTAGCTATTATGAAGCACTTCAAACCCCAAGGAAATCCTATTTTTCACTGTATTGGAACTTTTAAACCAGTTTTAGCTTTATACCAACTTTGAGGTTAGAGTTGTCACTCATAACTACCAGCATTCTGTGCTTGTAAACAATGAACTGGAATAGGCTAAGTGCTGAATATATAAAGACAAATAGTCAAAAGTCCTTTTCCTTAAGGATACCATATTCTAGTGGAAGCAGATATTCCTGGGGAGCCACAAGTAATATGGAGGTGCCTTCTTCACTGTATCATTCCACATATGTTTTTAAAAAAAGACTTCTCTGAAACTTTGAAAAAGAAGAAGGATGTGGGGCTCAAGAGGACTGTATCTAAGCTCAAATTTATTCACTGTGAGACCTTGGGTAAGCCATTTAAGCTTTCTGGATCTGACTCGCGTTCCTCATCTGTAAAATGGGGCTACAAAGATAAGTCTTAACTTACAATGACAGTTCATGTTATGCAGCTGTGTGAAAAGTCCATGGTGATCCATCTTACTGAAAGTAATGATCACAAGGTTGGTTTTTGGGAATAATTCACCTGCTATACAGGTGGACCCAGCCAGAGGGTAAAAACCAGGCCAGTTTGCCTGCATGGTTTTACATTAATTACATTTGACATTCTTGGCTGGCAAAATCCCAAACCTGAAGGTGGCCTGAATCCCCTTTAAGGAGATTTCTGCCAGTATCTATGTGGGGCCTCTGATTTGAAGCACAGTTTGACCTATTAAGAACCAGATTCTCTGATAATACCAGTAGCAATGTTTTCCATTAGCAGATATTGATTCTTTGTTCACTTCAGCAAAAGTTTATTACAATAACAGTAAAGGACTCTGTTAGAAGGCATGGCTTCTCTGTATCCTTTGGATGGGTGAAAAAAGGAGATAGGGGGCGTATGAGGTAAAGAATGAAGATATTTTTACCCAGAAATGTACTCCGCACTTGCGACCTTTTGGGTTTGCATCTACCCAGCAAGATATGGTACCAAAATGTCTCATGGAGACCACTGGAGGCCTGTGAACTGGAGCTAGGGGACAGCAGGCAATGTGCGCCTTTCAGAACACTGGGCCAACTGATTTCAGGCTCTGAAATCAGATTTGAGCCTCTGCTGAGTCTCTCTGGGTGGCTTTAATTATGGCAAGTTCACAGGGCAAACTCCTGCTGCCAAAACGCCTTTTCAAAGGAGGATCATGAATACCAAAGTGCTGGGTGAGGAGGGGGTTTGGAGTCTCCCAAGGGCCAACCAGCTGGGCACCGCTTAGCATGGACCCCAGGAAGAAGTTTACTGGCAGCGCTGCCACTTGTGGTCCAGGAGGGTCTCAGTTTGAACTTGGGCAGTGGCAGCATGCATGTGACCCCCACACTGGGAGTGCTGGCCCCAGCACAGAAGCTTCTAATCAGCAACACCTGCTCGGGGTGAAAGGCTGTGGGTGGCTGGGCCAACAGATATCTTTATCCGTGACTGAACGTTGGCAGAGGAGCTCCACTGGTTTTTGAGAGCACAGAGCATAATGGGAGAGAAAGAGCTATGGCTCAGGAACCAGGAACCCTGGGTTCTAGTTTCAGATCTGCCAGTAGTCAGCTGCATGGTTTTCTACTCTGGGGGCCTTGGTTTCTTCCTGTATGAAAGCCGGCAGGGGGGGTGGATCACTCATGGGCCCTGATGTTGTGAAGCCCCATGTTCTGGATTCTAGGGGACTGCAGAGAAGAGCAGAGGTGGAAAAGCAGTCACCCAGTGAGATTCCTTACACAGGCAGCTGCCTTAAAGGAGTATCCACTAGGGAGCCGTGTAGTCAGACACCATGGCACCCCTGGAAACAAGGAGGGGCTAGCACCTCACCCATCTTACAGAGTCTCTCCGTCTCTGTAAGCCATGAGGGGTTTTCTGATGAGGGCGACAACCCCGGAGACCTCACCATATTACCTCCTGACATCCACCTCAGCAGCTCAAGGTTCATACTTGCATAGAGACCACACACAAGCCCAGTGATTCTCAAAGTATGGGCCCAATGACACGAGCATCATTTGGAAACTTATTAAAAATTCAAATTCTTCTTCTTAAAGGTTTATTTATTTTGAGAGGGGTTATGGGGCAGGGCAAGATGGAGAGAGAGAGAGAGAGAGAGAGAGAGAGAGAATCCCAAGCAGGCTCTGCACTGTCAGCAGAGCTCGATGTGGGGCTCAAAGCCACAACTGTGAGATTATGACCTGAGCTGAAACCAAGGGTTGGATGCTTAACCAACTAAGCCACCCCTAAAAATGCAAATTCTTGGGCCCTACCCCAGACCTACAGATTCAGAAACCCTGGGGATGGGCCAAGCAATCAGTTTAACAAGCCCTATAAGCTATCCCAGGCAGGCCGAAATTAGATTACTGCTGTACCAGCCCAATCCTGTAGTTCAAGAACCATTGTGTGTGTGTGTGTGTGTGTGTGTGTGTGTGTGTGTGTGTGTGTGTGTGTGTTATATAAAACTGGATTGTAATACTAAGACAATGCCATAACAGTAAAGGTACTTTGAAAAATTATCCACAGCCCCCTGCACCACTGTTTTTATCTTTCCGAGCTTTCTTTTGCCTTTGTCCATTTGCCTACATCATTTTTACATAGAAGACATTATATAGAGTCTTTTTCGTGCTAGACTTTTTTTACAACATTATTAGTGCTTTTTCCCCACATTACTTTGTAACCTTCATACTTGTCATTTTCTGTGAGTGCAAAACACTTCCTTCATATGACTGGCTTTACATGCTTGACCACCTGTCCCTAGACATTTGGCGACTTACTGCCTTCCACTATTGGAGAAGCTGCCTGCCTGTCCAGGGGCAAGTCAGCTTCGGGGACATTGCACTTGACCTCCTGTTAGCTCAACATCTGACCTTCCTGTAAGTCCTCTACATGAGGTTATCGGAAAAAGGCTACTTAGTGGAAAAAGCAACAAGAAACCCAGAACAGATACTAAATCTGCAGTGATGTATCACGACGGCAAGATCCCTGTTCTCCGAGTTTTGTTAACCAGAGTAGCTTCTCATTTCACTCACAGGTGGCATCAGCACAGGGGGCATGGTGTGGGGGTGGGGATGGGAGCTTCCCCTGCTCTGACGGGCTAGAAGCCTGTGGCCTTGCCCTGTGCCAGGCCTGCTGTCGGTCATTTCCTGACCATCCTGGTCCCCAGCAGGAAGGCCCCTCCTTCTTTCTCGAGCTGCCTCCACCTTCTCCCTCTCCCACACCTGTGCGCTTTCTTGTCTTCTTGCTCCCAGCCTGGCATAGTCCTTTGGGAGTCCAAAACACTTGATCTTGATTGGCATGACCCCTAGTGATATTCCCTTTGTTGTGCAAACCCACTGATCATTCTTGGGCCATATAAATAACACTATCTTTTAAAAGTGATTTTGTTAGGATAAATCTGTGGATGTGGGATTGCCAGGTCTAAGAGTAATCCTCAGTGTATCTTATGTGACTTTAGCTGTTCTGTGAGTGCCAGGCTCCATTTATGTCCAGTCTGTGGCTGTGCGTTGATCCTCATGACATAACAAAGTAGGTTCTTTCTTATTTGGCTCACAGATTACAAACTGAACTCAGATGCCTAGAAGGGGCAGGCTGGTACCATAATTATTGACTGGGCCAGGCCAAAGTAGAGGGCAGGCCTATAAGGAACTGGAGAGCCCACCCAACCTGAAAGCATTCATGCGCAATGGGGGGAGAAAAGTTCAGTGAAAAAAGACACATGATGGAGAGCGTGGGTTTCAACCTTGATTTTGGTCTCTCTCTTTGACTTCATCTACCTTGCATCTCCCAGCATGTTCCAGGCACACCTGGTCCACACTTGCTCTTGCCAGCTTTGGGTTCTTTTGGGCCTTATTTCCCTGCTTAGAATGTGTCCTTCCCCTTTGTCTATGGATATGACTCCTCATGATTTAAGATTCAGAAGGGTCACCTCCTGCCAGAAGCGTTTCCAGAACAACATCTACAGGATTCGGAGGAGGCCTGGCCTTTTGCATGGGCAACTGGAGAAAACACTCCCTGCACTATGTGTGGAAGGACAGGCCACAGGGCATGACCCTCACTTCCCTTTGATGGCATCGTTAGTATTCAATTTTGGAATTGCTTTCTTTAAGGCTATTCCAAGGGATCTATATAATACACTGATGGCGTGACCCTTTCTTGTGCATCTATCCCGGTTAGCCTATGCTGGTTGAAATGCCATGGATTCTGGACCCTTCTAGGGTCAGCCTAGGATGGGAAAATGCAATTACATGTGGCTTACATTTCCTTCCTTTTCTAGACTGAAGACTGTGTGGGTTTTTTTGGTTGGGTTTTTTTTTTTCATCTCTGTCTCCAGAAACCAATAAGATGCTTGGCCCACAACATGTACTAGGTAATTTTTTGTTTGGATGGATGGATGTCCTTTATCTGCCTGCCCCATGACCCTGAAAGGATGCTGGGTCTGCATTTCTTCCCAAACTCTCCCTTTGTTCTCCTTTCTTCCCACCTCCCTCTGGCCCATGCTCATCTTCCAACTTTACTTTGGTGTCATTATTTTTCTCCCTCTTCCATTTTCCCTTGGATCCACCTCTTCCTAACATAGAGCAGCCTATTCCCTACCTCCTTTAGCTTTTTTTGCCCTGACCAAATAAATCATCAGCAGGTGTTTTATTTAGGGCTCCTTTCCAAAGCCTCAGAAAGGACGTGGCCTGAGTTACAGAATTCCTGGAACATTTCAGAAGATCTGGGAGGAAGGGGGCCATGAGGCTTCCATCCTGGAGCTGGGTCTCACACTGGTCCCTCCCCAGAGAGTTTCCATCACCCTTTTTCGTATTGGAGATAGGCCCGTGGGCTGTCCTGGAGGCCAAGCTGGTAGGTGGGAACATGCTTGCTCCCACCCCTGGGGTTAGACACTGTAGGTTCTGGCATTCTTTCTGCAGTTGCTAATTGAACCACCAAGGGGAATACTTGCCCCACCCTCCCTGTAATGATCAGGGTACTAGATTCTGTTCTACTTGCAGTGTTGCAGAGGTAGGGCAGACCCTCAGGAAAGTAATGGGACCTATGCTTTTCCTTCGAGATCTAGGAACTGTGTCAGAGAGCCCTGAAAATAGGACTATCCCCAGGATCTGGAAAAATCACCCTGGGTTGATCTGCTCCCTGCCTCACCTCAGGTACTGGCACTGTTGTGATCCTAGATGCCCAAGGACAGACCTGCAGGGCCCAGATCACCAATAGGTTACTGAAGAAGTAAATGTAATTGGAGAATAGTAATGTTGAGAGCCACTTCATTCTGTAAGGTAGGGGTCTCCCTTCCCACACTATAGTTGAGGAAATTCAGGCCCAACAAGTTTAAGTGGCCTGTAGTGACCACTAGACTAGGACAAGGATTGTTGTGTATTACTTGGTTGTGGATTTTTATTTTCACTTCAACAGATGGAGCGGCCTCTTTCCCTTCCTTTGGCTGCTTCTACAAGTCACTGAACACTGCCAGCAATCAGGAGCCTTTAGACTAAGAGATACCTCTGCTCCTATGCATCCCCTCCCCTGTGTTGTGGTTCTCCTGGGTCTTTAGGCCAAGAGTCCAGGGCCATGCCTTCCTTACTCTTTATTCCTTGACCCACACTGGGTTTGAGGAGATGCTTGTCACCAAAGTCTCCTATGAACTGCTTTTAGTGCCAAGACCCATCAGTAGCAACTGACATAGAGGCTCAGCTTGACCTGGGAGGGGGTGCATCTTGAGTGTCTGATTTGCAAAATGACCAGAGGCTGTCATTCTACACCTGCTTCTCATTTGGAGACCTGGATTTGTGAAGGTGGTGCCAGGAGAGGGCTTTGCCAGAGCATCTCATGAAAATCTGGCCAACGGGCCTTTGGGGGCCACTAGCCACAGCTTCATGTGGCAAACATCTCAGCTCTTTTTTCATATTTGGAAGCTGGCAGAAGTCTTGAGGGGTCATTCAAGGGCTGGAATGATATTTCTTCTCTTTAAGTGGACACACCCTCCCAGTCATAGAAGGACAAAGCCATGCTTGGAAGAGGTCCAACTCTGCCACCAATGAGCTGTTAGTGCAGACTGACTGACTTCCCTGTTCCTACCCACCTTAGATCCCACTTCCCTCCCTTCCCAACCAACCCCCTTGTAGGTATTCAGCTTCCTAAATACGTTTTCCTTCTTTAGAACTGCCATCTTCTCCTGAGCTGCTGGGTATGAGAATAGAATTCTCAGACCATCCCTTTCTGAAAAGAGGAGAGGTGTGGAGCTTTTCAATCAATTAAGAAAACCTAGTTCAGTCACCTGTCCTTTGAGGCAGAATAGTCGAGGCCTGAGGATGGCCGGGTCAGGACTATCTAGGGAAGGGTGCTTGCCAGTTCTGCTGCCATCTGGGATACAAGAGGGCTGCAGGGAATGAGGGTGGGGTTCAGGCCTCAGCAGGTTTGCTTCTGTGCTGTGGGTAAAGGGAAGCTCAGAATGACAGGTAGGGTGAATGGGGTCCTATGATGGAAAAGGGTTCTGGTTCATCTCACACAGGATCAATTTTTTTTTCAATTGACGTATATCTGACAATTAGGAATTGTATGCATTTAAGGTGTACATTTGATGATTTGATCTACATGTATACACTATGAAATGATCACCATATTCAAGCTGATTTACATATTCATCTCTTCAGATAGTTACCACTGTAGTGTGTGTGTGTGTGTGTGTGTGTGTAAAAGAGAGAGAGACAGAGAGAGAGAGAGCAGGGTTTGTGGTCTATTCTAACTCAAGAAGCTCCTGGGGTCTACTGAAGCAATACCAATTTGGTTCTTGTTGCTTAAAAGGTCCCTGAAACACTTCAGCAAAATTATAGCTCCTTAATTTAGCTGCCTGTCAGTTATTTTTTTCCAGGTGGTTTAGGGTTGACAGGGAGTTTGACATTTGCAAGAATGTTTTGGAAACTGTTTCAGACACCTTGAAATCAAAAGGAATATAAAGTGCATTATTCCAGGAAGCATGATTGGAATTATTCTGGCCACCCCAAGTCATACTTCTCTTCTTTCAGTAATCTTTTCAGACAAAATCCAGTGATGGGTTGTAAAATTGCAGGCTACTTTTACCTGGTTGCCTTTGTGAATTTCCTTGCTGATCACTGTCACCCTCATTTTGATAACTTCTGCTTTATTTATGCATGACTAAGGACAGGCATTTCTATTTTGTTTGTTAGAGCACTGTAGGGTGTTATAGATGGGAAGAACTTTAGGGACCTTCTGCATTTACTGACCCCAACTCCTTTCCCAGGGGTGTGGAGAGCAGGGAATGTGTGTTCATGTGATTGATGCCTGCAGAGCTGAGATCCACCCCCAAATCAATGACTCTAGACCACCCATGTTTCATGAAGCTACACATTAAAATGCTAACTGTGACATTTACCTGCCAGTTTAGGACAGCTATAAACCCAGAGCTCGTGCCTTAAATTTGGAAGTGCTTGACATGTAGGGCCGTGTCACCCTGGAGAACTATGTGACAACTCCTGTGCCATTGTGAATGGGAGAAGTAGTAGCAGCCTGCTTTACTCCACCCAGAGGCTCTTCCTCTGCCACAACCTGCTTGCTGTGACTCCTGCAAATCAGTTCAAAAACGATACCAGGCATCCTGCCACCCACTCTGGGAATCCAAAGACAGAAAAGCCAGAAACCCTGCCCTCCGAAAAATGATAGTACAAGGTGATAAACACCCTAGTGATGGTCAGTGTAGCCTCTCAAGATAGTCTCTGCAGAATTGACTTCTTTGTCTAGGTGGTGAGGTTCTCAAGTCTGGCTGCTCACTGAGGTCACCTATGGGGTTTAAAACACTTCCTCCTCACTCCCCCACTTCTATTCTGATGTTTAACTACCTAGTCTGAGGAGTGAGCCAGACATAAGCGCCTTTTTTTTTTTTTAGAAGCTTCCAGGTATGTTCAGGATGCAACCAAGATTGATTACTGGAAGAAGAGTTTATTCAAGAGTGGCCACTATGTAGCAGGGAAGAGAGACAGGAAATACAAATACAAATACAACAGGAAAAATAGGGATTTATAGCTAAGGAGCCTGGTGGGGGTCAGTGCATGGAAAATGACTAGGATGGAACATCATGGGTAAATGCACCCATGCACCCAGTAGGATTCTTGCTGAAGGCAGGTCAGGGCAATCAGACATCTCTTAGGCGGTGGTGGGGAATGAGGAACCCCATCAGTTATTGAGAGTGATCAGATATTGAGGGTAGGGGTTCCAGTTGAACTCTCTTAGCATGGTTCTTGCTAAAATAGGGCAAATAGAGATGAATACAAGAAGTCCAAAAGCCAGGCCTAGCTAAGGGGAGTTCATAGCAGCCCAACTTGAGTTTGCTCGAGAAGAGAATCTATCAGAAGGGTGGGTGGCACATCGCAGGTAGAAGGTGCCAGGTGGGGGTAAGAGGTGGGGGGGGTAGGAGATGTGACAAGATGGATTTGATTTATAACTGGGGCAGGGTAGGGCAGGGGGTGAGAAGATCAGGTCTGCAATTGTAAAAGGCTATTCTCTTGTTAGGAGATTGGGAGTGCTGGCTCTTGGAGAAAGGGACTACAAGTTCAGTGTGGGCTGTTTGGCAGCCGGGTCCTCACTAGACAATCCAGGGGGATATTTCCAAAAGTCAGTGAAATAAAGGTCTGAAGCTGGGAGTGTGGTGAAGGAGCTTCAAAGGTAGGAGTGGTTAGCATTTAAAGACTGGTTGAGTCATGGATGGGACTTGAGGCTGTTATGCTGAGAGAAATAAGTCAGGCAGAGAAGGACAGATACCATATGTTTGCATGTATAGGTGGATTACGAGGAACTTAACGGAGGACCATGGAGGAGAAGAAGGGGAAAAATAGTTGGGGAGAAGGAGGGAGGCAAACCAGGAGAGGCTCTTGAATACTGAGAACAAACTGAGGGCTGATGGGGGTGGGGGAGAGGGGAAGGGGGGTGATGGACATGGAGTAGGGCACTTGTGGAGATGAGCACTGGGTGTTATATGGAAACCAACTTGACAACATGTCACTCACCCCAGGGGAGGTGTCCTACAAAATCAGGTGAAGGACAGAACATCAACAATTGTGGAAAGAGCAAAAGAAGAGGAGCTTGCAAAGGTGTCAAGTGTAAATAGCAATGGAGAAAGACAATAATCTGCCATGGAGACCAGGAGAGGAGGGTAGCTTTCTGGAGAGGTATTCCTCCCTTTCTCATAACCCATTCCTTAGTGTCTCCATCTGTGGGTATTTCAGGGAGGGTGGGGATGGAGGGACAGTCTCATGTTAATTTCTCTTAAAATTTCAGAACATAGCTGCCATTTAAGTATGTGTCAGTATCATTGCCTATTTATTAAAAATAATGATAAATGAGTATGTACTGAGACAATGGTTCTATGAGATAAGTATTATCATTTCCAGTTTACAAGTGGAGAAGTTGGAGCTCAGATGTGAAATAACTCCCCAGAGTTTCATAGCTAAGTGCACGATACAATCTAGGCCTGTCTGATTCCAGACTTCTCCACTGTCTCGTGTTATTTTTGATCAATTACTTTTCTCTGATTAGACTTTAGGAAGATGCGGACAGCAGCTAGAGAGTGGGTGGGGGTGAGATAGATATGCTTGGAGCAGGAAAGAAAAAGAGATTGTTGTAGAATGATGTTTGTTAGATTCACTAGAATATGACTGACAGGACCATCCCACAGCAGAAGAATGGTTCTTTCCTTAGGAGAGATTCTCTGAAGTGGTGGCCACACTGGATCAAAGGCTGTGAACATTCACATCTGTGGGCATTCGTATCTGTATTCATAAAGGCTGTAGGCTGCTCCGTGGTTTTCAAACTTTAGTGTGGATTGCAAGCACCTGGAGGGCTTATTAAATCACACCAGGTGGTTAGGACCCACCTTGAGTTGGACTGGGCCCTCACCCTAAAATTTGCATGTCTAACAAGTTCCCAGGTGATGCAGATGATTCTGGGATCACACTTTGAAAACTGCTGGTCTAAGTTAACATGCACATGTGGTTCTATTTCCAAAACTATGGGGTGAAACGCATTTGGCTTTGTATCTCTAAACTGTGTTAGATGCCCTTCTCCAGAAGAGAATGCGGTGCTAACCCTCTGAGGAGACTCTTTATAGAGTTTTGTTTTGTTTTGTTTTGTTTAAAAAAAAAAAGCCTTCAGAATCTGCAGAAAAGCAGAGGCAGAAGCTGACCTGCAGCTGGTTGAGCCACGCCTCTTAAATGTTAATTTGCATGTGAATCACAGGGGCAGGGGGTGGTTGGGAAAATGCAGATTCTAACTCAGCCAGTCTGGGGGGCAGCCTGAGCTTCTGCATTTCTAGCAACTGCTGCTCTGCACAGCTGACCACCCTACGCCACCAGGCTAGAGGATGCTCCATGGCACTGCTACCTGTGAGTTCTTATAGATTTACTGCCCTCCCCACACCAGGGAACATCCCAGACATCTGAAAATCTCTGTTTGACAGCTCTGTAAGGCTAAGAAGGTAGTTAAAGCCGAGCAAATGCATCAGAGTTGTTGGGTTAGCTTGAAAACAGCCTGTAAGACAGGAGTGTATCTCCCACTTTTCTGATAACAAAGCTGAGCCTCCAAGAGGTGAAAGAAACCTGCTCAGTGTTCCAATCTTGGTTTCTTTCTATTCCATCAAGCTCCAGGTAGCACACACAACACAACCCTCAATATTGTATAAGGAGAGCGGTACTTCTCAACAGTTGGCATTTGGGGCCAGGTACTTCTCCGTTGGGGGTGGGGGCTGTCCTGCGTATTGTGGGATGTTGAGCAGCTACCCCGACCTACCCCACTAGATGCCAGCAGCTCTCTTACCACCACCACCACCACCACCACCACCCTGTCCCAGTCATGTCATCCAAAAATGTCCCCAGATGTTATCAAACATCCCCTAGGGGACATTTGTCTCCAGTTGAAAATCACTGAACAGGAGCACTGGTTCAGAATGGTGGCAGTCTGTCAGAATCGCCTGGGTTCCACCCCAGAGGGTCCAATTAGTGTTTCTCTGAGAAGGACCCTGGTGGTTGTAGTTTTTCAAGTTCCCCAGGTGATTCTATTTTTTTTTTAATATTTTTATTTGTGTGTGTGTGTGAGAGAGAGAGGGACAGTGTGAGCAGGGGAGGGTCAGAGAGAGCGGGAAGTACAGAATCTGAAACAGGCTCCAGGCTCTTAGCCAGCTGTCAGCACAGAGCTTGACGTGGGGCTCGAACCCACAAACTGTGAGGTCATGACCTGAGCTGAAGTTGGACACTTAACCGACTGAGCCACCCAGCGGCCCCAGGTGATTCTAAATGTGTAGCCAGGCTTAAGAACCACTGTAGTAGCAAAAACCACTGTAGTAGCTTCTGAATCAAGGAGCGATGTACTTGTATCAGATATACACTGGGTTATTTTGGAGTCATGGTGAGAAGGCAGTGTAATTACAGTGTGAGGGGTCAAAAAGTGTATTTGGTTCCTTTTGCAATATATATATTTTAAATTTTTTTAATGTTTATTTATTTTTGAGAGAGAGAGTGCAAGCAGGAAAGGGGTGGAGAGAGGGAGACACAGAATCTGAAGCAGGCTCCAGGCTCTGAGCTGTCAGCAGGGAGCTTAATGTGGGGCTCAAACCCACAAACTGTGAGATCATGACCTGAGCCAAAGTCGGATGCTCAACCAACTAAACCACTCAGGTGCCCCTGCAATATATATTTTTTTAAGTAGCTATTTGGCTCTAAAAACCCTGGAATTAATTTATCAATGTTTGTGTTTTCCTGTCTTCCTAACTTTCTTGTTACTACTTCAGTAATCCCATTATTCTCTTTTAAAAAAATGTGATGGGTGGTGGGTAGGTATAAAAGCCCCTGACAGAGTTCCTTCCTAACGTGTCTTTTCTCTTCTTGCTACCTCCTGGGATGGATTGGAAGAGCCCCTGCACCCCCTCATGTGCCTGCCTATCTCCTCCCCAGTCATCTGACTTAGTTGCTTGATTAGCCTTCCTCAACATCCTGTCGCTTCTTTTCTCAGAAGATTTTTATTCCCTGTGCCCCGCTGCCCAGAGATCTTTTTTCAGAAGACTTAACTGATTCCCATTGCCGACAACCAGACACTTTTGCCTGAAATTCAAGGTCATTCACAGTGTACCCCTGTGTGCACACCTCCGCTCAAGCCAGGCCGGTTCAGGCATTCTGACTCCCAGGGTTTGCTCACATTGTTCTTCCTGCTACAGGCCAGATAGTTTCTGCCTCTGCTGTGTCCTCTGGTTAGATGGAGTCTCTCTCTCCTCTGTATTTCTTGGTACCTGGCTGGGCCACTTTCAGAATTTGTCTGTCTAACTTGGAGACTGCTCTGTGCCTGTGTGTTCAGGATCATGCTCTGCACAGGGTCTTGCTGTGAGGAAATACAGGCATCCATCCATGTGCAGCGAGGATGTCCAGATTGAGTCAAGGGGGTCCTTGTGTGGTCATGTGTTGGCAGCCTTCTGTTTCCTTGTGCACAATCAAGGGCATGACAGTTATCTGGTTAATGGGTCCATCAAGGACAGATGACCAGCCAGACTAGCCTGGTTAGCTGTCAGCTCTGATCAGGCTCATCCATTAGGGTTCTTGCCTTTTCGGTCTCATGGCTCAGCCCCTGCTCACTTTCCTTACCCACTCAGGAAGCCAGGGGCATCCCTGTGAGTGCTCAGGTCATAGAAAGCAAAATGAAAACTTCTAGTTAGATCACATCATTATACATCTGACCTTTGTCACATGATGATTTGGGAAACTTTTTAGATGTTTATCAAGGCAAAGTCATAATTACAACAATAAAAGAACACCCTACATTTGTTTCATGAATTATGGTTATCATTTTTGTACATATTACCTTACTTGAGCCTTTCAAGAGATATGGACATCCATTAACTCCATTTTAAAGATGAAGAAATGAAGGATGTAAAATTACATTTTAAATTTTTTTTTTAAATTTATTTTTGAGAAAGACAGAGAGAGAGACAGAGCACGAGTGGGGGCGGGGCAGAGAGAGAGGGAGACACAGAATCTGAAACAGGCTTTGGGCTCTGAGCTGTTAGCACAGAACTCGATGTGAGGCTCGAACCCACAAACCATGAGATCATGACCTGAGCCAAAGTCGGACACTTAACCGACTGAGCCATCCAGGTGCCCCTAAAATTATATTTTTAAAAATAGTATAAGGTATTGTGCTCTGAGTTTTTTAAAATGTTTATTCATTTTGGAGAGAGAGAGAGAGAGACAGAGCTTGGGCAAGGGAGAGGCAGAGAGAGAAGGAGACATAGAATCCAAAGCAGGCTCCAGGCTCTAAGCTGTCAGCACACAGGGCTTGAGCTAACAGACCACAAGATCATGACCTAAACTGAAGTTGAATGCTTAACTGACTGAGTTTTTAAAGGTGAATCCTATTCATTCTCAAATGTAGCTCATGTTCTGGACTTCAAAAAGCAGAAACAGAGGAAAGTATTTCTTGAGCTTACTTATGTTTTAACCCCATAATAATACTTTTTAAAAAAATGTTTAGCCTAATTTTGCATTTAGCTTTTATTTTGCCCTGAAACCTTTAAATCATCCGTAACACAGCCCAACTTAACCCAGCTAGAAAATAGATTATTTTATAAATCAATTTTAAAATGTATAATAAATCTGTTATTCCTTATTGCTGTGACTGAAAACCTAGATTCCAGTCCTGCTCTGACACATAGCTCTCTTTTTACTCTTGGCAATTTAATTTCTAGTTTCTTCATCTGAAAATGGGCATGATTCTTTAGATTGTCCCTGCCTGGGGAAGGTACTCTGGTATATGAGGCATCTTGGGCACTGCCTGGGACACAGTAGACAACTGTATATATCTGTGGCCTTATAGGTGATAAAACCAAAATCGTATCTTTAATTAGAATGCTATTAAAATGTCTTTCATCACTCATTGATAATTCTATAGGTATTTTACTAATATTAAATCCAGTGAGTCCAAGAAGGTTTTCCAGAGAACATGTAAAGCCAACAGTGACATGACACAGGTGAGGATGCCTTGGTCAGAAGAGGTGGGTGAGCCCCCAGGGCCACACTTCTGACCTCTGGCTAACCATGCTTAGAGGTCCATTCTCCTATGTGACCACACCTACCATGTCTGTCACCCACTGTCCCAGCCTGCCGTGCCCTTGAGTCCAAGAAGACTGATTCACAGCCTCTTTTGTTCATGGCTTCATTTGTCCCACGCGAAAGGAAGTGACAGAATAGTGAGTGGGAAGATGGTGATGTCTTTAAAATACTGTGTTCCACTTACTAAGGACTTGGGTCACTGGCCTAGTTTTGCTACAGTGCTATTCATGCAGTGAACATTTCCTGATCTATAGAAATGTCTGAAACATTTCTCTACATTTCTAAAAATTGGTGTTTTAGGCTTAGTTTACAGGCTTTCAAAATTAAAAGAACTCACTGCATGAACATGAAGTGCTCTGAAAACAAGGTAAGGAGGTTTGGTGAATCACAGCCTCCCCTGTTGTCTTTGTAGCAGGAGGTTCCTCTCTGTGAAGGGAGGGAGACTCTGAGGACCAGCCTTTCTGTGTGATGACAGTTAATCTGAGACCTTCACAGCCAAGGGAGAGGGGAATAAAGGTGCACAGTCTAGGCTGTCCACAGCTTAATGGACAGACATGTGTCTGCTTCCCCCTTAAGTTTTAGCAGCCTGTATGCCAGCCTTCCTTACACATCAAATGGTGCCGATACCCCCCACACCTGTCTGAATTCTGAGTGTGAGAAGAGATAGTACAGGCCAGCCTCCTCCTTTTATAGCCCAGGAAGTGGTCAGTGAGAAAGGGAAAGTGGCTTCCTCTAGACCTTGAGGATAGTCAGTGTCATAGACAATGTCAAAGGCAGGCACTGAGCCAGGCTCTGTTCCCAGCCCAGTATCCCTCCCTGCCAGTGCCCACCTCCAACCTTCTCTTGAGCTCCACTTTCCACCCTCACCTCCTATTTCCTCCCTCTCTCTGGATCTGGCCACACTGCTTCTTTTCGTTATCAGTAAATATGCTCAGTAGCCAAGTATACTCTGTAGTGAAAAATTAATCCGGTGGTGAACTATGTCACTGTGAACACACTTTAGCCTTTAATCAGTGGTGTGGCTCATGGCCAAAACTTTACCCCTTAGTTATTTCATCTGTGATGTTAGGAGGGTCAAATTAGCTGATCCCAAAGGAACATTCCTGTAGTAGAGAAATGTTCTGTAATTCCTAAGCCCTGAGCCCTGGCCATAGCTATTCCCAAGTCCTGGGAGAATTAGGGGAGGACAGAAAGCAGAGCAACCCCCCACCTCATCCCAGGGTTTCCATCCACTGTGTGAAGAGGGGTCAAGGCCCCTTTCTTCTGCTTCACAACTACAGTTTGAGATTTGTTCCTTCGCCATTGGTCAGAGACATTTTTCTGCATTATTTTCCCGTTGAACTTGTCATAATGGAGTTTTCAGATTTCAACCTAAAGTTATTATAGCAAGTATTGCTGTATAGCTAAGAGACATTTCTTGGCTTTAAATGGAAGTGGGTCTTGTATTCTAGGCAAAAGGATGCCATCTTGAAGGGGATTGGCACAGTAATTCCATGCCTGACACATGGTCACTGTGTAACAGTGCCGTGACCAGCACCTGGGTATTATAGATATGCAGCTACTTGGCAGTTGTACAGACATGGAATATGTAGTTCTGTGTGATAGAGTATATATGGAAACATTGTGTATGCTTTGATTGTAGCATGGGAATTATAAATATTCAGGACCGGCTAGTATGTAGCTATCCTGTATTGCTTATGACATGCACACAGGCAACATGAATCTCTAGCTGTGTGGTTAGCACATGGGTAGCACACAAGATAATAGGTGAGCAGCATGCAGATGTCTTCTGACTGGCCCTTGAACATCACATGTGCCTTTCTATATGGTCACTATACACATCGTGTATTGGGCTGGCATGAAGGTGCCATGTGGGTGGTTAGTGGTCTGCAGGCAACCTAATGTATGCATGACCACATGGCCAGCCCACAGGCCTTGTGTCATTTAGGCTTTCTGCAACTGGTGGTGAAGCAAACAGCAGATGGGAGAGACCCTAAGACAACACATCTAGTGTTTGCATTGGGTTTCTAGCAATTTAATAGGAACTATTAGCAAGATGGCATTTGCATCTTGTATATTTATAATTATATTTGAATGTTTTACCAGTCTCTTCATCTTCCTTGTTATGGTAAGTTTTCTCTCATTGACCTTTCCAAAACTAAAAGAGATTTTTCAGTGCTTTTATTTTAGAGAAACCAAAGTTAACACTGAGTATCTGTATTTTTGGCAGCCAGAAGCCTGTGGTCCCCCAAGAGAATAGTTTGTATTTTCAAAGGAGCTACCCCAAAGTCTCAGACCCTTTATCAACACAGGGGTGTGAAACCATAAATAGTGCTTCCTGCTCTGCCTAACTCCTGCCTGCTTTACAGTCCAAAAAACGGAATAAATGCTGTATTAACTACAAAAATTTGTTATCACAGTAGGATTTCAAATAGTTATGTAAGTTTTCTCATTCGAATGGTACATTTTTAGTTCTTAAATCCCTTGATATGTATTATCTGATTGACTCTCTGAGCAGCCTTGTTAGACTGGCAGAATTCTTATATCCATGTTATAGAAATGGGAGCCAAGGCTCAGAAAGACTGTGCAACTTCCCCAAAGTCACACAGAAGCTAGGGTCAATTCCACATCCAGATTGTTTTCTACACCTCCATTGCTCTCAGTAATGGACTGGGACCTCTTTCTTTCACAGTCTGCTCTAGCAAAGAGTATCAGTTACTTTCTTTTTTTTTTTTTTTTAAATTTTTTAATGTTTTATTTATTTCTAGGAGAGAGAGAGAGAGACAGCGTGAGCAGGGGAGGGTCAGAGAGAGAGGGAGTCACAGACTGAAGCAGGCTCCAGGCTCTGAGCTGGCAGTCAGCACAGAGCCCGACGCGGGGCTCGAACCCACGAACTGCGAGATCATGACCTAAGCGAAAGTCGGATGCTTAACCGACTAAGCCACCCAGGCGCCCCACTTTCTAAATAGTTTGTACTGAGAGGTACAAATATGAGTTGGCTTCTCAAATTTTCAACCTAATATTGTAGGTTATTTGTCTGAATTGGATCCCAATTTCTAATAATGTCCATACTTACTGATCATAAATCAATGATCTGCAATTATGTATTCAGTTCAATTAAAACATAGACTGACTGCCATATTTAAGACACTGCCTTGGGCCCTGGGATGCATGGGAGGGGGGTGGGACCAATAAAAATCATTTCAGCTCAGTCTCTGCTTTCACACTGGCTTACAGTCCAGTGGCAGAAGGCAACATACATACAGCAATCTAGAACAATCTGATAAGTGTCACAACAAGGACAAGCTCAGGCTGCGCTAGGAACGCACCTAAGAGGGCACCGGCTTCTGACCTGGGGGAGATGGGAGGCTTTCCAGAGGGTCTTTCTATTTGGGAGTGTGTCTTAAAAGATAAGCAGGACTTTTAACCAGAAGTGTGTAGCTGTGTGGGGCAGCATGCACGTGTGTGTGTGGTGCATGCGCTCACATGCACATGTGTGTCTACAAAGGGCTGTGTTGGGTAAGGGGAGAAGGAATTCATTCCAGAGAGAAGCAAGTGTGATTCTGAGAAACCGTTCACTGGGGCAGAACCACAGGATGTGTGTAGATGGGGGTAAGGAGTGGAGGGATTAAGACTGAATATTTGGGTGAAGCCAAAATGTAGAGGGAACATCACACCATATTTTTGAGCAGAGGCATGACATAGCCAGAGATGTGTTTTTTTAAAAAAAATCATTCAAACAGTGATGAGGTGAATGGAGCAGAAGAGAGAGACAATTACAGACTAAGGCTGCTTTGGAGGCCCGGGTAGAAGACCTGGTTGAGCATGGAGGAGTCCTCTCAACTTGGGGTGAGAAGGGTTATTGCTGTCACACACACACCCTCCTATTTTTAGTGAAATGTTGAGACTCTTGCATGTCTGCTCACCCTGGGTCCACCCTGGCTTAAGAAATTACCTTTAAGCACAGGACAATTGAAACTCCTCCTAATCCAATGAAAATGCATTTGCCTACTTCTGAGAGTGCTTTTCAGCTTCCTTTGCCCTGCATCCTCAAAAACTGCTGAAGTCCTTGAGGTTGTAGATGCCCTATCTTGTATGGGTCTCAGAAGCACATGTCTTTAGTAATAATATAAAGTGGTTCTCCTACGTGCACAGCCTCCTTCTCTACAAAAGCTGAAATCAGAAACAACATTTCACAAAAATTACCATTTTTGTCTTCACAAGGCCCTCCAAGTATGGTCAAACTCAAGTGGGTGATACCTTGTCTGTACTTTGTACAGCACAGTTTCTATTGGAATAAGCCAAGTGTGCTGCTGCTCGCTCCCTTCCCCCTTACTGCAGGGGCCCGTAGCTGCAACCTTTCATGTTTCAGGCTAGCATCTCCGCAGTGCGAGACCCCATCCTCCACCTTCTTTTCCTTTAAAATCTTTTTCCACTTGTTAACTGGGACACTGGCCAGTTAAATTACAGAGACAAGCAGGAGGTGGTGTTGTTATTGATGATTTCTGTCCTTGGTACCAGACCTCGAGGAGGACACCATTCATGCACTTAGCCGATGCTGTTATTCTTCAGCTAAATCTGTATATTTACACATTGAGTGGCAAGGGCCACAAAAAAAGATGCAGCATTTCAATGGAGGAAGATATAACAGTTCAATCACTGTTCATGTTCTATATTTGGAGCTTCGGTGTGATAAGAGGCTGTATTACTAAAGGAAACTACTATTTGGAGGAAAACCAGACAAGTATTCCAGTGAAAATGGGATTCGTTTTTGAAGACGATGCATTGAGAACTTACCCTGAAATCCCCTGCAAGAGTATCCTAGCTGTAAAACCTTTGGGAAATGATTAAGGGTCATTTCAGATTCCTTAGAGGGTTGAAGAGATTTTCTGGTCTAGAACTTTCTAGAAGGATGACGTGTTTCTGCCTGTTGAGTGACCTTGCCCCTTTACCCAAAGGAGCTGCCACCAGTAATATTTCAAGACTAGTACTTCGATGTACAACCTTGAGGCTGTTAAATGAATGAAATTGCCCAAGCCAAGGGAAGTTGAAGACCTGGGATCTGACTCTGAAACAAAAGTTTTAGCCCCTGTGCTGCTAACATGCCCTGTTGCTTGAGGAATTGTGTGGCATTTGTCTTCATAATACCTTTTGCATTTTACTGTCAGTGGCAGCAGTAAGTACTAGCTTGGTGGCTTTGGGCAGTCTACCCTTCAAAGTAGCCTGATTTACATGAGACCTTCCCTGAGCCTCCCAGCCAAAGGGACTCAATTTGATGTTCATGCTCTGAGGCACAACCTGATGCCCCCAGTCTGCTTCCCAACAGTGATCAGTTAGAGCACCTGCTGTATACCAGCTTTTATACTTTTATACTCCAGACATTGGTATGAGTTCTCCATCTCTAGACAGCTTGGAGACCATGTCCTATCCATCTGTGGGGTCAATTTTGCAGTTCTGTTTTAGCAACCATGTAAGGCCTAATGACCTGCATGTGTGCATTCACCTTTGTCTCTTTGTTGATGCTCCCCTAGAAAGGACATTATCCCTGGTCCTGTTTCATTTTTGTAAGGCATCTCGGGGGGGAATAAATTGAAGGCATAAACAAACAAATGGACACATATTTAGAATCTGTTCACCTTTGAACACTACTCCTGCGAGGCCCTAACACTGGCGCTGGTGTTTTGTGGGAGGTGAACATATGTTGCTTGGATTTAGCTCATTTGTAACACAAGCAACTTTTGGACAAGCCCCTTGATCTGCAGGGTCCACAGAGATGTGCTGAGGAGTGGGTGGGGCTGTGCAGAGGGTGGACAGGGCCTGGTGGGGAAAGAGGTGAGAACAGCAGGGTGTGAACAGAGCACTGGTGTGAGCGCCATGGAGCACGCGGGTCTCTCTGGAAGTGCTTGCTCTGCCAGGCTTCGGTATGCTGCTCAGAAATCCCTGAAGGGCAGGGGCCACAGCTTTTGTTTGTCTTTGTCCATGATGGTAGTTAAGGTAGAGCCTGACGCACAGCAAGTGATCTCTGAGTTTGTGCTGGTCGGCTCTCTACCAGTGGAAATTCTTTTTTCTTCTCCCTACTTCCTGTTCTTTCGCTTTAGATTTCCATTTAAAAATACTCCACATTGAACATGAAGATGTTTTTGGAGTACTGGATATATGGATTGAATATAAATGGAAAAACTTCCTTTGAAGAACATTCTGTTTTCTCGTAGTCCTTAGGACTTTTTATTCCTGTTGTTCTAAGTTACCAAAAAAGAAAACAGCAGAAGTGAGGAAGTGAGCCCATTGTAACAGCTCGGTGAAGAACAGAAGCGGATAGAGGCCCTCTCTTCTCTCTTGTGTTATATGTGGAAAACCTTGAACCTGGGACATAACATCAACATCAACATTGTAAAAGGTTGTGTGGATTCAGCACAAAGTAAAGAAGATTGGCAATCAGTCTGTGGCTTTAATCAAAGGAAAATTTTAAAATATAATTTCGTATAAAAATCCACTTTGGGGTCTGTTAAAATGTTACCATCCTCTTCCCAGTTGCCTGTCCATAGTGATAACATTTGAGCCCTGACTAGTCTGCACTGACCTTCCTGACTTTTAAGAGGCTAAGTGCTTTTCACTCTATCTAGGGATCCCTGTTATAAAATTGTTGGGAAATGGTCAGTCAGCCAGACTCTGTTTGAACAATTCTGGCACAACCCATCCATCATGAGAGACCTCTCTTTGGAGGAGAGTTTTCTTCATCGTGAAATGACTAAATTCTGTGTCCATGTAATTCCACCTGCTTGTCCTGGTCTTTGGTTTAGAGCAGGACGGAGTAGGTCCTCCTTATCCCCTTTTTCAAGAGAGAGCTTCCTTTGGAGCCGGCAATGAAGTTCCACTGGAGTCTCCTTTCTGGGGTGTTGAGCATCCTTTCTCCTTGAAGGGTCCCTCAGAAGGTCCTTGACCACCGGGGTTGGCTGGGCCCCGAGACAGATTTGTCACTGTCAGTGTAAGAGGAGGGTGCCCGGGCCTGGATGGGGTGTTCTGCCCAGATGGTGTCAGTGCCCCACACACTGTGTAGGGGAGACGCTGCCTGGCGCCAGCAATCCCTCCACCAGCTGTTCGACCAAAAATAAGTTCTCAGCTGCTGAGGGATGATCTTTCCACTCCCCTTCTCCTCGGAAGCTGAGAGTCCAGCAGTCTGCCAGCTGGAACTGGGAGATTGGGGATTTTTTCAATTCAGCTGAAAGGAAATGCAGTACGAGGTTTTTTCCCCCCTGTCTTCTTTAACCTTATTCTGTCAAAGGATTTGTCTCATTCTTAAGGGCAAAAAATATCACCATTGCCTCTGAATTTGCTTTTAAAATAGCATTAGGAATGGTGGGGCTCCATGGAGCCTTTCCTAGTTCCTGGCAGGAACCCCTATCAGGAGAGTCAGATGTGGCTTCCACTTGAGTGGAGGGATGGCTCTGGGAAAAAGCCTGAGGGCTGAGTTTGGCTCAGCAGATCTGCTGCCAACCTTTGGATTGATAAACTGCCTATTTGCACAGAGGACATGAGCAGCTGCCCAAACTGGAATTTTCCAACGGCTGCAAAACTTTAAAGTGGGAGCTTGAAGTCATTCCTTTATTTAGCAAATATGTATTAGCACCTGCTGGGTGCCAATACTGTGCTGGGGCTGCAGAGATGAGCAAAGGGCAGTCCCTGTCCTCAGATACCTCACTGTCTAGGGCAGGAAATGGACAAGAGAACCAATGAGTAAGGGGTTACTGTGGTATTTTACAAGTGTCCCCTGTAGTGTTAGAGCAGGAGAGACCTGCAGTAAATGGTGGTGGTGGCAGCATTGATTATTTCTGTTGTTGTTCTTCATAAACCGTTCAGGATGTGCAACACATACGAAGGAACAGCCAGCTCTACTTCAAATGGTCTTAAGGAGTAATCTAGAACTCATCACAAAGGAGGAAATATCTGATTTGCTTTGGAACAGTCAGGTGAACAGTGGGAGTAGGGACTTTCCTGACAAGGGGAACATAATGTGCAAAGGCATGAAGATTAGAATGGATTACTTAGGGACCAGCCACAGCTTCAGTATATCTAATGCATTCTGTATATATTGGCTATGGGAGACTATGATAAACTGTACTCCTAGAAATGGAGAATCTTTGAGGAACTGTGAGCAGCAGAGACAAAGTCCGATCTGCGTGTTCCATGATCACTCTGGAGAAATTATAGGGGCTGGAACTGTAGGTGAGGTAGGGGTAGCAGGGTGGGGTAAGGTGAGAAATGATGAAAGAACACCTGGATTAAGGCAGTGGATGGAGAGGATGGAAGAGAGGAGAGAGAGACTTAAGAAAAAAGAGAGACTATCAGGAGGACTTCATGACCTAATATGACCTATTCAGTCTGTGTGTGGGGATGGGGGGTAGTGGTCACAAGCAATGAGTGAATAAGGACTGGAGCTCGGGATAGCATTAAGATTCCCTTTTGTACATAAGGCTGGCATTGGAGTTGAGATAGGGAAAATAGGAATGAGAGCAGATGTGAGAGAACAGAGAGAGAATTATGTGGTTCCGTGCTGATTTTGAATGGTGCACCTGCTTTCAGGGTCTGCTGCCTGGAGGCAGTAACGGGCTGGTTAAAAGATCGTAGAGAATGGGCAGCCATCAGCCTTTCAGAGGAGTCACATTGCTAAGGTGGTGGCAGAAAGAGAAGGGTAAGGGACAGTATTAAAAAGAAAGGCTGAGCCCTTACATATCTGGTCAATTGATTTTTAACAAGAGTACCAAGACCATCTCATGGGGAAAAGGTAGTCTTTTGAACAAATAGTGCTGGGAAAACTGGATATCTAGTTTTGTGCTGAATGAAAGTACAAAAGGATGAAGTTGGACTCTTCCCTTATACCATATATAAAAACTAACTCAAAATAAGTGAAAGACCATAAGGGCTAAAGCTATTTCTTAGAAGAAAATATACAGGAAAATCTTCATTGGATTTGGGATAGATTTAATGCATATCTGCATCAGATATGGCAGTGATTTCTTGTCCATGACACCAAAAGCATAGGTAACAAAAGAAAAATAAATATGTTTACTTTGCCAAAATTAAAAACTTTTGTGCATCAAAAGACACTATAAAGAGAGCAAGAAGACAATCAACAGAATGGGAGAGAATATTTGCAAATTACGTACATGGTAAGGAATTAATATCCAGAATATGTAAAGAACTTCTACAACTCAACAGCAACAAAGCAACCAAATTAAAAAATGGGCAAAGGGCTTGAATAGACATTTCTCTAAAGGTATCCATACAGCCAGTAAGCACATGAAAAATGCTCAACATCATAGTCAATAGGAAAATGCATATGAAACTGCAGTGAGATACTGTTTTATGCCCATTAGGATGAATATTGTCTTTTTAAATTTTTTTATGTCTTTATTTTATTTTGAGAGATAGAGACAGAGAGCGAGTGGGGGAGGGACAGAGAGAGAGGGAGACACAGAATCCGAAGCAAGTTCCAGGCTCAGAGCTGTCAGCACAGAGCCCGACGCGGGGCTCGAGCCCATAGACTGAGATCATGACCTGAGCTGAAGTCAGACGCTTAACTGACTGAGCCACCTAAGCACTCCTGTTTTGTTTTGTTTTTTTGTTTTTTTAAGTGGAAAAGAGCAAATATCCTTTGCACATTGCTGGTAGGAATAAATGGTGCAAATGTGGAAAATAGTTTGGCAGTTCCTCAAAAGTTAGATACAGAGTTACTATATGACCCAACAATTCTATTCCTATATATATGCCCAAAAGAATTGAAGGTAGGGAGATAAGCAGATATTTGTACACCATGTTCATAGTAGCATTATTCACAATGGCCAAAAGGTAGAAGCAACCCAAGTGCCCACCAAAAGATGAATAGACAAAGTGTGGTATATCCATACAGTGGAATACTATTCATCCTTAAAAGGAATGAAACTCTAATACATGCTACAACATGGGCAAACCTTGAAAACATTATACTGAGTGAAATAAGCCAGATACAAAAAGACCAATATCGCATGATTCTACTTATATGGGGTAGTCAGAATAGGCAAATTCATGGAGATAGAAATGAAACTAGAGTTTACCAGGGACTTTGGACAAGAGAAAATGGAGAATTATTGTTTAAAGAATATAGGACTCTGTTTGGGATGATGAACAAGGTCTGGAGATGGGTAGTGGTGATGGTTGCACATCAGTGTGAATGTACTTAATCCACTGAATTGTATACTTTAAAGTGCTTAAAATGGTAAATATTATATATATTTTACCATTAAAAAACAAGACGGCTGGGCAGGCCCTTAACTTAGAAGGCTCTTTGCTCAGGTCCCATAGTTCTTCTGAGCATGTTTTAAGCTTTGGCATGGCTGAGGGTTGCTGTTCGTTCCCCTGTACAACTCCCATTATCCAGGGCTGTGCCAGTTCATATCCTGCCATCCCTGGACATCTGGCTGAGAAATTGTCTCCAAACTGGGGGTATGGGGTAAGCCTACCCTGAGGGGTCCTGGCCTCTGATTTCAGCTCCTGCCTGGATAGGACAGAGAGAGCCTGGAGGGCTGAACCAACTGGGATTCGTTTTCTACAGCCACTAGCTGCTTTGTGGGCCAGGATCTTTTCCTGCATTTACAGCTTCCTCCTACCCTGCTTTCCCCAGGAGGAGAGCCCTGAGGCTGCATTTGTGTGTCATTATTCCTAAGGGACAAGCATTCAGAGCCCCTGCCAAGTGCTATCCCATAGCCCATGATGCTCCCTGGAGGCACCTATATGATACTTTCTAATGATGGCTCCTAGCTTGCAGGGAGGAATGGGAGAAGGACGGAGAGGTGGTGAAGGAGTGTTAGTTATGGAAACAGGATCTCCACAGAGGCATGGCCACAGTTGTGTCCAGATGTGCCTCTTTCACAAAAGGTTTAGTTGTAGATGGCCAAATTATTTTTAAGGGGATAATAAAGTGGCACTTTTGAATGATATTTTATAGTAACTTTCTTTGGCAATATGGAATCAGTAGGGAATTTTCCAACCTTGAGGTTTAAACACAGAAGTGTATTTTCCCTGCACTGAATGGCCCTGATGTTGGTGATGAGCTTGGTTTCTCCTGCTATTTGGAGGAGTTTACTTCTGAGAAGCAAAGAGTATATACCATGACTACCATGTTCCTGGCCACTGAGCCCATGGTCAATGTAAGTACCTCCCAAGTAACAGAGTGGTTCCAAATATCTGAAAACCAGAGGAGAAAACAGCTTTTGAGCAACCAAAAGATAAGTCACCCAGTCCATGCATTAAGCCAGTACACTCTACCCCTGTATGGCTCTGGTTTTAAGCAGACATACTTGTAAAGCTTGAGATTCTTATTTATTAGCCCCTATAAGTTAGAAGCCACGGATTAAAATATATTGGAACCGGTTTGAGGAAGGCTCTTTGAAGGTACTAGTGAAGCTTCTGGAAGCTTGGTAGCTAGAGAGGAAAGAAACACCAGCCAAAAACCAGGGAAAAGCAGACGTGAAGATTCCAGAAGCAAGGTGCCTCACTGTGAGACCTCACAAGAGAAAAAACAAGAAAAAGTCCCACTGTGCTATGCGAGCAGGCAAGTGTGACACCTTATACAATCCACTAAGCTTGTGGCGCACCTGACTGGTCTCTGCCCCCACAGAGCTCCCAGGCCAGTGGAAGGGTACCATGGGTAATGGGGTGCCTCAGCCCCAAGGCCAACCCAAGAAGTGGTGGGATAAGGGAGTCTAGGAGGGCTCTGTGAGCCTGGGCAAGGAAGACTTACAACTGTGGCTCCTGAAGTGCTCTCCAGCTAGCCTCAGCACTCAGGAGAAGGGCCGTCAGGTGGCTCTGTGGAGAAAAGCATTCCAAAAGAGATAGCAGCATAGACTTCATGTGTGTTTGTGGCCCACAGAGGCCCAGGATGTGTGTGCTTTGCAAACCTTGGGTGTTCAGGAAGGACTTCCAAAGTTGAAACTGTTTGGTGGACACATTGCAGTGTGGCCAGTGGGTTCCAAGTGTGGCTAGAGGCACACAGGTGGACAGGAGCCCTAAAGTTCCCATACTGGCTATGTGTCCCTAATGGGCAAAGTTACATCTTTAAGCCTCAGTCCTCCGGTTGGGTGGATAGGGATAAAAACCACACCTACCATATAAGATTACTGTGAGGATTAAAGACAACAAAGTAATACGATGCCTGCAAGGAATGAGCATTTCATAATGGCAAATATTTAACAATACACTGGGCAGAAACTCATTTTAGAAAGCTTTCACATTAGAAATTATTAGGTCGTTTTTATTTTATTTTAATGGAGGAAACTGTGTACCTGAAAGAAAATGCTTCAGAGGACCCAGTCCCAAGCCACATCACCCTCTGATGCTCATTCCAACCTGTCACCTCAGCCCCCTGGTTGACACAGACCAAACATTCTGTTTCCCACAAGGCCAGAGAAATAGAATGTTGCTGTTCTTCTTCCAGTAAAGGGGAGGTTTTCACCATGGGAGTCTCTGGTCTAATCCCTTCAGAGAAGAGTTGCCCAGGAATTTTTCTGTTCCCCACAGAGAATCCTGAATGCGTTTCTCCTCAGTCCCTGTGACAAGCAACTGTGATAGCTGGTACTGAGGTGGCAAGGATGGCGGTGTTCCTCCCACCCTTCCCGCAAGGAAGTAAATGAACAGCGAGGGATTTCATCATACACCCTCCTAATAGAGATGGGCTTCAAAGTGAACAGTTGGCATTCCTGTGGGGACAGGCCGTGCACTCCCTGCAATAGGCCATCCTGGGGTGGGGCTGCTTCCTCCCTCACCTACGATCTGCCATCAGCAGCTGTTTCCGACAGGTGCTCGGGCTCTCCACGACAGATGGTGACCAAAATGGGCTTGTTGGCAGGTTTTACCACACGCCACCCTCCCATCACACACACTGATGTGTGTACAAACACACATCTGAGCGCATGGCTTTGTTCTAAAGGCACCTGCCTTGGGTTTCAGGTGATGCCAGAGGGCTCATTCCAGAGGACATGCTTGGTCCCTGGGGCCATCCCTGTCAGCCTTAGACCCTTCTGTGTTTGGCCACCAGACTGTGAATGTGGCTCCCGCCTGCTCCCAGGCACGGCTTTCTCCCTCCTCCATTCAGCAGCCACGTGTCTCCTCTCTCCTCACTGGTGAGCTCGCCCAGCAGTGTGGCTGTCTTCCCAGGACATCCATGACGGCTTTGGGCTCGGTCTGGACACAGCCCACAAAGGCCAAGCTGCCATAGCTGTGGTCGCAGAACTCCAGATGCACAGGCTGCCCTGTACTTTGCCCCCCACCATCTGCTTCTTGGAGAGGGGTCTTGGGTACATCAGATGAGGAGACCCATGGGAACAGGAGCTGCTTTCCTGTTGACTGGATCCCAAATATGCTGGAGCCTTGTCTTTGTGACATAGCAAGACATGTCTGTGCCCCTGTGCCAGGGGGAACAGGATCATGCAGCTCACCCTCGGGAGAGAGACAGAAGGGGAGAAGTGCACTTGTGGCCTTCCCAAGGGACCCTTTGCCTTCTGCCGACACTGCACCTGAGCAGAGAGCTGCCCCCATAACGAACTGTCCCCCAGCACCCAGAGGGTCGGGGCATCATGAGGGCCGGCGCCCAGCTCTGATGCCCACATCCCTGCAGCAGCCCCGCCTGCACGGTGTTTGGGCTGCTCATTCCAAACAACTCACCAGCCAAGGCAACCAGATGAGGGTGACATCTGGCTTGAGACTGTTGCCAAGCCACTACTGTTCCATCTCTGGCAGGAAGGAGGTGAGCTCTTCGTGCCAGATTCTTAAAGAGAGAGAGAGAATAAAAATGTGTGTTCCATGCCCCACATAACATTTTTTTTCTTCTTTTACCCTGATGCCTCAGCTGTCACGTTTCCTTCCCTAGAACTTGGACACCTAAGGACCCAATATCTGTAATGATTGTAGAGCAGACTTTTACCACCTGATGGTGATGAAAGCATTGGAGTAAATGATGTGAATCAGGGTGCAGTGGCGAGGTTTAGAAGTGAACTCGGAGAAGATGCACACAGGCGTGCATGCACACACACACGCTCACTCACATGCACATCCGTGACGGATCATAAGGGACAGGATGTGACAAAAGGAGCAATTCACTGAGTGATTTCCATGGGTAAGGCACCCTGCTGTCAGGACTTTTCTCGTGAACTGAATATAACCAAAATAAGACAATAGGTAACTAAGTATCATGTTTCCTGCTCTTTTTCAGTATGAGGGAGAAACGGAAATGTTTTTCACCAAGTCTGATTCTCTGTGGAGTGGCAGGCACAGCAAGGCTGGGCCTATAAACAGGCCTCATCCCATGTGCCTGGCAGGAGCAGGGGAGAAGGAGTGAATATGTTCAGCCAGGGGAGCAGAGAGGAAGTCTAGCTGGCAGTGTGAAGATGGCATATGACACTCACAGCAACTTGTTAACTCTGTGATGCTGGGCTACTTCCTTAACCTCTCTGGGCCTCTCTTATTCATCTGGAAAATGAGAATTCTGTGGACTTCCAACAAACACATGTACCACACCTTTACAAGAGACTATCATTTTTACTTTAGAGATGAGGCTGGGGTCCAGAGAGGATGAATGACTTGGCCAGGTTAGGAGGTAAGTGGGATGTCCATTATAACAGTTAGTTAAGGCACAGAAAGGGCAGAGGTGGTGTGGGGAATACCCATGAATAGGCTGGCTAGACCTTATTTCGGGAACATTAGGCAGCAGATATGGGACAGCAAAGTCAGGGAATGTGGGCATGACCTCTTCTGCGTTGGCCTCTGTACATTGCTTGCTTATCTGCAAGGCCTCCACTTTTCCCTCTTGGCATAAATTAACCTGACAGCCTACTCCCAGACACACAATGTGTTATTTTTTTACATGTGAGCTGCGTCTCCCTGCTCTGTGCTAGTTCCTTTGATTTCTTTGAAGCATGCAGGGGTTTTCTTTTCTTCTTGCAACCTCTTGTTTGGAATCACTTTTATGGCCAGCAGAGAACACCTTGAAATATAGCCAGCTCCAGGCACCAAGGTGAGATTCACGCTGAGGATGGCCTTGAGTCTTGCCTTGTTGGATGTGACATTTTCTTTGTCATTTGTGAATGAGACAAACAAGAGTTCTATATTTCCCAATGCAGGGGTTGGTGTAACACACCTGTGTTCTCACATGCAGCTTTTTGTCCGCTCCCCTTGCTCTGTGCCCAGGGTGGGGGTTAGATTTTAGTGTTGTGGCATGAGTCAGCAAGACCAGATGGAGGCTTATAGCAACAGTCCAGACAAAGGCTGGTGATGACTGAGCCTGGAGAGTGTCAGTGAGGGTGGGGTGGATTCAAGACTTGCTTGATAAATATGAATTGCTATAAGACATCAGGGAGGAGAGGGTTGATAATAACAATGAGATGTATAGCTTGGGGGATAGGTGGGTGATGATGTTGTACACCAAGAGAGGGCACAGAAGAAGATGAGCAGATTTGGGAGAAAGAAGAATAATGTCTCCAGTTTCAGATGCGCTTTGTCTGAAGTCCTGGGAGGGTGAGTGGCAGGACCCAGTAAGCAAATAAAGAGAAGGGTCAGGAAATGGTGGGGGACAGAAACACAGAGAGTGAGTCATTTGTGGTCCAAAGAGCATAGTATCTGGAGTATAGGATCATTTGTACTTTTATTAAAATTCCCACCTGCTTCTTATATTTATATTTTAACACCTATTCTCCATCCTATGATGATTGCATTCTGAATCCTGATCAGATACCAATTCTGAGAGTTTTGTCAGGGATCACATAAACCTATGAGTTCATCTGGCAATGCAAAGATTCTTTGAGTGGATTAATAAGATTGCAAATAAGAATCAACAGATATAAACTTCTTAAACTTTCAATAAGAAGCACTGGACACAGTGAAAAGCTTCTACACCAAATTCTAATTTTGTTTCAAGGGTAATCAGGAGATCAGGAGCACAGCAGAAAATCTGTGCTGTCACAAACAGGAAACTGGCTTACGGACAGGAAATAAAAGCCAGAAAGAAAAGGTCACATCACTGGGAGAAGTATAAAAATCAAGGTACTCAGGGTCATTAACTTGCACCAGTCTTACTCTACATCTTGACAGTGATATTTCAAAGAGGATATGTCATCAAAGCCCCTAGATTTTTAGATGACGTTAATAACCTCTTCCATCGTATTGAAAGCAGATAATGTGAGTAAATATTCTACCAAGGGCCAGATATATTGTCACATAGTGGACCTGAATACATTTTAGTTAAGAACGCAGCTGTAGTGAGTGGTTAAGAACATGGGCTCAAGAGCTGGACTGCCTAGATTCAAATCCTGACCCCCTCATCTCTGTGCTGAGTACCCTCCTCATGGAGATGGAGTTGATAATACTACTTTTGGCAGAAGGGCTGTTATGAGGACTGCACGAGTAACACACACAGGGCAGTGCCTGGCAGAGTCAACACTCGAGAAAAGTCAGCTCTTAGTTCCTTGCCATCACTACCCCATCCCCCTATATACACATTCTATTCCTTGTCTTCTAGAAACATGGCTTTTCCCTGGGGAAAACAGACACTATGATGATCTTTCTTCATGGAGAAAATCAAAGGAAGAAATATTATCTTCCAGGGCCTGTGTCCAGATTCTCTTCTATGGCACTGCCAGTCTCACCCACTGCCATGCAATTTGTGGCATTCCTGCTCGGCCAGCCTGCTAATGTGGGGAGTCCAGGCCACAGGCTGTGTCTTCAAAGTACCAAAAGTGTCTGTGACATGGGAAATCTTGAGTCACTCATTTGGCTATGCCAGGGATAAACAGGAAGGCTGGAAAGAGGCTTCCATTAGTCAGGCTCTGCTTTTCCCACCTTCTCTGGGCATCATCCCTGCACCTCAAGTTTCCACAGTGTGACATTCCAAAGGTTTAAAAACATCATAACATCTTCAAAGATAACAACCGCAGTATGAGCGGTGCTGTTGAAGTGGAAAATATTATTTCAGACATATAATCTCATCTATTCCTTCAAACAGCACTGAGTGGTAGGTGCCTTATCCCCACTTTACAGAAGAGAAGGCCAAGCCTCAAGGTCATACAACTGGGGAGAGCCTAGAGTGGAACTCAGACCCATGTCGTCACTAACATCTATATAAACGTGATCTACATGAGAACCCCTGGAGATATGATAAGGAAGTTGTGATACTTAGAGATACACAGCACTGCGTTAGATATATAGCATCATTGTCTTAACTCCAGTTAGCATGGATTTATATTGCCTTAACCGGAAACCATGCCAATTATATTGTATTACCAAATTTAAGTTGTATAATTAGCTTATGTTCCTGCCACCTTCTCTTGAGGGAGTTCCAGTTCTTCCACTGGTTCTGAGCCTTGGAGAAAATTAAAATTACGTTTTGGCAAAGAACACCCATAGCCTATTTTGGATTCTTTCTGTTTTATTTCTCCACTTCTTTCCTCCCTCCCTTCCTCTTTTCCTCCTTTCCTTTCTTCTCTCTCTCAAAAAAAAAAAAAAAAAAATCCTGTCTGTACTTCATTACTAAGAAGCTTAAACAGCCTGAATAGAGAGTCTTCATTAATGCAGAGCCCTCCATCTTATCTCCACTCGGGTTTTCTGTGTCCCTTTGTTATCGCATTAGCAATTAGAAGACATGAAGAGGCAAGAGTCCTCCAGTGATGCCTGCTTAGAAGTTTAGATGGTGTTGCCTGAAACTAGAAAGTAATACATGCCCATCACCCACAGCTTCTGGGCCGCACACTGACAGTATCAGAGGGAAGCAGCCCTTTGCGGGCCATCCTCCATTTACTCACACTGTGTCGTTTTTAAGCTTTAGAGGAAACCAACAAAAGCTTCTTTTCTTTCTTTATTTAACATCATCGTCTATTCTCTACATGTGAGGCTGGAAGCTAAAGCATTAAAGTAAAATATATCCTAAATGCATTTTCCCTTCCAGCTTGTATTTTATTTTATAGTCCTATTTTTAGTTTCCTTTGATAATAAAAAAAAAATTCCAATCATTTCATTCTTAGCCCTAGACAATACAGTGTGAGGTTATACATAATGCAGCCCCGGGGAGAATTTCTTGCATGCAAGCTGGCCAGCCTGTTTGCCGTTGACAGATGTAACCTACTCCAGGGCAGAGAAAGTCTCAAGGGAGGTTTTAATTTCTTAATATTGAAATGAGCACAACTTTTATTGTCTTAATCAGTGAGTAAAAAAACAATAAAGTTGCTAAGTCTCATTTTTTAAACTCTGCATAAGAGGATTTTAAGAAACCACAATAGCTTTTTAAGTTACTGTTGAAAGTTAATTTTCTCTGTGTTCAAAAAGATTCTTCCAGTGGTTCTGCAGATAGTCATGCTGCAGTTAAGTGAAATATTTTTCTGAGCTGTTCTGTAGACACCTCTCCTCGGCAGGGAAAGGGTGTATGCTAAGATGTGTGCAGAGTCATCATACCCTGTCTTTGGAGAGAACGTGATTTGGCCTTTATCACATTTCATGAGCTCAGAATACAGGAGTATCCATTTAAAATTGCAGCAGAAATCCTTTAATGCATGCTGCATTCTTTCAGAACGCGTGGTGCTTTAGGCAAGGAGCTATACTGAGGAACATTTCTAACGATGAATAAAAAAAGGATTTACTCATGATAATTAATGGCCTTTATTAACTTATAATGAACATGTTTCAGCTCTTGGTATGAACAAGCAATTTTATACACTAAAAGCTGATGTGTTACATATAGTCATTCTTATTTTTTTTTTTAACATAATCCAATTTAAAGCCATATTTCTTAAAAGAGAAAGTTTCTCAGTTGCAGGGGCCATATGCTATTCAACTCTGGTTCCCTAGTACCTTGTACAGTTCCTTAATAGGGAGACAGTAAATGTTTCTTGAAGTAAATAAAAAAAGGAAAATTGCTTACAGAGCTCTGTGTGTGTGTGTGTGTGTGTGTGTGTGTAGAGGGAGAGAGTGAGAGACAGAGGTATTATATACAATATAAAACATTATGTTACAGATGTAGAGCCATTTAAGATGCTCAGTAGGAGCACACCAGAGTCTCAGGGGAGTGTTATGCATTTGAAATCAAAACAAAACTTGGGAATATATAAAGAATTCTCAGAATTTAACAAGACCAACAAATCAATTTTAAAAACCAGCAAAGGAGTTGAACAGACGCTTCACCTAAGAAGATATACAGAAGGGCAAATAAGAACCATTAAAAGATGTTTAATGTTATCAGTCATTAGGGAAATCACATTGCAACCACCTTGAAAGAGGACACCATACCAGTTAGAATGGCTATATTAAGAAATAATGGCAACACCAAATGCCGACAAGGCTGCAGAACAGTAGGAGCTCCCCCGCATTGCTGGCAGGAATGCAAAATGGTATAACCAGTTTGGAAAACCACTTGGAGATTTTTTAAAATCAAGTTTTACATAAATTTGCCATGTGACCCATCAGCCCCAATTCTAGGTTTTTATCTAGGAGACTTAAGACTTATGTTTCCTGCATAACCTATTCTTGGATGTTTATAGCAGCTTTATTCATAATAGCCCCAGACTGGGAACAGCCCCAATGTCCTTCAGTTGGCGAATCAATAACCAAACCACAATATGTATATGTCTGAAAGGGCTCTAATCTCTCACCTCTGTGTGACCTTGAGGCCCCATGCAAGAAAGAGAGAAGGAGAAGGCAGGGTTGAAAACTGCTGTAGCCATGAAGCTATGTTTGCACCAAAACACACACAGGGCCAAATGGAAAACCATTGCTTCATGGCATTTAAGGAACCCTGTGCCCACTCATTAGCTGGTTATTTGTAAACCAAGCAGAGACTGCAGTGGCTACACATGAAAGGGCCACACCGACTTTATAGAATTAGTTTAAGAAAGTCACTAGACAAATGAACTGCAGGCACCACAACAACAATACACCAGTGGGGAGGGTAGTCCGGTTTTCAGAGTCACCACAGTAAATTATTTAAAATGCCCAATTTTCAAAAATAAAAAGTATGAGATAAAGAAACAAGGGACAAAGACTTGAAATAAACTATTAGAAATATACTCAAAGAACTAAAGGAAACCATGTCTAAAGACTTAAAGGAAAATACAAGGACAATGTCTCAACAAATGAAGAATATCAGTAAGGAGATAGAAAATTAAAAAAAAAAAAACTAAATAGAAATTCCAGAACTAAATAGAAATTCAAAGGAACAATAACTTAAATGGGAAAAAAGAACTCACTAGAATTTTTTTAAAAATCCCTAAGGGGCAGAAGCAAGAATCAACAAACGAAAATTCATGGAGATTACCCAATTTGCAAAACAGAAATGGAAAGGGAAGGGGAGGGGAGGGGAGGGAAGGGAAGGGAAGGAAGATGGTGATGCACCACCTCTCAAGACTGTGCTACAAAACACTAAAGTGTAAACTTTAAAAGGATGAATTTGGGGACATGTGAACTATATCTCAATAGAACAGTTATCTTAAAAAAGGAAGCACAATTCAGACAAGGCTCTGGAACACATGGCTCCAAGAGAGACGGTGTTCCACAACAGGAGGGTGACCTCTTAGGTTAACCTCATTTACAGTTGGGGGATCTGAGCCCCAGATGAGGGAAAGAAGCTGTCCAGTGCTTGTAGAGGAATAGACATGAATTTCTTTACCTACTCCACAGATACAGTGACCAGCCAGGCTTTCCTGGGTTTAGCACTGACTGAGAAGCCCCTTCGCCCTGAGCAAACAAGGGCAGTTGGCTGCTCTGCCTGCAGTTCAAATTGGGATGAATCTCCTTTCCTGCAGCTCTGAGTCCCTGGAGTCAAGCATAAATGAGAAATGGTGATATTCAGAAAAGTTCCTTTACCTTGCTGAATTCAGTGTTCTAAACTTACGCAGCTGGCATTTCGCTTTAAGTTCTTTTCTATTCAACCTTTAGGAATGAAGGATCTTTCCTTTTAATGAAATCTGCATTTCATCCCCAAGGTGAAACCCAGTGTCCTTGGCTTCCTCTGAAAAGTGACAAGTGGATTCTTTTGTATACTAAATGCTAAGAAGATTGGGGGGGGGGGAGAAAGAGGTTGTAGTTAATTGATTTCAGATATGAAAAAGCAGATTACAACCCCTTAGAGATATATACAGAGGAGAGAGAGATGGAGAGAGAGAAGGTACACACAAGAGAGATATCCATTTCCTGTAAAACTAAAAGCCATGAAAGTAAAACTCATATAGAAAAAGTCATTTTAATTCCTTTTCAAAACTAGCAGACCTTAAAGGTAAGATCAAATCAGAGAAACCAGTAATCTTTGGGTGTGCGATTGATGTAAGTCATTTCCTGGATGGAGGAATACTGTGTTGGCTGGAGCAAATGGGCAGTGGCACATTTCAGCCATACAACCCTGAGCTGTTTCCCCTAGTCCAAAGTTGAACTTCCCAGCTCAGCCTTTTTCCTTTCCAGTCCAGGGCTAAAGGACAGCCCTACCCAGTCTGGTGGGGCTCCATCTTCGAAAGCATAAAACAGAGAAGAAGGAAAGACCTAATTTTTCTTGTGCCCATGAAATGGTTCCTGGAATTTGAAAGGTATGGGGAAGTAAAGGATAAAAACTAAGTAATGGAAAAATAAACAATAGGTATATCCTTCCCCAACATTCCCACCTTGGCTCTATTGGTCTTAAAGTCATCACTGCAGGCAAGCAGGTGAACCTCAGAGGTGTCTGGCAGCTTTACCTGGGTTCAAGTGGTTCCTTTAATCTTACAAGATTACAAGGCACTTTACAAAGTGCCTCTGCATGTCACTGTAGTTGCAGGGCAGAGGATAAACAGAAAGTGAGTACTGAGTTACCTTAAATGGGAGCAGACAGAAAAAAAGGACCATAACCTTGATGCCTCCAAAGCCCACTGTCCCATATACTTCCATCTCTTCATGCTGTTCATCTGGGTCCTTTTCAGCTTTCCCACCCTTCCTCTCCAAGCCTTTCAGCCAATTCCCAGTTCGACATGCGCCCCCTTCAGGACCCACCTGAGCAGGATTAATCTTTCCTTCCTCCATGTATTCCAGCAGAGTCCCTCTGCCTGTCACTATCTGGATGTCCTGTCTCTCCTGGCAGAATTCTGACCTCCTGATGGATGAATAGTGGTCCTCTGCACTCCCCAGCGTGTGGATGTGGCTCCCATTTTGTCACATTTTAGCTATCCCGCCAGGTGGTCACATCCTCATCATATAACATGACACCATCTCTAAACCACAAGCTCATCGCAGGGAGGTTTGCCTTCTTCAGTCCTACATCACCAGCACCCGGCACGGTGCCTGCTACATAGCAGGCAGTTGTGTTGTGATTTCTCACATACCCTGTCATTCGCCTGCTCTGGAGAGAGCTACCCCAGGCCGACTGTATATGCCTATTGCCTTGCACAGTCCGTGGGACATAGTACGTGCCCCACAATGATTGCTGAAGTCAGCTAATTAAGTGGGATTGCAGAGTTCAAAATGTATTTGCAGAGAAATGACCGGCCTACAGGGAGCCATGCCTGTCTCCCATGACCCCTCAGCGTCATACCCCACACCAGGGAAAACCAGGCACTTGTAATAGAGGAAATACAATATTCTGTGTATGGACTCTGCTCCAGATTGGCATTGCCCTCACGCCAGGATCTGGGGTGGCAGAGCCACCACCAGCTGGAACAGTGCTGGCCACTGTGGCTAAAGGGGAAAATCTTATGCTGGGTGGGTTTTGCCCAGAAATGACATAGGTCCCTTCTGCTCACAGCCTGCTGACCAGTCATGTGGGCAACCTGACTTCAAGAGGGAGGGCAGGGGGTGTTGGTGACCACTGACAGAGTCTGCCACGCTTGTCTGCTAGAGCACAGCTTCTCAAATTCTAACGTGTCCATGGATCACTTGGAAATAATGTTAAAATTTGGATTCTGATTCAGTATGGGGAAGGGGCCAGATTTTGCATTTCTGACAAGTCACTGGCCCATTGTTCACACTCTGAGGAGCAAGGGCAAAGCTTTGAATCCTTCCTGGCCAAACCGAGCTCTCTCTCTCTCTCTCTCTCTCGCTCTCTCTCTCTCTCTCTCTCTCTCTCTCTCCAGAGACAAAGTTCATCATGTAGCTCTGTCATTTTGTGTTGCAAACCAAGAAAAATATCCTTGCTGGTCAGAAGACACTTGTGATTTATCGCGAGGGTGAGAGGGACACAGAGAAATAGATAATGAAAGCCATTAACTGTTCCGTAGAACCGCAGGGTCCAGGGAGGGACAGAGCACAGGAATGCTGTAGCTGTTCCAAGAAGGCCAAGCTCATTCCATCCAGAGACCACCATTTGCATAAGCAGGTTTTGTAAATGCACCAAAGTAGATCTAATTATGTCACCTTTTTCCGACTTTGCCTCCTTAGTTTCACAGGAAGGGTCAGCGCAGCTCTGACTGGACCTCGTGAAGGCTCCAGCCCCTCTGAGCACTTGCATTGTCTTGTCAGTGTCACCTTGTTGTTCCAGGGATCCTCCACTAGCTCTGACTTGTCCCTCCTACATGTGCTAACAGCCACTGATTGACTCGCAGGGGTGAGTCCAGGGTGCCAGAGCCTGGAGCCCCTGGTGTTCCAGGGTCCTCTGTGGTGTGGGACATGAGCAGCCTGTCCCTCTCCTCCTTGTGGCCAAACCACTGTGGGCAGGGGCAACCTGCTCCCCACACACCTGCAGTTTTGTGGGTGCTCTGTGCTGTCCCGAACTGGAAACCCATGAGTCTCTGCTCAGCTTGGAATAGATGGTGTTTTTCTTTCTAGCGGTTTTATTTAAAAGCCATGCCAGTCATTTTGCATCCCTTCCCAGAAGTTTTGATTGATGGCAATCTGGTCAGCTAGGAGCTGCCAATGGAATAAAACTGCTGACTTGGGCATTGGCATTGGCTGAGCTTGTTAAGCCTGCACGGGGTGTGTGACTGCGCGTGTGTGTGTGCACGCAGGATGGAAACGTAGCATGGGATTTGATGGCATTAGGTCTGGAAAGAACTGAAGGGATCTCTCAGTTCAGAAGGAGAAAGCAGGAAGCAAGGAGGCTATGCCTCGTACATGCTCCCTGCTGCCACTAGAGGGCAGAGTGAGAAATAGAATCCAGGTCTTTTGCGTTTGCTTGGATCAAACTTAGTAAGGCTTTAAAAAATATGAATCGAATAAGGATTGAACTGCAGTTTCCTTCCTCCTTTCCTGATTACTTTCTCATTAGCAACACAGCCATTTCTCAGTGGGCCTTCAGACTATGATCAAAATTAAGGACATCTGTCTTGAAAATGCTCCTTGCTGATTGGATACAGACCTGCATGTTTCTAGAACCTTATGGATGGGGAATGGGCAGTTACCATGATGACTTTGGACTTGGCACCTCCATCTAAAGGTTCTGAATATGAAGTTCTTTGGTAGACTCCAGAGGGTCGTAGAATCCTTTGAAATTATAAGCAAATTATTTTACTGTGACTTTATGTGGAAAGAATGTCCATAGTGTTTATTGGATTCTCACGTGAATCTGTGACCCCATAAGATGTTAAGAACCGCTACTACAGATTCAAGTTTTTTTTACAGAGATACATTTTCTAAAAAGTGAAAGGTTTCTATAGGTTACTCTAAGGTGGGGTTGAATATATATCACACAGCATCCTCATGTGCACTTATATACACATGCATACGAGTGCACACTCACATGCATAACGATGCACCCACACACCTCTCCCACATACATGTGCACATACACCATGTGTTAGTGTCTCTAGAGCCAATGAACTCTCCCCCCTTCCTGCCCTGCTATGTAGAATTCCAGTAGGTTCTTGGTGGGTTCATATTGACGGTTTCTGCTCAAGCATGCTGCAGAACAGTACAGACTCAGCTCTCTGGGGTCTCACTTATCCTGCATTTCCAAATCCTGGGCACAGTGTGTATGTGGGAAGGAGGATGGAATCAGAGCCGGACAGACCTGTATTCTTGACCCAGACTCACAACTAACACTCTGGACACATGAATTTGATCATGGTCTTTAACTTCTTTGGATTTTCTTGTGGGTGAAGTCAGAATAAAGATCTCCCCACAGCTTCAAGTTTGCTGGCATGATGAAATGAGAAAATGAGAGAAAAAGCCCCCTAGAGGTCACAGCCGCCCCACTAGAGGGGCCCTGAAGACTTCTCCTCTGACATCCATTACAAATCAGTATGGAGCCTGGTATGTAAAACACAAACTCTGCTTTTCTTGACACTTGAGTAGGTCTTCTGTCATCTCTTGGAATCAGATGATGCTTGGGAAGTTTGTGGAATTTGCTATTGGGAGGGCATCTGTCCATCTGTGCAGATGGGAAGCAGGCAACCCCAACTCTCTATTAGGTAACCTTAGATGGGCTCTTTGTGTTAGTTTTCCATCTTTATCAGGCAGCCATTGGTACCTGGGATCAGCTGAGGTAGGACAAGAAAAAGAATAATTGAACCACATGTTTGGAGCAAGTCTTTTCACTGTTCTCCTTTGGCACTTCTTTGGAGGAGTTTAACATCATAACAGGAGGCTACTGATACAAGTAGGCCAGGAAATACCTAAGTCACTGTTGTGGGATGTGCTTGTTATGCAGGAAAATATATTATTTGACAGCTAACAAAACAATGGGAAACAACCCAAGTTCCACTGATGAATGAATGGGTAAACAGAATGTGGTCTATACATATAATGGAGTGTTATTCAGCCTTAAAAAGGAAAGGAGTTCTGACACAGGCTACAACATGGATGAACCTTGAAGACATTATGCTGAGGGAAATAAGCCAAACACAAAAAAACAAATCCTGTGTGATTCCACTTACATGAGGTACCTAGAGTCATCAGATTCATAGAGACAGAAAGTAGAATGGGGTTGCCAGGGTCTATGGGGTGGGAGGAATGAACAGGTATTATTTCATGGGTAATGAGTTTTAGTTTTGCAAGATGAAGAGTTCTAGAGATTAGTTGCACAACAGTGTGAATGTACTTAAAAATGGTTAATGTGGAAACTTTGAAGTTATGTGTATTTTACCGTGACTTAAAAAACAAAAGTCAATGAGATGGCCTGAGAAATCTACATCACACATTTTGAGTTCCAGGAATGTGAGCAGGGGGGAGAAAGAGTATGACCCAAATATAGGATGATCCATGTTTAGAACTCTTTTTGGAAATTTTGAAATCATAAATATCCCTCTCTAAGGGAAAGGTACATCTTTATCTGACCACCTGGAACAGTGTGCCTTATTGTAATAATGGAAATATCAGGAAGCAGGGGTTGGAGTCCTGTCTCTGCAGCCTACTGGCAAGTGGCTTGAGACAAGCCTCCTCTTTCTCTGGGCTTCGCCGTCCTTCACTGAGAAGTAAGAATAATAATTCCTCCCTTTTGTAGTTACTGAAAGCCTCACCTAGACTAGAGTGTGTGAGGAAGCACCTTGAAGAATCTGCAACTCAGGAGAAATGCAAGGGTTTGGGATTAGAGCTTGCCTCTCTTCCCTGATTCACTCCTAACCTGATCCGTTGATGTCCATCATAGCCTGTGTTGCTGTCACCACCAGGCTATACTTTTTCAGGGCATCTTTTCCGTGCAATATGTTGAGTATACCTAGGCACTCAGGAGACCTCAGTGAAACTAATAATAAGCTTGTTAGCAGATTGCAGTAAGCAGAGTGGCCACTTGTTCATTAACTTTATTAAAAGAAAGGCTTCCTGCCGATAGCACTGGAAAGATGGGTGGGGCCCAGGGTGCTCTTGCAGGCAGAACATCTGTAAGGGAGTGAGTTCCTCAGGTCTTTGTGCTTGGCAGGGTGGTGGGGACTGGAGACACCTGTTGGGGCTGGAAGGGAGCTCTGCCACAGCTTACTAATGACCACGTCTTGTCCTTGCCCCACAGAGCTCAGCTGCACAGCTGTAGAAGTAGGGAGTGCACGGTGGGTGTACATGGAGGACTACTTTAGGAGGGCAAGATGGGTGGACCAGCTTCCTTCCAGCATGCGTGGGGGCTGATAGCAAAGGAAGCCAGTATTGTCGTGTGGTTAAAATATGCCAGAGTGCTGTGTACTTTGTGTCCCTTTTCTGGGATCCTCATCAGAGCAGTGATGTAGGTATTGTGCCCATTTTACAGATAGAAAAGCTGCTGCTTGGAAGAACAGAATATAAGGAAAAAAGGCACAGAAGAGTTTCTGGAGTCATCTAAGAAAAGGGCAAAGTAAGAATCTGTGAGAAAAGCATGACCAATCAGTTTTATTAGGTGACCTTCCAGAGATTTCCTGATCCAGGTGTCACACTGATACAGGTTATTTTAGATAGGTCCCACTTACTTCCCTCCAAAAAATCAGCAAGAAAAAAATGCCATGAGCAAGAGGGTTTGGTTAATTATATTGGAGTCAATAAAAGTCGGTGACAGAAAAATAAAGGGTAGGGGAGTCAGGCCAGATTATTTCTTCTTCTAGTGCTGGTTTTGGTTGAGGAACCCAGCAGAGGGGAATGCAGGGCTTGGCTTTCCCTGTGACAGTGGGAGACCAAGCCCTGGAGAAGGGAAGGACTGGTTGAGCCCTGGGCTTTGACCAGCAAGAGAGTGGATTTCCTGGCAGCGTCATCATGGAGCTCAAACTTTTTTAAATTTGAGTATAGAGGACATTCAATGTTACATTAGTTTCAGATGTACAACATTAGTGATTCAATGTGATGCTGTGCTAATCACAGATGGAGCTACCATCTATCACCTTACAATGCATTATGATTTCATTAACTGTATTCCTTAGCTGTGCCTTTTATTCCTGTGACTTAATCATTCCATAACTGGAAGCCTGTATGTCTCACACCCCTTCACCTATTTTGCCCTGGCTAATTTCCTATTTTCCACATTGCCTCTGGAAATCATCAGTTTGTTCCCTGTGTTTATAGGTCTGATTCTGCTTTTTGTTTATTATTTGTTTTTCTTAGATTCCATATATGAATGAAATCATACAATATTTCTCTTTCTCTGACTTATTTCACTTAGCATAATACCTTCCAGATCCATCCATGTTGTCACAAATGGCATGATCTCATCCTTTTATATGGCTGCATAATACTCCATGGTATATATACGTGTGTGTACCACAATTTCCTTATCCATTCATCTATTGATGGACACTAGGTTGCTTCCATATCTTGACTGTTGTAAATAATGCTGCAATAAATATAGGGGTGCATATATATTTTTGACTTAATGTTTAGGGGTTTTTTTTTGGATTATTGGATCATACAATATTTCTGCTTTTAATTTTTTGAGGAACTTCCATACTGTTTTCCACAGTGGCTGCACCAGTTTGCATTCCCTCCAACAGTGCACAAGGGTTCCTTGCCAACACTTGTTATTTCTTGTCTTTTTTATTTTAGCCATTCTGACAAATATAAGGAGATACCTCATTGGTTTTTATTTGAATTTCCATAATGATTAGTGATAGTGAGCATCTTTTCATGTGTCTGTTGGCCATCTATATGTCTTCTTTGGAGAAATCTCTGTTCTTCTGCTTGTTTTTAATTTGATTATTTAGGGAGTTTTTTTTGGTGAGTTATGTAAATTCTTTATATATTTTGGATATTAACCCCTTATGAAACTGGACCACTTTATAAAACTATACAGAAAAATAAATAACTCAAAGTGTATCTAATATATTTTGGATATTAACCTCTTATGAAACTGGACCACTTTATAAAACTATACAGAAAAATAAATAACTCAAAGTGTATCTAAATGACCTAAATGTGAAATCTGAAACCATAGTGAAGTTTAGAGCCAACCTGGCAGTCACTTTGACCAGATAAGTCCTTGATGACCTGCACTCATTCCCTATACCACAGGGTGGCTCTGTAGAGCCTGAAAGAGAGCACAGTCTTCTGGGCTGGGATCAGTCTGGTGCTGGGAGCCCCTCAGGGATTCACCCTGTCAGGATTTCTATGCTTCAGGCTAGAGCATTTGCTGCACTTACCTTCAACTCTTTATCTTCCATGATTTGCCTTTGGGCAACCCACTTTCATGAACACAGCCTCCTTTTTAGAAGCTACCAGAAAACTTTGTAGGTGATGTGATTCATCGTTTCTATAATCAGGAACGGTACGTCATCAGCGTGGGCCCCCCTCATAGACCGTGGAAGAGATTACAGAGGTTGTGGATTACGTGCTGCCCCAATTTAGCTCTCCTGACACTCCCTTCCCTCCCACAGTAACAGGAAGGAGAGCCATAGTGATGCTTGGATTGGGATAGCCCTCCATCTGCCCTAATTCACTGAGGAAAAGTAAGTTACTCAGAAACTTGATACAGAGGCGCCTGTAGTTAGTTGGTTAAGTGTCTGACTCTTGGTTTCAGCTCAGGTCATGCTCTCATGGTTTGTGAGTTCAAGCCCTGTGTTGGGCCCTGTGTTCACAGTACAGAGCCTGCTTGGGATTCTCTGTCTTCTTCTCTCTACCCCTCCCCTTCTCTCTCTCTCTCTCTCAAAAATAAGTAAATAAATCTTATTTTAAAAAAAGAAACATTGATACGCTGGCCATTATTTGTAAGAAATTACTTATGACACCCCTGATTAGGCCACCTGATGTATGGTGATGCTGTTAGGATAAGACTGAGGTTCACCTTACCAGTACCTACACTGCTTGCTCATGGCCCAAACCGACTAGTGGGCTTTGGAGGCCAAAGGGATAATCTGTAACCTGGTCTTCATCTCTCACTTCCTCCTGCTCATCCATCTCCCCCATCACCCCACTCACCCCCTCCCTAGAAGAGCAAATGGGCTTTTTCAAGAGCTGTTAGAGATGCTGAGATCATCCTTCTATGCAAGATGATTGGTCCTCCCTGTATGGACATAGCCACTGCAAGAGTCTAAAAAGTAAACCTACCTATGGAAGGACAAGGAAAGTGACAGCCTGAGCACCCTGATCCCCAAGCCCCCTCTTGATGTTCCTTCTCAGGTCCCCAAGAATGTGCTTTGGCTTGAGGCAGCAGCAGGGACCCAAGTGGAAACCCTTAAGGTGAAGAGAATCCCCAAGACTCAATTGTTTTTCTTTTTTATTCATTCATTAATCACTGAGATGAGGTAGAGAAACAAGAGGGTCCATACTCTCAAGGAGCACATGGACCTGTATGTGTATTGTCATAGGGAGTGGAAGTGGCTTAGAGAAACAAAGAACAATTAGAACACAACGTCATAAGTACCAAAAAGGATAGCCCTTTTGTGGGGGCCTCAACAATGGAGCAACTCCTGCCTTATAGACTCAGGAAAGGTGTTATAGAGGTGGGGGCGTTTGATCTCTGTGTTAAGAGATGGGTAGAAGCTCACATGATCCAGAAGAGAAGAAAAAGCATTCCAAGGAGGTTGTGTGCAAGGGAACGGAATGTTTAGGAAATGTATAAAGTTTCATATGACTCACAAAAAGAGTTCTTAGAGAGAAAGTGAAAGGAAAGAGTTAGGAAAGAACAGGAAACAGACATTAGGCCTAGGAAGTGGACTGGAATCCAGCACGGGAGGGCCATTGGGTTCTCCTAAGGAATCAGGAAAGCTTTGCTTCATGGTTTAAACAGGTGCCATGACCAGCATGCACTCTCCTGGCTTCTGGGGACAGTAATCAGTCCCAGTCCTGAGTCCTGTTCTCTTTAACCCTGTAGCTCAAACAGTGCAGTGGAAGGGCCGGAATAAAAGAGCAATGAGGATTGGCAAAGCTGACCAACCTCAACCAGGTCTGAAACAAACAGGCCCCCAGAATCCCCAGCACAGCATCCAGCTGTGTGTGTCTGGCGACACCTCTCTGTAGATGGGCCTGGGAGGGCTGAGGACAGTGAGGTGCTCCTGCAGCCACGTGTGTGAGCGAGCAGAGGCAGCGGATGTGGGGGAGGAGGAAAACCAGATGCTAGTTAGGATTCCTGTTTTCCTCCTCCCTTTTCTTTTGCATACATTTTCTTTCTCATGTGTTTGTCCCCGCTCCCAGGTTTTAGAGCGAGGGTTGAGGAAAGCCACAGCCCTGTGCTCAGGGATGGCCTCAGCCTCGAGTCTGGCCAGCACAGTGTGCATGGGGCGATGTTGACCTCAGGCCCGGTGGTTCCAGCATGTATCTTCCACCCTAACAAGAACTGACCAGGATGTCCCAGCTTAACAGGAAGTGCAGGAGGGCAGCTTGGAGCTGTCTTCCATGGGTTTTCCTCACTATTTATTCTTGTTTCTTCCTCTCAAATAAAAGTGAAGTGTCTGCCATCTTGTGGCAGAGGCCTGGTACTGCCTGGGCCCCCACAGTCACCGTCCCACTGATCCCCTAGAAGGGATGCTGGCCCTCTGGGGTGGTCCATGGACAGGGGTCGGTGGGAGCTGGTGTGGAAAGGAGGAGGGAGCCTGTGCAGTAGTGCTCACCATCACTGGCCTCTCCCCCTTGGTAAATAGGCTTCTGGAGACAGTGGCTATGAACTCCAGGGCCTCAGAGGATGGCCGTTTATGAATGAGAAATAGGGTAAGTAGTGTGGGAGGAGGTCACCTTCAGAAAGGGCAGGGCCTGGAGGGGATGAGGTGAGTGAGTGGAGATCTGAGACCGGGTCTTGGCCCTGAGGGAAAGGGAAGGGGGCAGAGGATGTCAGCAAGCTCCTGTGCAGGGTGTCCCCAGCCAGGACAGTCAAACTATGAGGTCACATCAGAATGTGGAAGACTCATGTCAGCATGTACGCAGTATCTCGGGTGAGAACCAGAGGGGAGCATCTCTCATGAATGAGTAAATGAGCTCTCTGAGGGCAATCATGTATGCATATGATTTCTGGGCTCCTGACCAGTGAGGGTGTCAACTCCACTTATAAATCTGGAGCCCTTTTATTTCCAGCCACAAGAGACAGAGGTCATGTGAAATCAGTCCTAGAAGCTCTCCGCCTCTCTCAACTTGCACCAGGAAGTTCAAGTCATGACCTGACATCCTTTCCTTTCTACAAGCTCTCGAGTGCTGCCTGCAGCAGCCAGGATACCCCACAGACCTCGTGCTTATCATCTTCACCAGAACAGTCCACCACCACAGCCACCCCACGTCCTGAAGTGGGCACTCCTTCACAGGCGAATACTAGCAGTAATTTTAGTAAGTGTCCACTACACACCCCCGGGCACTGACCCGTTTCCCATTGACAGTGAGGTCATTTCTAACTCTAACTCTAACCAAGACAGTTAACCATTCCAGATTCTCATTCTCATCCAGGCTTTGGTTCCTGAAAACAATTCTGGAATCAATTGCTGTGGTAGCTGGAGTTCAATCATAGAAACGGTGTTCAAGGCATTTCAAGCAGGAGGGTAGATTTTAAGCATCAAAGGAAATTTGATGCTTCCAGACTCATTAGAGAGGCTGTTTGAGTGAAGATCAGGGAAAGGCACCACTGCATTTCAGGATACCAAGAAGTTACAGAAATTGCTAGAAATCACTGCTGATGACTTTGCCTGAAGCATAACTGTCAATGATTGTCAGGAAGAGCTGGTGGAGTCTCCCGTCTGATCTTTGGAGATACCTGAGCCCATCTTCACGGCTGCACCTTGCAAATAATGGCTTCTCCTGATCCTGCCTAATTTCACGTGTGCTTCTCTCATTGGTGGACTCTTAACTGGCATGCTTTTGGCAATAGAATCTGGGAAATGTAGTTTCAAGTTTCCAGCCTGTGCAGTATCAGGGTGAGCTGAGAATGTCAGGGATCAAGACACAATATCTGACACGCACTTTTAAATGCAGATGATAATAATAGTACTTCCTTCATATGGCTGTTGTGAGGCTAAAATTAACACTGTGAAGTCTTTGCACAGAGTGTGGCATATGGTAAGCCCTCGATAATTGCTCGTTTACAAAAAATTGTCAAAACTGAAGTCAGAATGGCTCCTCGTTCTCATTTCTAACCCCTGTAAGGAAACTGGCTGCTTCCGAGCTGTGGGGTCCAACGTGCCTGCCTTGGCGAGGTTCCCGTTCCTTACCATCCTGGGCCTGTTTGGCGTCAGATCCTCAGTCTGCCTCATTCTGGCTCAGAGGGCTAGATGGAGACGCAGGAGGAAGGGGAAAGTTCTCAGGGAAATAGTGCAGCAATGAATCATGCTGGATTAATACTGGATTCCCCCTGCTCTGCAGAGGGAAGGACTTCATCTCAAATGGACCAACGGTCAGAGACTGGTCAGTTCCCTCCTGGAAACACAAGTCAGGGCTGTGCCTTGCACTTCTGTACCAAATAGAGTCAGCGAACCCCGGGTCGAGTCTCTGTAACCTTGTGCCCAAATGCTCCAAGCAGCCTGTAACGAGAAAGAATCAGGGCACAGCTGAAATCCAAAAGGGAAAGGAAACAGGCTAAGATCCATGGGGAACAATGTCTATTTCTTAATCTGTCTCCTGCCCCAAATAGCTCCGCTCTCCTCCCCCACTTGTGTTTACGTGTCTGTTTCTTTCCCTGGCAGCAGATGCCACCAGGCCTTAAAGTAGGTCACAAAGGGCGGTGATGAGCCGACACAGGCCCTCAGGCCACGTCCTCCCCTGACCTCACTCCCCGGTTCGGGTCGGTCCGGAGACCCACATGAGCCCCTGCTCTCCAAAGCACCCTGGCAGGGTCCGCGCTCCCTAGAACCACAGCGAGTGGGGGTTCCTCTGTCCAGCCTGTGAGTGGGCAGGGGGCCTGTTCTGAACTGGCAGCAGAGGGGACAGCACTGGGCTGGGCTGTAGCCCTCCCCGCCCCATCCTGCCCCTGCCCTTTCATCCCCTCCAACCACAGCCCTGCTTCACTGCCCTCAGGGACGCGCATTCTTCCCAGGGCAGTCAGGGAGCAATATGTTTCTCCAGAGAAGCACCGGGGTCCCTTTCACACAGACCCACAGGGTCCAAACCAGGGCTCCCAACACGTACCGGGGGCAGCCTTGGTATGATGGGTAGAGCACACATATTCGAGTCAGGAAACCAGACTTCAAACCCAGTTACCTGAGGCACAGGCCCGTGAGAGCTTGGCCGGAATAACCCAGCTGGGAAGCGGCAGAGCCCAGGCCCGCAAGGACCCACTGCACACCCCAAGTCACGCGTGTCTGCCTCCCTCACAGCTGGACCTCCCAGCTCTCCTCGGGACCCTCTCTGCCCAGCATCCGTTCCTCATGGTGCCTTTCTCTCCCCAGGTTCTTTCAGAGCACGGCTATGGCCCGATCACGACCGACATCCGGGAGGGACAAACTTTCTACTACGCGGAGGATTACCACCAGCAGTACCTGAGCAAGAACCCCGATGGGTACTGCGGCCTTGGGGGCACCGGCGTGTCCTGTCCACTGGGTATTAAAAAGTAATTTCTCTGCTTGTGATCAGCGCTTGAGGTCACAGCAAAAATGCTTTCAACAAATTCGGCAATTCTTTTGTGGTTCAGGTCAGTGGCTTTTTGAAGTGCACAGAGCACAAAGGCATTCATAAAAATCTGGTGTAAGGAGGTGTAATTTACATGAAGTGCAATGAATGGCAAGTTGAGAACGTGCAGTTTATCTTCTAATAAATGATGGTGGGAGTCGAACTGTGACCTACTGGGGTCTGAGTGAGGATAACGAGGATGCTGTGTTCCCCTTCTTGGGCTGGGATGCCTGCCTTAGAAGCTGGGGAAGGAAGCTGGGAGATTGTCGGACCGGATGAGGCACATCGGACACCCTTTAACTGTGCCCTGTCCCATCTTACCTGCCCTCTACCCTCTAGTGCCTTAAAATCTTCAATCATTTATAGCCTCAGTGAATCATTCACTGCAATACTTTGCTCTGTTGATCCTGTATGTGTAAGGGGCTTTCTCTCCTTTTCAGCCCTCTCGTGGCAGAGAAAAGATGTGAGTTAGCTTGATGAATTGAAATGCTTTGCTTACAGCTATAAGAAATTCTTGTTCTAATAAAAGTGTGCAATCTAATACAAACTGCCTCACGTCTCATCTGTCTTTTACTTTTAGGTAGGATATTTCTAAGTATTGTAGGACAAAACCCTCGAAATGAATTTCCCCCAAATGGAAGATATGATTGAGGTTTTCAGGAACCATGTATACCTCTGGCTCCTTTCACCTTTGGTGATAACAGATGTTTTCCACATGCCTGTTACAGCCATCACACCAGGTACTATTCTAATTAGAACAGACATGTGCATTTCTTGTCCTTAAGAGTCTTTATATTCAAGACAGCGAGTGGGGGACATAAGATAGAAACATGTCATCACATGAGCAAATCAGATAATCACAGGTCCTGACAAATGATATGAAGATGATAAACAGGATAAGATAAGCTGCCTCTAGGGGCTGTGGAGTTACACACAGAGGGGTTTTGGTTACATTGGTCAGGGAAAGCCTCTGTGAGGTGGAGAGACAAGTTAACTGAATGATGCAAAGGAGAAATGTAAACACAGGGGAGGAGGGCAGAGCTTTGGGGGCAGGAAACAGATTAAGAAATATATTGTTCCCCATGGATTTAACATGTTTCTTTTCCCTCTTCAGTTTCCTCTGTGCCCTAAGCCACCGTGGAAAAATTAAAAATAGAAATGTCATATGATCCAATAATTCCACTCCTGGGTAATTACTCAAAGAAAATAAAAGCACTAATTCAAAAAAGATGTATATACCCCTGTGTTTATCACAGCATTATTTGTAATGGCCAAGATACAGAAGCAACGTAGGCATTATTCAATAGATGAGTGGATAAAGAGAATGTGATTGATGTGTACACACACACACACACACACACACACACACACAGAGGAATATTATGTGGCCATAAAAAATGATGAGAGCTTATCATTTGCAACACATGGACAGACCTAGAAGGTATTATGCTAAGTGAAATAAGTCAGACTGAGAAAGACAAATACCTGATTATTTCACTCATATGTGGAATATGAAAAACAAGACAAATGAATAAAGAAACAAAAAGCAGAAACAGACCTAAAAATACAGAGAACAAAATGGTGGTTGCCAGAGGGGAAAGGATACAGGGATGACCAAAATGGGTGAAAGGGAGTAAGAGGTATAGGCTTCTATTTATGGAAATAATAAGTCATGAAGATGAAAGGTACAAGCATAGACAATGTAGTCAGTGGTATTGTAATAGTGTTGTATGGTGGCAGGTGGTAGCTACATTTGTGCTGAGCAGTGCATCTTGTATAGAGATATGAAATCACTGTGTTTTACATTTGAAACTAATGTAACATTGTGTGTCAGGTATACTTCAATTAAAAAATTATTATGGGGGCACCTGGGTGATTCAGTCAGTGAAGCATCAGACTCGGTTTTTTTCTCAGGTCATGATCTCATAGTTCGTTAGATTGAGTTCCACATCAGGCTCTGTGCTGACAGCATGGAGCCTGCTTGGGATCCTCTTTCTTCCTTTCTCTCGGCATCTCCCCTATGCTTGCTCACACTCTCTCTATCAAAATTAACAAATAAACCAAAAAATATTATTAAAAAGAAAAATATGTAAGTGGAGCAGACTGATATGCCTAATCAGTCTCAACATCCCCATTTTGGTTGCCTGAGGGAAAACCTTTCCACACAGAAGGGCCAGAAAGTATAAGTGTCCCATGACAGGGAGGAATTTGTAGTGCTTGAGAAACGGACAGGCCCATAGGGCTGGGTGGGAATGAGGAAGAGTATTGGAAAGAGAGGTAGGAAGAGCCAGATCATGCAGAACCCTCAAGGGACATGTTAATGGGACTTGTTCATTTGTTCATTCATTCTGTTTAATAATTGACGGCCATTGGAGAATTTCTATGTTTCTCCTTTTTTGTCTAGGCTGAGCAACTAGAGGGACGGTGGTGTTATTTATGTGTAAGGAGGAGACAGAGGAGAGATAAGTGAATGAATCAATTTTGGCCACTCAAAATCTGAAGTGCTTCATCCTCATGAAAATGTAAGGGAGGGTAGTTTGCTGTGCAGTTGTAGAGCCAAGGAGGGATCCAAGGAAGATAAATTTAAGAATCGCCAGTATATGGATGACATTTGAGGTGTGAAGCTAGTTTAGATCATCTGGGGAAGGAATGTAGAGGAAGAGAGGGGGATGGAGTATTAAATTGCTGGGGTGTCCTGACATATGGAGAGCTGGTAAAGGAGGAGCAAAGGAATTTGAGAAGTGACATTTGAAGGAGGCACATAAAGGAGGTGTGTCCTCACAGTGAAAACTAGCCACAGACATGTACCCCAAGAAATGAATAATGATCTGAATGACGCAAAAGTGAAATGCAGATGATGCATCATGAGTCGGGGTTAAACTCAGACCAAGTTTTTTCTATATTTACATCAGAACACAATAAAAAATGACAAGGAAGCCAGGTCCTTTTGAGGAAGGATCTTGTAGTGTTTCAGGAGGTATGTGCTTTGAATCTTGCCCTAAGCCTTCCCCAGAGGAAAATGGGGGGCTTTTACCAAAGTGACTCTTTTTTAAAAAATTTTTTTTGTTTTATTTATTTTTGAGACAGAGAGAGCAGGAGTGGGGGAGGAGCAGAGAGAGAGGGAGACACAGGATCTGAAATAGGCTCAAGGCTCTAAGCTGTCAGCACAGAACCCGATACAGGGCTCAAACCCACAAACCGTGAGATCATGAACTGAGCCAAAGCCGGACACAACCGACTGAGCCACTCAGGCACCCCACCAAAGTGACTCTTTACTCAAGAAGTGGAAATCACCCAGGCCTTTCTTGGAGTTACTACTTCCTGGCTATAAACTGACGTTTTAGGAGACCTTCCACTAGGGTCCCTTTGGAAGGGTGGACTGTTGTTTCAAGTCTATTTCACAGTGGGTCTAGCGGGTATGAGTAACAAACCTGACGTTCTTTCCTCACTCCCAGTATGCCTAGTGTGTATTAACTATGTTCCTAGGTTCTGTAAACTGCTTTAACATCTCCCTGCATGCATATGTTAGACACGCCTTGTCTGGACAACCCTATAATATGCCCCAGCCACCTTGCCTTGACTTCCTGCCTCCTTTGTCACTCCGCTTCTCTCTGGGAGGAGTCTTCCTGCTGGAGGCACTTTTCTAAATATAAACTGACCAATGCAGAGCTCACATCCCCATTCACTGCCTTTATCAGACTGTCACAATGCAGACCACTATCTACCTGCTCTAATCACCCCTGGTCACCAGGTGCCAGACAACTAGGGACAGCTTCTTTGCCCCAGAGCCAGATAAAATTATTGAAATGAGCTAACCTAAGTCTGCTTAGCCTGCTTCACCATTCCTTCCTTTGGGAACCACAATAAAGACTCTTCTCCACAGTTCTACCCTCTCCCTCTCCCTCTGCCTCCTGATAGACCCTGATGCTTACCCTGGTAGCTTCCGATGGCATGACATGGAATGCCCCTTCCTCTGGGATCTGTGAATAACAAACTCTCTTTTTAATAGCAACCATTCATGTTCTGTTGGCCCTACCACACCTAAATAATTATAAACCTATTAAAACATAAAGAGGATAGATATACCCGGTAACTGACAAAATCCCCATTTTAGTTCCCTTATTAACAGAATAAAGATCCTCAGACTTAACCACTCCCGGTAGAGTAAAGAAAAAATAATATCTGTGAGGAAGCTTAAAATAGTAGTGACACCAGTAGTAAAATTAAATGATTCAGAGTTTGAGATTGGTGCACATCCTGTTTTGTTTCCATTTGGCAGATATTAAAGCTTGATAGGTCTTGGGGAATGAATGTAGATTATATTAGACACTTAATGAGGTGGTCCATGTATGTCAGGGGCTCCAGATATATCATACTTACTAGAACAAGTTAATATAGCCACTGGCATCTAATATGTAGCTATCTGTGCCAAAACATTTTCTTCTCTATCCGTACAAGTAAGGACCATCAGAACAGTTTGCCTTCACATAGTAGAGTCATCACTGTATCTTTGCTGTCCTGTCTCAAGGTCATGCCAATTCTACTTTATGTCACGTTTAGTCCAAAGAAAGCTTGATCACCTTGGCATCTCACAGAACATCAACTGATTCATTGTACTGTTGACATTAGATGAATTTGGCAAGTAGGAAGGAATGAGCAGCCTGGACAGTGAGAGATTTTTACCCAAAAGTTCAAAGACTGCCACATTGATTATAGTTCTGTGTCTGGTGATCTGGAGTGTAAGAAACAAGTTACTGCATTTTGGACTACCCATCATGAAAAAAGAGACACAATATTTAGTGGACCTCTTTGAGCTTGGGAAGCAACAGATAACCACATTTGGGTGGGCTGATTTGAACTATGTACTGGGTGACCCACCAGGTTTGAGATGGACTCAGAACAAGAAAAGACTCTTCAGAAGATCCAAACTGAGCTACAAGCCACCTTGCCAACAGCAGTCCTTAATGTATTGAACATATCTGTGGCATACAGAGATGTTGGATAGAAATTCTGGCAAACCCCAGTAGGAGAATCACAGTGAAGACCCTAGGGCATGAAGAATACAGCTATGTCCTCTTCCCTTCTGCATTGAAAAATAATTCCTGACTTGCTAGTAGGCCCAGATAGAGAAGTAAGCAACTCAAGCTATAAAATCTAGGTACTCTCTGATTATCTGAATCACAAAATTGAATGTGCACAGCAGTAATTTATTGTTAAGTGGAAATTGTGTATATGAGATTGGGCTCAAGGGCAGATTTAGAAAGTGAATAAGCTGCAAGATAGGTGGCTCAGACTCACATGGTGCTTACTTTAATTTCTTCATTACCTTACCTTTATCCACAACTCTGACCTCATTGGCAGTTTCCTCTGACTAGAAAGGAGAGAATTATGTGTCTTGTTTATAGATCAATGTTACTATAGGCTGGCTGTAGCCAGAAGCAGATAGTTGTTGCATTGCAACATCACTTGGTTTGCTCTGGACGACAGTAGTGAGAAAATTCTCCCAGAGGCAGAAATTTGAGCAATGCAGTTGGTTATCTACTTCATATGGAAGGAGAGATAGCCAGTGATACGTATCTATATTGATTCATGAGCAGGGGCTAACAGGAAGAAAATAGGAACGAAGAAAACTGAAAGATAGATGAAATCGAGGTCTAGAGGAAAATGATATGGATAAATCTCTTTGATTGAGCACAAATATGAATGGGCCTAAATGTCTGTGAGAAACCATACACTTTGGAGTCAGTCCTGTGACCCCCCCCCCAACCACATAGTTGCTTGCTTAATGATCTCACAAACAAAATGGCAACAAGGTAGAAATGGAAGCTCTGCATGAATTCAGAAACACAGACTCACTAAGTCTGATCTGGTTCCCCACCCCTGGTTCTAGGTAGCCAAAGGAGAATACCCCAGTATGGTCCTAATCATCTATGGTAGGGTACATGTGTGGAAGGGTGGAAGGGAACAGCCAATCACCTGGTGGCATGTTAATTATTTTTCACCCTTTGTATTGGAGGCAATTATGATTTGTGCTCATAGGTGGGCACATATTCCATATGTTCAATTGTATTATTATTCATACTGCTCCTTTAACCATGCATATGTGGAGTTACAGGATGTCTTAGCCACTGTTATGGTATAATGCTCCACAGCAGCTCCTTCAATCAGAAGACATATTTTATAGTGAAAGAAGTGTGGAATGAGTTTCTTCTCATAGAATTCACTGATCTTGCCTCATTTCCCATCACTCAGAAGCAGTTGGCTTGACAAAATTATAGAATGGCCTGCTGAAGCCTTCATTACTACATCAGCTGGGTGACAACCTCCTATAAAGTTGAGATTTTTTTTGGATGTGATGTATGACTCAGATCTGCATCCAATATTTGGTACTGTCTTTCCTTGAGCCAGAATGTATAGGTCCAGGCACCAAGACATGGAAGCGAGAGTGATTGGTCTCATCATAGAACTAAATAATCCATTGGAGAAATTTTTGCCTCATATCCTCAAGACTTTTGACTCAGTGGATTGAAAGTTCTGGTGCTCAATGGATAAATGCTTCCATTAGAAAATGTTCATGATTCCCTTTGAATATGAAGTAGAAAATCTCCTCTAGACATTTTTGGCTCCTTCTGTTGATGAACCAATGGATGTATAAGGAAGCTCCTGTATTAATCAAGATGGAGGATCTCACCTTTCAAGGGGAAACAGTGGGAGCAAGGATTATAGGTGGACCCCTGGACCCAACAGGAGTATGTTTGGATCACCCAGCAGGCAGAGAACTCTGCCCATCTGATTTGCTGACATAGAGAAAGGAGATCGTGAAATGGGTGGTACAAGAAGGAAATTGTGTTATCAACTTAGTTCTCATGTTATGTTTTAGTGAATTAATTGCCCTCTTTCCCTTCCATTTACCCCACTACCTTAAATGCAGAAATGATATATGACATAGGATAAATTTGTTAATGGGATTTTGTGTGTAGGGAACATGAATTCTTTACCCAGACAAAAGATGATAGTGGATGTCAATGTTGAAAGACAAAAGGTAATGTTACAGATTGCATGTTTGTGTCTCCCCCAAATTTATAAGCTGAAACCCTAACCCTCAATGGGATGAAATTAGGAGGTGGGGCCTTTGGGAGGTAATTAGGTTTAGGTTAAGTCATGAAGGTGGAGCCTTAATGTTGGGATTAGTGCCCTTATAAGGAGAGAAAGAGAAAGGAGCTCACTCTCTTGGCTATGTGAGGATGTGGCAAGAAGGTGGCTGTCTACAAGCCTGGAAATTGGCCCTCACTAGACACCAGATCTGTTGACACTTTGATCTTAGACATCTCAGCCTCTAGAATTGTGAGAAATAACTGTTTATTGTTTAATCTGACTGGTCTATGGTATTTTTATTAAAGCAACTCAAAGTATTTGACTAAGGTAGCCTGTACTGAATATTGTTTTTATATTCAGATCCAGATAAGCTTTCTCCATCTTTCTCTGTGTCCTGGGAGTCCTGAATAGGTTGTAACAAACAAAGACTTCCTTGCTGTCTTGCTTTAATTTGGGTCTGGCCAACAGAAGGCACTTGTAGGAGATTGAGGATGGGAAATGATTAAGGTCAAGGCATTTGTTCTCCCAGCAGGTTCCCACAGGTTGGCTGTGAATGGGTGATAATTGCTCCATGCTGTTGTTGATTATGGCCTACAATACTATCTACTTAGAGTTTTCCTAAACGCTGTTTACTTTGTAAATATTCCCTATATGAACCTCTTCTTAATTATCCAGATTGAGCATGCTATTTATTTCCTGGTAAGACCTTCAAGATACAAATAGGGAAAGTAAACTTTCTTCTACAATTAATTCCAAAAATTCATATAAAAAGACAACTTCTATTCTAAGGTTCGTGTTAATTAAGTAAAAATATTTTTAACTACTATGGTTTTGCATGTAAAATCACAGCATTTTAGAATGGGAAAGAGACTTACAGATTATTTAAATGGCTGCCTTGTTTTATAGCTGAGGACCCAAGAGGCAACTTTTTCACTATTAGTGCCATAAATTCATTAGCATATCAGAAAGAAATCTTCCCCCTGGTATCGAGATCACTGGCCCTGGTTTTTCCCTCTGGGGCTACTAGGGAAGTCTGACCCTCTTCCTAGGAGATAGATACTTGACAAAATTTGGAGACAAAATTTACTATCCTCAAATGATCTTTTCTAGGCTAAATAACTTTCTATATCCCTTCTAAAAACTTAATTTATACCTGTTGACTACCACCACTAGAATCTCAGGTCCAGCAATGAATGTCATTAGTTTAAGATTTCACTGTCCAACATGGTACCCACCAACCACATGTAGCCATTTAAATTTAAGTTAATTAAAATTAAATATAATTAAAAATTTAATTCCTCAGTTACACGATCTACATTTCAAGTATTCAATAGCCACAAGTATCTACATGGCTACCATATTGGTTAGTGCAGATTTAGGACATTTCCATTACCACAGAAAAGTTCTATGGACAGCACTAATCTAAGGAAAGGGTTTGTTGGGACTTTCATGTCCTTCAATCTTTATCATGTCCTTTTATTAATAGAGCTAAGTCATTATGTTGGCCCAAAAGACCAATAAAAGGTTCATATGAACTACCTTTAAGCCAGAGATTCCATTCATATCCTTATACCCTTGCTTTATTATTATCCTTTTAACCTCAGTTATCAGAATTTACATTCTTTCATTGTTGATTTTTCTGTTTATTTCAGCCCTGCATATCATTTTGTTAAAATAATTTAATTTAAACTCTGACATCTGGAATATTGTTTCCCTTTCCCAGTTTTATGTCATGCATGGGCTTCATTAGCATGTCCTCAGTGTCTTCTTGAAAGTCATTATGCAAAATACTAAACTGGGCAGTTCACTTAGAAAGACATGTCCTTTGTTTAAGGTCTTTAGAGCATGTATTGTAATTGGCATGGCTTTTCACTCTACTGCCACTCCTGACCTTCCCTCTACCCAGCCTCCAGCAGAAATCATTGGTGGATTTCATGCTTTCTCCTGCTGAGCCCAGATGCACCTTCAGAATTCTCCACAAAGGATTTTGGGCAGCCACAGCCAACAATCAGACTTGGTTTTCCAGGTGAAATCTATAGCTTTCCTTCCAAATAGACCCATACTTTTTGACAAATGCTATAGATATAATGCCTCAACTAGCTGTAAGTTTACCTATGAGAACAATCATACAAACAGCATACCATTATTTTACCCACAACCTGATGATCAGAGAGTGGGGCAGATGTTTTGCTGAAATCCAGAAATACTACTGAAGCTGAAGGAGAGATCAACTAGAACCTGACAGATCCAAGTGAAAATACTAGATATGCCTCTTATAGGTTGAATGACCTTGAGAATAATTACATGATCTCTCTGAGACTCAGTTTCTTGGAGTATAAAATGGTGATGACAATACCTACATTATTTTTTTTTGGTTGGTGAAGATTGAATATATACACATAAAGGTCATTTCCTAGAAATTTCATAAGCTATCCCAACATATAATATATAACATATAACATATTGTTCATATGTACCATATGAATATATACCCTATATAAATACTGTATTATATTACATAAACTGTTTATATAGATATTATATAATTTGTTATTTGATGGGACTTAAAAATGCTTGAAAATTTTTTAATGTTTTATTTATTTCTGAGAGAGAGAGAGAAAGCATGAGCAGGGGAGGGTCAGAGAGAGAGGGAGACAATCTGAAGAAGCTCCAGGCTCTGACCTAACTGTCAGCACAGAGCCTGCCCTGGGGCTCGAACCCACAAACGGTGAGATCATGACCTGAGTCGAAGTCAGAGGCTTAACCGACTGAGCCACCCAGGCGCCCCAGAATGTTTTTAATGTTTATTTTTGAGAGAGAGAGTGTGGGAGTCAGCAGCGGAGGGGCAGAGAGGGAGACGGAATTTAAAGCAGGCTCCAGCCTGTCAGCACAGAGCCAACACGCCCAATACAGGGCTCAAACTCACAAGCTGCAAAATCACAACCTGAGCTGGAAGTTGGACATTTAAGCTTAACAGACTGAGCCACCCAGGCACCCCTTGATGAAATTTTTAAAATATCACTTACTGTTGTGAATCCACCCTGCCTTGGGATGATCACTGATGTTTTGCAAACATTATTAATTTGTTGGAATATTTTATAAAATTTCAAGGGAGCAATCTTTTTTTTTACCTTATATTTGATTCCAAGATGCCTTTTTTTTTGGCTCTAAAAATCTAGATATTTCCATCTGAGCTCAAGCTATGGGTTTATGGCTATGTGTTCTGAGTTCCATTTGGGACATTGAGACACCAAGAACACATCTTCCCTGGCATCAGCAATGGATGTGGAACAGATATTCCTGGACACCTGCAGTTTACTTACTGATGTCTTTTCATACAGGATGCAACTCTATGAGCCGTCTACCCTATCCTTGCTACACACGTGTTCTTCTACTGAGTGGCTTCCTTGGAGGTGGAAGTAAAAAGAATAGCTCTGGACTGAGGCCCTTGGATCACCTATAAAAATCACTTGTACATTAGAAGATTCCTCCCTCCCTCCCAACTTCCATCTCTCCCTTTCCTTCTTTCTTTCTTTCTTTCTTCCCTCCCTCCCTCTCTCTCTCTCTTTCTTTCTTTCTTTCTTTCTTTCTTTCTTTCTTTCTTTCTTTCTTTCTTTCTTTCTTTCTTTCTTTCTTTCTATTAGAGGATTTCATCCATGATCTTCTTCTCACTGTCCATTCATTCATTCTCTCAACATGTATTTATTGAGTTTCTAGTACGTGCCAGCATCTGTGATAGATGATGGGGTAATACTATGCAAGCCAAACTTGGTTGCTGGCCTCATAAAAATCAGTCTAGTGAGGAAAATAAACATTAAATGAACAGCATCGCAAATATATAAACTATGGACAGTGCTCAGAGGGAAAATTATAGTGTGTTATAAAAATGCAAAAATGAGGAGTTTGGATTCAAGCTGACAAAGTCCCATAAGGGCTGACTTTTGAGAGATTTGTGAGAATTAACATGCGGAGGTGAAGATGTGGTCAAGAGAAGGAGCACAGTCCAGTCAGAGGCATGTAAAGGCCCTGAGGTGGGAAGGAATAGAGTATTTGGGAGGAACTAAAGAAAAGTTGGGAAAAAGGATATCTAAGAGCAGTGGTGATGGTGATATATGTGTGTTAATGATTATTTCTCTGTAGCTGACCAGTATGAGTAGGAGTCTGAGGGATGAAGTTGGCAATGCCAACAAAGTAGATTTCTGTCCTTTTGAGCACCCATAATTGAACTATTACACTATGCACCCTGGTTGCATGAGGCTGCTATCTTTTTTGTTTTGTTTGTTACTGAGTTTTTGTTGTTGTTGTTGTTGTTGTTTTATCTATCTTCCAGGGTCACATCTTGAGGGNTTTTAAGATATTTTGGGGAAAAAAGATATATTGAGATATTATTAACACACACAAAAATACACCAAAAAAACCCACAAATTTTATGCTTAAAATATACACTTTTTTAACATACATACAGAGCCATGAAACTATCACTACAATTAGGATAATAAATATATCGGGGCGCCTGGGTGGCTTAGTCGGACTTTCACTTAGGTCATGATCTCGCGGTTCGTGGGTTCGAGCCCCGTGTCAGGCTCTGTGCTGACTGCCAGCTCAGAGCCTGGAGCCTGTTTCGGAGTCTGTATCTCACTCTCTCTCTGACCCTCCCCTGCTCATGCTGTCTCTCTCTCTCTCTCTTTCCTGGAAATAAATAAAAATATTAAATAAAAAAATAAATAAATAAATAAATAAATAAATAAATCTATCACCCCATGCCTCTTTGACTCCCTCATTTCTGGGCATCCTTCCTGCACTCGATATCCTCTCCTGTCTCCAGTCCTGAATTTATCAGCTTTCTGTCATTACAGAATTTCTAGAATTGCTTATAATTGGACTCATACAGTATTTACTCTTTCTTTTTTGCCTTCTTAACACTTGGTGTAAGTGTATTACAATTCATCCATGTGGTTGTATGTCTTTTTGATTCATTCCTTTTTATTTCTGAGTAATATTTCATTGTGTGATTATATCACAATTTGTTTATCCATTCATTTTTTGAGGGGCATTTGGGTTGTTTTCCATTTGTGACTATAATACCTAAAGCTCCTATGGAATCCATGTGCTTGTCCTTGTATGGATATATGCTTTTATTTCTCTTGGGTCAATATCTAGACATAAAATGGCTAGACCATATGATGAATACATATTTAACTTTTTAAGAAGCTGACAAACTCTTTTCCAAAGTAGTTGTAAGATTTTACATTATCACCAGCAGCGTATGAGATTTTCAGTTCCTTTATATCAACATTTGGCGATGGCCAGTCTTTTTGACTTAAGATATTTAAGATGGTGTGTAGCAATATCTCACTATGGTTTTACTTTGCATTTACCTAATGGCAAATAATGTTGAATACCCTGTCATGTGTTTATTTGCCATGCCTTCTTTGGTGATATGTCTGTTCAAATATTTCCCCCTTTTTTTGTTAGGTTGTTATCTTAATACTGAGTTTTGAGAATCCTTTATGTATTGTAGATACAAATCCTTAACAGTGTCTTTCAAAGATGGAAATTCTTAATTTTGATAGGATCAAATTAATCATTTTTCCTTTGTGGATTGTGCTTTTTTTAAAATATAAATTTTAGTTAATACACACTACAATATTCGTTTCAGAAGTAGAATTCAGTGACTCATCACTTATATACAACACCCAGTGCTTATCATAACAAGTGCCCTCCTTAATATCCATCATCCATCTAGCCCATCTCCCACCCACCTTCCTGCATCAGCCTTCAGTTTGTTCTCTATTGTCAAGCATCTCTTGTGGTTTGTTTCCCTTTCTTCTCTTCTCCCATCCCATATGTTCATCTGCTTTGTTTCTTAAATTCCACATATGAGTGAAATCACATAATATTTATTTTTCTCTGAATGCTTATTTTGATTAGCATAACACATTCTATCTAGTTCCATCTACATCATTCCAAATGGCAGGATTTCATTGTTTTTGATGGCTCAGTAATATTCCATTGTATATATGCCACATCTTTATCTATTCACCAGTTGATGGACATTTGTTCTCTCTCCATAGTTTGGCTATTGTTGATAATGCTGCTATAAATATTGGGTTGCATGTACCCATTTGAATCTGTATTTTTGTATCCTTTGGGTAAATACCTAATAGTACAATTACTGGTTGTAGGATAGTTTTATTTTTAGTTTTTTGAGGAACCTCCATATTCTTCTCCAGAGTGGATTGTGCTTTTGATAACATATCTAGGATATCTTTGCCTAGGGTTAAAAGTTTTATAGTTTAAAGTTTTACATTTTGGCCTGTGGTCCACTTTGAGTTGATTTTTGTATGAGGTATAAAGTATGAATTGAAACTCTATTCCCCTCCATCAGATATCAAATTGTTCTAGTACCATTTGTTGAAAAGGCTATTCTTTCTCAACTGAATTGATTTTTCATATTTGCTGAAAATCAATTATCCATATATATGGATCTATTTCTGGACCACCTATTCTGTTTTCTTGATCTATTTGTCTGTCTTTATGCCAATACTGCACGGTCTTGATTGCTATGGATTACTAGATAAGTCTTGAAATCAGGGAGTATGAACAGTGAAAATCAGTGTAAGTTAAAAATCAGGAGTTAAAGTCCTTCTCTGGTTTGAAATCAGGTACATAAAAAGTCTTTTTCTCACACTCAGCGTGAATACTCCCTAAATTTCTTTAAAGTTTGGTTTTGTTCTTTATTTCAAGATAAAGTGCTATGAACAGTCAGAATCTATTTTCCCAGATCCTGAGAAGTTCACATGAAGCTCCTGGACAGGAATTGAATTTTCAAAGCAGCCCTTGGAGAGGCCATGTGGCCCCACAACTGTAAGAGGCCAGGAGTCCTGGCAGCAGGAATGATGTGGACATCCGAGAGGGAATATGGGAAAGATCTTGCATACAAATTGGTCGTGAATGCAACTGTTTTTAAGTCTCTTTCTAGAAACTCAAGCATCTCCACTCTTGTAGTTTACATCTTGTAGTTTACATCTCCACTCTATAGCATGTTACATCACTTTATAATGTTTAGCAAGTTCAAGAAGTATAACTTCTCCAATTTTCTTCTTTAAAATTGCTTTCAGGAGGAGGGCACTTGTGGGGATGAGCACTGGGTGTTATATGGAAACCAACTTGACAATAAACTATTTGTAATAAATAAATAAAATCTTCCCACCTTCAAAAACAAAATTGCTTTCAGTTATCTTAGGTCCTTTGCATTTCTGTACAAATTTTATAATAAGCTTATCAGTTTCTATAAGAAAGATTTCTGTTAGGATTTCAATTAAGATTGCATTGAATCAGATAAATATGGAGAGAATTTACAGCTTAAAAATATTGTGTCTTTCAATCTATGAACACAATATAGCTCTCAATTTAACTAATTAATTTGTCTTATTGATGTTCTGTAGTTTTCAGTGTATAGGTCTTGCACATATTTTTTAGATATATCCCTAAGTATTTAATTGTTTTTGGAGTTGTTATAGCATTTTCAAAAATTTTGCTTTCCAATTGTTCATTGCTAATTTATACAAATACCCTTGATTTTGGTACGCTTTTTGTACTGCCACCTCACTAAATTCACTGATTCTAGTCTCCTTTTGTAGTTTCAGTGGAATTTCCTACATCTATGATCATGTCATCTGCAAAGAGACACAGTTATACTTCTTCATTTCCAATCTCTGTGCCTTCCCAATTCCCTGCTCTTGCCTTAGTGAACCTGATCTCCAGTACAGTATTGAATACAAATGGTAAGAGCAGATGTCCTTGTCTTCTTCCTGATCTTAAGGGGAAAGCATTTAGTCTTTCACTATTAAATATGATGTTAGTTGTAGATATTTCATAAAAGCTTTGTCAAGTTTCCTTCTATTCATAACTTAGAAAAAGTTTTTTGTTTTGTTTTGTTTTGTTTTTGTGTTTTTTTTTATAGTTTATTGTCAAATTAGTTTCCACATAACACTCAGTGCTCATCCCCACAAGTGTCCTCCTCCATGCCCATCCCCCCNATCTTGCCCCCCTCTTTGTGTGTTTTTTTTAATTGGGAATGGAAATTTGATTTTGTCAAAAGCTCCTTTACAACTAGCAGATAATATGAATGTTCCTTATTAGTCTGTGAATGTGGTGAATTGCATTGTCTTTGCCTTGTTAAATCAATCTTGTATTCCTGGAAATTTTACTTGGTCTTGATATAGTATCCTTTTCATATATTATTGGATTTAATTTGCTAAAATTTTCGCATTTATGTTTATGAGGGATATTCATCTGCAGTTTTATTGTAGTGTCTTTGTCTGGTTTTTGGTATTAAGGTAATGCTGGCCTCAAAATTAGTGGAAGGTATTCCCTCTTTTTCAATTTTCTGAAAAATTTAATTAGAATTAGTATTATTTATTTCCTTAAATGTTTCATAGAATATGCCAGTGAGATCATCTAGGTCTTTCGTGTTCTATGTGTAAGGGTTTTTAATTGCAAATTCAATTTGTTTAATAGATATAGGGTGATTTGAATTATCTATTTCTTTCTGAATTTGTTTTTCATAGAATTTGTCTATTTCATATAAGTTGTTATATTTATAGACATTATATTTGCTAATCTTTTTAAGAATCATTGAATCCCTAGTGATGTTTCTTCTGTCATTCCTAATATTGGAAATTTGTTTCTTCTCTCTTTTTTCCTAGTCAGTCTTTCCACAGGTTTATCAATTTTATTGATCTTCTGAATGAACCAACTTTGGGTTTCATTGAGTTTCTTCTACGGTATTTCTTATCCAATTGACTTATATTCTGATCTTTGTTATTTTATTTATTGTTTTTACTTTTGCTTTACTTTTCTCTCCATTTAACTGGTTTGCAGTTGGAAGCTAAGATTGTTGGTTTGAGACTATTTTTTCTTTCATAACACAGGAATTAAGTACTATAAATTTCCTTCTACTGACACAAATTTTGCTGTGGTATGTTTTTATTTTCACTTAGTTAAAAATAGTTTTGGGGGTGCCTGGGTGGCTCAATCAGTTGGGCATCCAACTTTTGCCAAGGTCACGATCTCGCAGTTTATGAGTTCAAGCCCCACATTGGGCTTTGTGCTGGCAGCTCAGATCTTGGAGTCTGCTTCAGATTCTGTGTGTGTGTCTCTCTCTCTGCCCCTCCCCTCCTCACTCTCTGTCTCTCTCTCTCTGAAAAATAAATATTAAAAAAATCCTTCAATACTTAAATCTCTCTAGACTTGTTTAAAAAATACTTTTTACTTTTATTTATTCTTTGACTTGTATGTTATTTAGAAGTGTATTTTTAAATTTCCAATTTATTAGGAATTTCCCAGAGATCTGTTACTAATTTCTAATTTAATTCTATCATTGTAATAAGTATACTTTATGTATTTTGAATGCTTTTAAATTTGACACTTCTTTTATGGCCCAGAATATGGTCTATTTTTAATGTTTCAAGTGAACTTGAGAAGAATGTATATTTTGTCCTTGTTGGATGGAGTATTCCATAATTGTCAATTAGGTCAAATTGGTTCATTATACTAAGTCTTCTATACCTTAATGATATTCTATCTACTTGTTTTATCAATTACTGAAAGAGCAATAATGAAATATCCAACAGTCGTTGTGGCTTTGTCCATTTTTCCTTGCAGTTTTGCTTCATGTATTTGAAAATTCTGTCACTAGGTGCATAAACACTTAAGGTTTTTATAGTCTCTTAATGAGTTGACCTTTTATCATTATAAAAAGTATAAACTTATCCTTGGTAACATTCTTTGTTCTGAAATCCACTCTGTCTTATATTAATATATTAATTTCAGCTTTTTTTTAAGATTAGTGTTCACAGGATATATAATTTTCCATTCTTTACTCTCAGCCAATTTGTATCTTTATATTTAAAGTGAGTTGTATGCAGCATATAGTTTTTTGCTTTTTAAGTCAACCTGACTATTTCTGACTTTACTTGGGATATATATTTAAATTTGATGTGATGTTTTCTATAGTTAGGTTTATATCTTTTATATATTTATTTGTCTTCTACTTGTCCATTTGTTCTTTCTTCCTCTTTTCATTTTTCTCTCTTCTTTTAGGACACTGAGTGTTTTTACTCCATTTTATCTCCTTTTTTGGCTTGAGCTGTCAGCACAGAGCCTGACAGGGGGCTCAAACTCACAAACCGCAAGATCATTACCTGAGCTGAAGGTAGACACTTAACTGACCTAGCCACCCAGACACCCCTGTTATTTTTGCTTTAAACAATTATTTTATAAAAAGATATACATAATAATAAAAATTAATTTGTATTTACCCACATAGTTACCATCTCTAGTGCTCTTCATTTCTTTGGTTGATTCAGATTTCCATCTAGTGTCATTTTCCCTCTGCTTGGAGGACTTCCTTCAACATTTCTTATAGTAGTTTTGCTAGTGATGAATGTTTTCAGTGTCTGTGGGTCTGAAATCTTTATTCCACCTTTTTTCATGAAACATATTTTTCTAGTTTGATGGCTTTTTTCCCCAGGAATTTAAAGATGCTGCTTCCTTGTCCTTTTTTTGGCTTACATTCCTTTCAATGAAAAATCTGCTATCATCCTTTGTACATATGTACATAATTTTTTCTCCCATCTGGCTGCTTTTAAGATTTTCTCTTAATTACTAGTTTTTAGGTAAGTTGATTATTATAGTGTATAAATTTATGTTGCCCCACATAATATGTTCAAGTCCCAAGCTTTGATATCTGTGAATGTGAACTTATTTGCAAATAGTCTTTGCAAATATAATCCAGTTAATATGAGGTCATACTGGTTTAGGATGGACCCTAGTCCAAATATAGTGTCCTTTTAAGATAAGACAAATTTGAACACACATACACAGAGAGGAGAATGTCATGTAAAGACACAGAATGAACTCCATGTGATGATGGAGGCAAAGTTTGGAGTGAGGCAGCTAAAAGTCAAGGAACACCAAAAGTTTCTGGCAACCACCAGAATCTAGGAAGAGGCAAGGAAGGATCTACCTCTATAGCTATCAGAGAGAGCAAGGCCCCGCTGACATTTTGATTTCAGACTACCAGCCTTCAGAATTGTGAAATAAATTTCTATTGTTTTAAGCCATCCTATTATGGTAGTTTGTTACAACAGCCTTGGGAAACTAATACAATTACAATGTGTCTTAGTGTAATGGTCTTCACATTTCTTGTGCTTGGATTTTAATGTGCTTGACACTGTGGGTTTGTAGTTTTCATGAAGCTTGCAAACTTTCTGCCATTAAATCTTAAAATATTTTGTCTGTCCCCTCCCCTTCTTGGGGATTATAATTAAATGTTCCACTGATAACTGACAATTTTTTTCAGCCTTTTTTTTCTCTGAGTTTTATTGGAGGTTTCAATTGTTCTATTGCTTTCTAATTGTTTTTAAGTTCACTAATATTTTATTTTGCAATCTTTAATCTGCTGTTAATTCCATATGGTGTATTTTTCATCTCAGATGCTGTGGTTTTCATTTCTTGATGTTTGGAGATTTCATCTTCCCTGTCTCCACTAACATGTGTAATCTTTCCTCTAAGCTTTTTGAGCATATTGAATACATTTATAATAACCGTTTAAGTGTCCTCATCTACTAACAATATCATCTGTGTTATTTCTGAGTCTCTTTAAGTTTACTGATTATTCCTATTATGGGTCTTATTTTATTAAGTCTTTGCTATGTCTAGTAACAGTTGATTGAATGCCAGAGACATTGTGGATTTTACCTTTTGGATGCTGGATATTTTTCTACTCCTATAATTATGCCTGAGCTTTCTTCTTCTTTTTCTTCTTCTTCTTCTTCTTCTTCTTCTTCTACTTCTACTTCTACTTCTACTTCTACTTCTTCTAATTCTAATTCTTCTAATTCTTTTTTTTTTTTTTTGAGAGAGAGATAGAGAGAGAGCAAGCACTCACACACATGGGAAGGGCAAAGGGAAAGGGAGAGAGAAAATCTTAAGCCAGCTCCATTCCCAGTACAGAGCTCAATTTGGGGCTCTATCTTATGAGCCTGACATTGTGATCTGAGTGGAAATAGAGCTGGATGCCTAAGTGATATAGCCAGCCAGGCACCCCAGCCTAAACTTTATTCTGTGATGTATCTAAGTTACTTCTAAACCATTTAATCCTTTCAGGACTTACTTGTAAGCTTTCTTAGGTGGAACAAAAGCAGCATTTAATCTAGGACTAAGATTTAACCCACTTAGGAAGTTTCTACTTCATGCTTTAAGAATCATGAAATTTTCAGGGGCACCTGGGTGGCTCAGTCAGTTAAGCGTCCGACTTCAGTAGCTCAGATCATGATCTCACCGTTCATGGGTTCGAGCCCCACATCAAACTCTGTGCTGACAACTAGCTCAGAGCCTGGAGCTTGTTTCAGATTCTGTATCTCCCTCTCTCTCTCTGACCCTCCCCTGTTCATGCTGTCTCTCTCTTTCTCTCTCTCTCTCTCAGAAATAAATAAACCATCAAAAATTTTTAAAAAGAATTATGAGATTTTCTACTCTGGTTGGTGGAAACCAGAACTATTTATTCCCTAGCCTGTGTGAGCTCTGAGGCTTATTCTGTCTAACTCTTTTAGATGGTTAGTTCACAGTCTCAGAAGGATCATGTGTGCAAGGACCTACTTATTCATTACGTAGAATAGGCAGAGTGCCTAGAGCATATAATACTTTAAGGGAGTTCACAAAACTGTTTTTATTTCTTTTATGATCAAAAGAAAAAAATCTACAGAAAATGTTTTAATATATACTAACATTTTTATCTTTATACCAATGCACTTCTAAAATACATGGATATGAGGAGAAAGTGCCTCAAGAAAGGGAAAAATGCCTACAAAATCGTAAGTGGCCTTGCATGTAGATAGGAAATCACATCTAGGTTAAGAGCCAGGAGTAAAGATTCTCTCTCAACAAGTAGTAATTGAAACCATATAATTGGGTGAACTCCCTGATGGACTGGTTTCCTGGGAAACAAGCAGAGAGCAAAGCCTGAGCCCTGGGTTTAGCCCACAATGTATCAGCACAAATAAACAGGGTAGATAGAGGGAGAAGGCCCGTGAGAGAGGCTCTGTGGGGTGGGGTGGAAAGCACGGCCTTTAAAGTCAGCATACCCAAGGAAAATTCACTTACATTTCTCAGCTTGAGTTTACTTGTCTCTAAAAAGGAGTTAGTGCTACTGCATTACAAGTATCTGTGAGAATTCTTGACTGTCTGTTAAAAGATCTGTGAGAGATCTTGACTGTCCTCAGGAGATACCTTTGAAAGTTTTGTGTAAAGGACAAAACTCTGCAGGTATTTGCTTTTGGAGAAACAAGAAGGCTCTAAGTAATGGAAACCAAGATTACGGAGGGGTGGATGGTACTAAAGCCATCAAATGATAGAACTGGGAGAGGCCCTTGGGACAACTTAATCCAACTTTTACACAAGAAGCCAAGGAGTCAAGACATCAGAGACATTAAAGTGAAGGAGACCATGGACAGGGATTCAGCTGCTACAGATAGTCTGGGAAACAAGGTTTCTAAAATGTCAGTCACTTTAAGCCTAGGAGAGGTTAAGAGGGCCAGCATATGCTGAGTATCAAAACCAGTATCTAGCACACAGAATTAAATGTGGATAACAATATAGTACTTCCCCATTTAGTTGCTAAGATGAGAAAATGACATAACACGTGTAAAGAACTTAGTTCTCAGAATTTGCTAGCTTACAAAGGCAGTTTTCTCAAAGCATACTTAGAATGGTTGACTGCTCAATCACTATTAGGGAGCTACTAATTTGATTCAACCTGTTTTGGGCTTGATCAGATCAGTTTTCTCATTTTATCATCATAGGCCTGTTGGGTTTTATGACCATCAGTCTCCCTTATTTTGGCTTAGAGGGTGAATGAAGAATCAAGAGTCCATGTGAGTACTCAGGAAAAAATGCATTAACGAAATAAGCTCAATATTGAGACTAGATCTAACATTCTTGCAAGACTTTAGTTCTTCACTCTATGCAGAAAAAGTCAGAATATAATCAATTCCTCTATGAAGGCACAATCCCAGGACCTACCTTATCCCCTCTGTCCCAGATGGAATTAATAAAACTAGAGTTAAGTCTCTGTCATCTTGTGCTCAAATACCCTAGTTGTCTGGGAACAAAAAAGAATCAGGGCATTGCTCAAATACAAAAGTAGAAAAAGAAACAGGCTAAAATCCATAGGGAAAATTTTCTATTTCTTAATCTGTCTCCTGTCCCAAATAGCTCTGTTATCTTCCCCCGATTTGTGTTTATGTGTTAGATTTCTTTCTCTTGCAGCAGATGCCACCCGACTGACAGTCCCTAAACTAGGTCAAAGGAGTGGTGATGAATTGACACAGGCCTTCAGACTATGTCATGCCTTGTCTTCACACCCCCTCCAGTCCCTGGCCTGCTTTTCATGACATCTTAGGGTGGTTTTCTGTTTCTCAGAACCATAGGATATTGGGAAATCCTCTGTTCAGCTCCAGGACTCTCAACTTTTGGGTTTTCAGCCCTCTTAGATGGAAGGAGAGAGTAAGTAGATCGTGACTGTCCTCAGCCCTTTTTGCCTTCCCCTAACCTTGAGTCCTCTCATTTTCATTCCACTCCAGTACTGATGAAATAATTTCAGAGGACAATTATCCATTTTTCATGGCAACCAGAAAGCCACTATTCTCTTCTAGGACTTCCACTGCATTAAGGCCTATTTCAAACAGACAGACAAGATCCAAGTCAAGGATCCCCTACGTGCAATTGTAACAGCATTGGTGTAGTAAGTAAGATACACGTTTTAGAGTTGAAAAAAATCTTATTTCAAATTCCAGTAAACTGAGACTGAGAAAAGTGGCTTGCCCAGTATAACCTAGTGAGTGGCAGAGTCCAATGTCAAACCACACCCTTACAATTCCTACTCCAATCCACTTTTTGCTTCCTCACTTAAAACTTGCATTACCACAGAATACCTCCCTCCTTCCTTGATAATCTCTGTTAAGGACCTAAGGCCAAATTTTTCCTTTTCCTCAAGATGTTCTTTAAGAGAATAGTTATGGTATGCTTATGACTAACATTTGAGAGGAAATGTATATTATGCTGAAGATTCCCATCAAAAGTATTGAAGCAAAAATCCTGATGGATCCTGTGACCCTGGGAGCAGGGGATTTTCGTTTCCAAAGATATTAAAAACAAACAAACAAATAAACAAAAAATAGGGTCTTGATTTTCGCTTCTGGGTAGGATCCTGTAAGATATGGTAGATGAATGCTCCCATTGTATCAACAAAAAAGCCTGGATATATATTATTTTTAATGACAGCAGAGGAAAGCTGTGAGAACCATGAGGACTAAATGAACTAAAATTTCAGAGAACCAGCACTGTTATGAATGAGCTGCGTCCCTCCTCTTCTCTGGGGCCATTTGCCACCACAAGTGAGAATGAGATTTGCACCAGAAAGGGACCATCCACAGGAGCAGAGGAAACCAGTGATGCATTAGTAGTTGTCTGGGTCTGGAGGAGAGATAAGAAACTTGAGAGGCCCTGGGTGCCTGGGTGGCTCAGTAAGTTAAGCGTCCTACTTTGGCTCAAGTCATGATCTCATGGTTCATGGGTTTGAGTCCCAAGTCAGGCTCTGTGCTGACAGCTATCTCAGAGCCTGAAGCCTGCTTTGGATTCTGTATCTCCCTCTCTCTCTCTGACCCTCCCCTGCTCATTTTCTCTCTCTCTCTCTCTCTCTCAGAAATAAATTTAAAAAACATTAAAAAAAAAAAAAGAAACTTGAGAGGCCCATAATCAAAACCTCAAGCTGAATGTATGACTAGCAAGCTAAACCAATATCTTCTTAAAAGCCAGAGAGAAATATATGAAGTCTCCAAAGATCTACCAGTTGAAGAAATCTGCCTCAAGATCACCACCCATGTCCTCAGGACAGATGCTAGCCAGGTTGAAGCTGTCTGAGGAGAGGCTGAGCTGGGAACCCCAGATCTCCTGAAGACTTTCAAAGCTGAGAAATTTGAGATTTTCAGGCTCTCAATCAGAAAATATGGATTGATGAGAGAAATACTGATTTTATCTGAGGTGTGACTGCAAAATAGCCATAACCCAACTAAATCCCTGGCTGGTTTGAGATGGTCAGCCCTATAGTTTATCTGCCCAACAGAGAGCAGAGGATTCCTCTCATGTGGAAGACAACAGTAAGTGGAACCTCTCTTCCTTTTTTTTCCCTAAATACATAATGTTGAGTATTTGAATTGATTATACTTAATTAAAATTAAAAATTTTTAAATTAACCATAGAAAGAAGCAAAAAAAAAAAAAATACAGCTCCACAATCTAGATACTAACATTGCCAGTATGGAAAAGAAAAACAAGTATATACTACTTACATATATTAAATACAAGAGCACAGAAAGGTTGAAAGAAAATAATACAAAGAAACTATGAAAGAAACACTAATCAAAAGATGGTGGTGAAGCTACACTAATATCAGAGTAGATTTTAAGACATGAACAGAAGCAGAATCACATAGGATTCATACATTGGAGGTAGCTGATAGGGGGCTTTAGATGAAACATAATATGTTAAATAAAATGGAGACAAGGTAGATAGAATAAATGAAAAGATTTAAAACTAAGAAATGTAAATTATAAAGAGCCAATGGATCTAGTGGAACCCAAAAAATAAAATCTGAAATTAATAATTAAATGGGTAGTTTCAACAACGGATTAGACACAGCCAAACATGGAATTAGTTAACTAGAAGAGAAGTCAAGTGCCAAGAGAGGAAAAAAAAGAAAACATGCACAATACAGGGGTCATGTGGGATACATTCATAGTGCCTAGTATACCTATAAGTATAATTTCAGAAAGAGAGTAAAAGAAAAAAGAATGAGACAAAAATCAATATTCAAAGAGTGTTGAATGAGTATTTTTCAAAACTATGAATATCAATCTCCATATTCAAGGTCAGAGAACCTCAAGGAAGAGAAATGCAAAGAAAACCACATCCAGGGGCGCCTGGGTGGCTTAGTCGGTTAAGCGTCCGACTTTCGCTTAGGTCATGATCTCGAGGTTCGTNTTGCCTTATCAACAAAAATGATAAAATGCAGAAGATAATGTACTGGCATCTGTAAAGTGATGAAAGAAAAATAAGAAAAAATCTAGAATCTTAGGCTAGTAAAATATGCTTCTAAAATGATGGCGAAATAAATTTTTGAGGCAAATGGAAACTGAAGGAATTTGTTGCCAACAGACTTTCATGAAGAGAATAATGAAAGGGAGTTCTATGGGTAGAATAAAAATAATCCTTCATGGAAATATAGAATATAAGATGGAAAGAAAGGGGACAGAAAAAGTAAATGTGTGGACAAATATAAGTGAATACATATTATACAAAGCAACAACTAGGTCTTTTGGAATTTAAAATATATATAGAACTAAAATGCCTAATAATAATAACTTGAAGGTGGTGGTTGGAAAATAGAATTCAAAGATTCTCAGCTTCTGCCAGTATCAAGGAAGTGGTAAGGTATTGCATTTTGTTAGACTGTTAGGGATGCTTGTTTTGTCTCTAAAATATTATCAAATGAAGTATATGTAACTAACAAACTAATAGATGGAAAATATGGATTTTTAAAATAATTACTAAAATTATTTGACAAGTCTAAAAGAAGAAAGGACAAAAAGAAAGGAACAAAAAAATATATGAGTTAAATAGAAAACCTATGGTAAATTTGTGTATAGAAACCATACCATATCAATAATTACTGATATAATTAGTAGAGGATTGGCAGACTGGATAATAAGAAACCCAATTTTATCTTCCTCACAAAAGTAACATTTAATATATAAGAGCACAGAAAGGATGAAAGTAAAGTATTAAATATATATATACCATGAAAGGGTGCCTGGGTGGTTCTGTCGGTTGAGTGTCCGACTTTTGATTTCAGCTCAGGTCATGATCCCAGGGTCATAGGATTGGATTGAGCCCCACATCAGGCTCTTCACAGAGCATGGAGCCTGGTTAAGATTCTCTCCTCTGCCCCTCTCCTCCACTCTCTCCCTCTCTCTCTAAAATAAAAATACATATACCATGTGAACACTAATAAAAAACTTATATAGCTATGCAAATATTAGATAAAGGATCCCTTAAATCAAGAACTATTACTAGAAATAGTTTTTATTTCATGATAATAAGAAGGCTCTCTGATAGGAAGACATAATACTAAATTTGTATGATTCTAATAACATAGATTCAAAAATGGCAATGAGAAAGAATGAAATCTGGCCATTTGTAGCAACATGGATGGAACTAGAGGGTGTTAATGCTGAGCAAAATAAGTCAGGCAGAGAAGGACAGATACCATATGTGTGCACATATAGGTGGATTAGGAGGAAGTTGGAGAAAGCAGGAGGAGGGGAAAAATAGTGGGGGAGAGGAAGGGAGGGAGGCAGACCATGAGAGACTCTTGAATGCTGAGAACAAACTGAGGGCAGATGAGGGTGGGGGAGAGCGGAAGGGGGGTGATGGGCATGGAGGAGGGCACTTGTGGGGATGAGCACTGGGTGTTATATGTAAACCAACTTGACAAACTCAGGAAGAAAAATAAATAAACATCAAAAATGTGTAAAATAAAACATTTCAGAGCAAAACATAGACAATTCTAAAATCATAGTTGGGAGGTGACCAGGAGCCAAGATGGCAGAGTAAGAGGACCCTAAGCGCACCTCATCTCATGGATACAACTAGACAACACTCACATCAGCCTAAATAACCCAGAAAGTGACTTGAAGACTGGCAGAACAACCTCTGCAGCTAAAGGTAGAGAAGAGATGACATTGAAGAGGATACAAAGGGTACAAACGCAGTGGGGATTGAAGGGGACTGTGGCCATCAGTGTGGGGAGGGAGCTGTGGGTACGGAGAGACTGAGAAACACAATCACACTAGGGAGCCTGCATGAATAAAACAAATCCCTGCAATATGTGCCTTTGAAAACTAGAGGAGCTGAATTTTATGGGTTCGTGTAACTAGTGAGACTTAAAGCCTAGAATTTTAAAAATCATCAGGCTTAGCTCTGGGAGAACCAGGAGGACAACAAGAAGCTGAGTCCCCACCCTTAAAAAATGACATGACAAACACCTTGTGGAGGTATAGCTTAGAAGCAGCAGTTTGAAAAATGTGAGAAACATATGGAAGGGAGAGTAGGTTACTCATTTTAGAGCATATCCCTGAGGGAGACCCCTCCAGGAACAAAGGAGATGACAGGCATGATTTTCCTCCACCACTACCAGCACAAATGCCTGGCCACCTGCAGGAACCAACTACCTAGTTTTGCTTACACCAACTCCCACCTCCTGTGCTTTGGCAGATCCACCCTTTCCAGGCATGCTTGCCTCAGTCCCAGTGCTGCAGCTTCCCTCCCTCAGAAGACCAGTGCAAACCTTGCCAACACTGTCTCTCCCACCTGCACATTTTGCAGGGCCTGGATCCCAGTGGAAGCAGCGGCAGGATCTGCAGAAGCCTGAGTTGCACCTTGTTAAAATGCACACCCTGCCCATATGGCCCTGGTCTCAGTGGCAAAGGCGTCTCATTTCACAAGCAAACCAGCATGCACCTTGTTAAAACTGTACACCCCACCCCAGCTGGGAGTGAAACACTGCCCGCAAGAGGCAAAGGGAGCCTCTGCAAATGACTGCGCTGAAGGAAAATGTGGCCAGGAGAAAACAGTGGAGTGCATGCAACACACATAGGAGACACTCCTGAAATGGCAGGTTCTGGTGAACAGGGGACACTGCACCGCACAGAACTGTAGGAACTCGGGGCGCTGGGTGGCTCAGTTGGGCAAGCGTCCGACTTCAGCTCAGGCCATGATCTCACGGTTTGTGGGTTCAAGCCCCGCATCGGGCTCTGTGCTGACAGCTAGCTCAGAGCCTGGAGCCTGCTTCAGATTCTTTATCTCCCTCTCTCTCTGACTCTCCCCTGTTCACACTGTCTCTCTCTCTCTCAGAAACTTTTTAAAAAATTAAAAGAAAAAAGAACTGTAGGAACTCTTGTTCATAAGGCCATTGTGTTCAAGAGCAATAGATGTAGCTAACATTTCTAACACAGAGAAACAGACACAGATAACTATATGAAATGAGGATACAGAGGAATATGTCCCAAATGAAAGAATGGGAAAGAATCATAGCAAGAGACCTAAGTAAAATGGAGATAAGTAATATGGCTGATAGAGAATTTATAGTAATAATCATAAAGATACTCATTGGCCTTGAGAAAAGAATTAAGTGAGACCCTTAATAAAGAGATAGAAAACATTAAAAGGAAGCAATCAGAGATGAAGAACATAATAAATAAAATTAAAATACACTATATGGAATAAATAGCAGGCTAGAGGAAGCAAAGGAACAAATTAGCAAACTGAAGGACACAGTAATGGAAAATAATGAAGTGGAGCAGATGAGAGTGGGGGGAAAAGATTAGGCAAAATAAGAATAGACTTGGGAAAGTCAGCAATTCCATCGGGCATAATAACACTCATATCATAGTGTTCCCAGAAGAAGAAAGGAAAAAGGGGGCAGAATATTTATTTGAAGAAATAGTATCTTGCTTAATCTGGAGAAGGAAACAGACATCCAGATCCATTCGACACAGAGAACCTCCAACAAAATCAACCCAAAGAGATCCACACCAAGACACATAGTAAATAAAATGGCAAAACAATAGTGATAAAGAGAATTTTAAAAGCAGAAAAAGAGGAGCGCCTGGGTGGCTTAGTCGGTTAAGCGTCCGACTTTCGCTTAGGTCATGATCTCACGGTTTGTGGGTTCGAGCCCCGCGTCGGGCTCTGTGCTGACTGCCAGCTCAGAGCCTGGAGCCTGTTTCGGAGTCTGTGTCTCCCTCTCTCTCTGATCCTCCCCTGCTCACGCTGTCTCTCTCTCTCTCTCTCCTAGAAATAAATAAAATATTAAAAAAAAAAAAAGCAGAAAAAGAAAAGGAGACAGTTACATAAAAGGGAAACCCCATAAGGCTATCAGCAGAATTTCAGCAGAAACTTTGCAGAAGGGAGTGTATGATATATTCAAAGAGCTAAAAAAGAAAAAAATCTGTGGCCAAGAATACTCTATCAAGCAAGGCTATCATTCAGAAAGAAAAAAGAGATAAAGAGGTTCCCTGACAAACCAAAAGATAAAGGAGTTCATGACCATTAAATCAGCTCTACAAGAAATTTTAAAAGGGACTGTGAGTGGAAAGGAAAGACCATAAGAGTAAGAAAAATATGAAACATAAAAGCAGTAAAAGTAAGTATATCTGTTAAAATCAGTCAAGAGACTCACAAAAGAATGTAAAGTATGACACCATATACCAAAAATATGGGGGAAAAGAGAAAAGAATTGTCTCAAACTTAAGTAACCATCAACTTAATATAGACTACTATATGCAGATGTTATATATAAATTTAATGATAATCACAAATAAAAAAGCAGTAATAGCAAAAAATAAAGAGAAAGGTATCCAAGTATACCAGTATAGAAAGCCAGCAAACTGAGAAAAGAGAGCAAGAGAAGAAATGATCAGGTAACTGCAAAAACAATCAAAAATACTGTTTCAAAGAAATACATGCACCCCAATGTTTATAGTGGCATTATCAACAATAGCCAAATTATGGAAAGAGTCCAAATGCCCATCGAATGACAAATGGATAAAGATCTATCATATATATCACTCAGCCATAAAAAATAATAAAATCTTGCTGTTTTCAACAGTGTGGATGGAACTAGAGTGTATTTTGTTAAGCGAAATAAGTCAGTCAGAGAAAGACAAATATCATATGATTTCACTCATATGGAATTTAAGAAACAAAATAAAAGAACAAGGGGGAATGGGGGAGAGACAGAAACCGTAAAACAGACTCCTAACTATAGAGAACAAACTCAGCATTGCTGGAGGGGAGGTGGGCAGGGGATGGGTTACATGGGTGTTAAGAAGGGCACTTACTATAATGAGCACTGGGTGTTATATATAAGTGATGAATCACTAAATTCTACTGAAACTAATATTACACTGTATGTTCACTAACTGGAATTTAAATAAAAACTTGAAACTACAAAAACCCCACAAGTAACAAAATGGCAATAAAGGCATACTTATCAATAATTACTTTGAATGTCAATGTACAAAATGTTCTAATCAAAAGATGTAGGGTGACAAAATGTATAAAAGATGCCATGAGTCTGAAAGACTCATTTCAGACTTAAAAAGACATGCAGTTTGAAAGTGAGGAGGTGGAGAAACATTTATTATGCAAATTGCCCTCTAAAGAAAACTGAGGTAGCAATACTTATATTGGACAAAACAGACTTTAAAAGAAAGACTGTAAAAAGAGACAAAAGGACGCAGAATTGACATGCAGTCTCTCTAAATGAATGTGTTGTTGGTAACTACCAGGAAGGCATCATTATTACTTTATCTTCACATTAAAAGTCTTTAAGAAGTTAAATTATTGGCCCAAGGTCACATGGCTTGCTAGTAACATACTCAGAGCCCGAACATGAACTCAGGACTTCTGACTAAATTATATACCCAATGTCCCAACTCTGACACCTAGGCCAGAGCAGAGAATTTCCATGTTCGAACCACACTGGCTTCTGCAGACTTGATTTGTCTCTCCATTCATGCTTCCCTCATTCTCGTTTTGGAAAGTCTTCCTTCAACTGAAAGTCAGAAGCCAGTGGTGAGAATCTTCAGGGAATAAAATGGCACTGATGGAGGAAGCCAACTGGATTCAAAACACTGACATGAGAACTCCTTGGCTCAAACCATCTGCTCTGATGGCATCCCGTGTCCTGGCTAGGTAGTCATTTTGGGAAAAATCTGCAGTCTGGAATAATAATCACAGAGAGGCCCAGAATCCTTTAGGAGCCAAGCTTTTATATTCTCCATGGTAGGTCTTAGGAGATTTCTGTGACTCTCTTTTGTCTCAGAATACCAGTGCTTCTGTGATCTCACTTGCTGCTTAAAAGCCCCAAATATTTGGGCTCCCTGAAAGTCATGATCCTAGCTCTCAAATTTTATAGGACAGAGCGCAAATTTAATGTAATTTCTAATGAAAGTTTATCCTTAAATGTGTCTAACAATATTATTTGTTATTTCCTCATAAGAATTTTAACTTAAAAAATTTTAACCACTTTATTAAGGTATGATTTCTATAGCTTAATATCCACTCATTGTAAATGTAGTTTGGTGATTTTTTTACTTCAGTAAGTTTACAGTTGTGCGGTCATCACCACCATCCATTTCCATCATCCCCAAAAGTTTCATCATGCTACTCTACAGTTAATCACTGCTCCCACCTCAGCCTCTTATCTACTTTTTGTTTCTCTTAGTTTGCCTTTTCTGAATATTTCATGTAAATTGACTTATACAATAGGTAGCATTATGTGTCTGGGGTTATTCTCTTGGCATAATGATTTTGATGTTCATCTATGTCATTGAATGTATCAGATATTCATTCCATTATGTTGCTACATAGTATTCCACTATATGGATATAGTACATTTTGTTTATCCATTTACTAGTTGATGAAAATCTGAGTTATTTCCAGTTTGAGACTATAATGAATAATAGTTCTGAGAATATTTATGTATATGTTTCTGTGTGAACAAAGATTTTCTTTTTTCTTAGATTCCTAAGAATACAATTGCTGAATTATACATTTTTAGTATTTTAAGAAACACCTGCCATTTTATAGAGGCTATACCATTTTATATTACTACTAGCAGGGTAGGAAAGTTCCAGTTTCTCCACTTCCTTGTCAATATTTCTCTCTCTCTCTCTCTCTCTTAATTATAGCCATTCTGGTAGATGTGTAGTGGTATCTCATTATGGGTTATTTTTTTTTAAGTTTATTTATTTATTTTGAGAGAGAGTGCCTGAGTGGGAAGAGAAGGGCAGAGAGAGAATCCCAAGCAGGCTCTGGGCTATCAGCACAGAGCTCAGTGTGGGACAGTTTCACTAATCATGAGATCATGACCTGAGTCAAAATCAAGAGTTGGACTCTTAACCGACTGAGCCACCCAGGTGCCCCTCTTATTATCATTTCAGTTTTTTTCCTAATAACTAATGATGTTGAGCATATTTTCATGTTTATTAGTCATTCATTCATCTTCTCTAATGAAATATCTATTCAAATAATCTGTCAGTTTTTTCTTTCAAATTTTGTTTACTTATTGAGTTGAAGAATTGTTTATATGTTTTGGATACAAGTTTTTTGCAAGTTTTTTAAGTCAGATATATGATTTGCAAAACTTTATCTTAGTCTGTAGCTAAAATTTTCATCTTCTTTGTGGTGACTTTTGAAACACAAAAGTTTTTAATTTTTTTTAAATGTTTATGTTTTATTTATTTCTGAGAGAGAGAGACAGCATGAGCAAGGAAGGGTCAGAGAGAGAGGGAGATACAGAATCTGAAACTGGCTCCAGACTCTGAGCTAGCTGTCAGCACAGTGCCCGACACGGGGCTCGAACCCACGAATGGTGAGATCATGACATGAGCCAAAGTCGGACGCTTAGCCGACTGAGCCACTCAGGCGCCCCGTTTTTTATTTTTATTAAACTCAATTTATCAATTTTTAATGGATTATACTTTTGACAGTGTATCTAATAACTTTTTGTCTAATGCAAGGTTATGAAGACTTTTTCCTGTTTATCATAGTTTTGTAGTTTTATAGGTTTACCTTTCACATTTAAGCCTATGAACAATTGAGTTGATTTTTATGTATGATTTGCACTAAGAGTCTAAGTTAATTTTTTTTGTTTTTACTTTTTGCAGATGGCTATTCAATTGTCCCAGGGTCATTTATTGAAAAGACTGCCTTTGGCTTTATTGAATTATCTAATAATCTTTGTCAAAAATTAATTGACCATAAATTTCAGAACTCTTAATTCTGTTCCACTGATTCATATTTCTCTCCTTGTACCAATCCTACATGGTCTCGATTACTACAGATTTATAGTAAGTTTTTAAATTGGGTACTCTAAGTCCTCCAACCCCTTGTTCATCTATTTCAAAATTGTTTTGGCTATTCTAGGTCCTTTGCATTTCAATATACATTTTAGAATCAGCTTCTCAATCTTTTGGTAGACTAAAAGAACCTACTCGAAATTGGATACGGGTTGTGTTGAAGTTATAGATCAATCTGGGGAGAAAAGCTATCTTGATCATTTTGAACCTCCCAATCTATAAAATGTCATTCCATTTATTTAGATCTGTAATTCTCTTCACAATGTTTTATAGTTTTCAGCATACAGGTGTTCTACTTCGTTAAGTAAATTTGTTACTAAGTGTGTTATGAATGGAACTGTTTTTTAAATTTTATTTTCAGGTTGTTTATTAGTAGTACATAGAAATACTTCTAGCTTTGACCATTGACCTCGTATTTTGTGGTCATACTACACTCATTTATTACTCCTAGTAGTTCTTTTTTGTTTGTTTCTGTTTCTGTTTTTGTTTGTTTTGTGGATGCTTTGGGATTTTCTACATTCAGGATATGTAATCTGCAAATAAAAAAAGTTTTGCTTCCTCTTTCCAATTTAGATGCGTTCAGTTTCCTCTCTCTTTGTCCCTGCCCCTCCCTACAGCTCTTTTTCCTTATTGAAGGGTCAGGACCTCCAGTATATTGTGGCATGGAAGTAGTGAAGGCAGTCATCTTTCCTTTCCCCTAAGTAGAAATCATTCACTATTAAGTGTGATGTTAGCTATGGGTTTTTTAGATGCCCTTTATGAGGTTGAGGGTTTCCTTCTATTCTTAGTGTGTTGTGAGTTTTTGGTCAGGAATGGAAGATGGATTTTTTCAAGTACTTTTTCTTCATTTATTGAGATGATTGTGTTGTTATCCTCCATCCTATTAACATTGTGAGTCAGGGGGAAAAAACTGTTTTATACCTTCCAGATAGGGAAAACCCCAATTTTTCCTTCCTGAGTTTCTCCTGTGTGTTTCCTTTACTTCTCACATTAAGACCACACTCACACAGAATGCTACACTTCTGGACACCAAATGTGGGAGATTTTCCCCTTGACACCAAACAATTCTCTGCAATTTAACTCAATCCTGAAGATAGTGTCATATCCCACAGGTTAAGGAATCAGTCCCACGAGAATGCTCCCAACTTCAGATACCAATCGCAAGTAGTAGGTCCCCAGGTTAACCACAACTTCTGTCTGACTTGGCTACAAATCAGAGATACCCATGATCAGCATCTCAAGTTTGATTAATTTGCTAGAGCAGCCCACAAAACTTAAAGAAATACTAATATTTACCAGTTTATTAAGGGATATGATAAAGGATACAGATGAACAGCCAGATGAAGAAATACATAGGGCCAGGACTGGGAGGGTGCAAAAAACACAGGTTGGATGGATCACCCCTCCTCGTTCATGGATGTGTTCACCAACCTGGAAGCTCCCTGAATCCCACACTATTGGAGTTTTATGGAGGCTTCCTCACATAGGCACAATGAATTAGTACCTCCATTCCTAGTTCCTGTCCCCTTTCTGGAGAAGTAGGGGTGGGGCTGAAAATTCAAAGCTTCTAATCGGGGCTTGGTCTTTTTGGTGACCAACCCCCATCCAGAAGCCCACCAAGGTCACCTCAATATAACAAAAGATGCTTCTAGTGCTCTTATCATAACTTATGAATTTCTAAGGGTTTTAGGAGCTCTGTGCCAGGAATTGGGGCAGAGACCAACATATATTTTCTGTTATCTCCCACATAATTACTTACATTATTTGATTTTGGGATTTTAAAACAATGTTTGCATTCTGTGGTGAATCCCACTTTGTCATGTTGGATTTGGTTTGCTAGTATTTTGTCAAGTAGTTTGCATCTATGCATATATTGATCTTGATTTGTTTTGTTTTATTTCTGGTGATGGCTTTTTCTTTTTCTTATACTATCTTTATCCACTTTGGCAACAAGGTAGTAACCACTGTTTCATAAGTTTGGAAATATTCCTTTCTCTTCTGTTTTCTCAAACAGTATGTGAAGTATTGTTTCTTCTTTAAATGTTGGAGAGAATTCAATAGTGAAGCCATCTGGGACTTTTCTTTGTGGGAAGACATTTTGTTACTAAATCAATTTCTGTATTTTTATTAGATATGTTCACATTTCCTATTCCTTTTTGAGTTGATTCTGTTCATTTATGTCTTTCTAGCAATTTCCCAATTTTATCTAAGTGGTCTAATTTGTTGCACAGCCTTGTTTACAATATTCCTTTAAATTCCTTGAATTTCTGGAAGTTTTCTAGAAACTTTTTTTCTAGGAAAAAATGTTCCCATTTTTTCTATACTGATTTTGTAATTTATGTATTCTCCTTTTATATTGGATAATCTAAATAGGAAGTTACCAATTTTGTTGGTCTCCTCGGAGAACAAAATGTTTGATTTTTCTTTTATTTTTCTGTTTTTTTATTTCATTGATTTCTGTTTTTATCTTTGTTAACTCATTTCTTATGCTTTTATTTGGCTTAACTTTCTCTTATTTTTCTAATTTCTTAAGGTGGAAGCTTTGTTTATTAGAGACCTTCATTCTTTTCTATCATAAGAGTTTAAAGCTATGTATTTTCTTTTAAGTACTGCTTTAGCTGTACCCCATAAATTTTGACATTCCATGTTTTCATTTTAAGTCACTGCAAAATATTTTAAAATTTGCCTTGTGATTTTTTTTCAACTCAAGGTTTATTTATAATGTGTTGCTTAATTTCTAAATATTTGAAGTTTCCCATATTTGAGACTCCTGTAAATTTTGAATATAATTCCAATTTTGTCAAAATATCTATTTTGTATGTTTTCATTCTTTTTAACTTTACTGATGCTTGTTTTATGGCCTAGCATATTTTAAAGAATGTGTATCTGCAATTGTTACATGGCTTGTTTAATATATGGCTATTAGATTTGTGTCAGTTAATAGTGTTGTTCAGTTCTTCTATATCCTCACTGATTTTTCTCCCCAGTTATTCTCAATTATTGAGAAGGGGTTACTTAAATTTCCAACTATTATTGTATAATTATCTGTTTTTCCTTTCAGTTTTGTTGATTTTTAACTTTATTGAGGAATAATTAACTAATATAATTGAAGATATTTATAGTTCACAATGTGATGATTTGATATACATATACATTTTTGCTTCGTGTATTTGGAGACTCTGTTGTTAGGTACAAATGCTTTTGTAATTTGTATATCTTCCTGTTATATTGATTCTTGCATTATTGTAAAATTTCTATGTCTCAAGTAATAATTCTGTCATAAAGTCTAGTTTGTCTGATATTAATAGAACCACTACAGATCTTATATAGTTATAGTTTATACATAGCTTATCTTTTTTTAATCCTTTTTACTTTTAACCTACTTGTATCTTTGAATCTAAGGTGTGCCTCTAGTAGATTATATCATTGGATCTTGGTTTTTAAATCTCATCTGACAATCTTTGCCTTTTGATTGAGTCATGTAGGCAATTAATAATTAATGTAATTATTGATAAGGTTGGATCACATTTGCTATTTTGACATTTGTTTTTTTATATCTCCTGATTTTTTGTTCCTCAATTTTCCTTTCCTATTTTCTTTTGTGTTAAACAAATATTTTTAGTGAGCATTTAAAATCATCTGTTGATTTTAGCAATACATTTTGAAGGTATTTTCTGAGTGATTGTTCTAGGGATTGCAGAATATATCTTACTAAACCACAGTGTTCTCCATCTGAACACTAATTTAGTTCTGGCAAAATATGGTAGCATTGCTTCATATGTATTGCTTCGTATGTATGGCTCCATTGCCCCACCTCTTCGTGCTATTATTGTCATATAGTTTGTCATATAGATAAGTTATAAGCACAACACAACATTGTAATTATTTCTTTTTTTACATTTATTTATTTATTTTGAGAGAGAGAGAGAGGGAGAGGGAGAGGGAGAGACATAGCATGAGTGTGGAAGGGGCATAGAGGGAGAAGAGAGAGAATCCCAAAGTGGGCTCTGCATGTCAGAGCAGAGCCCGAGGCAGGACTTGAACTCACACACCATGAGATCATGACCCAAGCTGAAATCAAGAGTTATATGCTTAACTGACTGAGCCACTCAAGCACCCCTGTCATTATCTCTTTATACAATCCTATGTATTTTAAAGAAGGTAAGATACAAGTAAAAGTATATTCTCATATTGGTTGAAGTATAGGAAGAAAATCTGTCTTTATACATATAGTTGGAAAAGAAAGGATTATTTCAATAGACATTTCAGATAATCATGGATAGTCTTTGATACTAGACCAAAATTTAACAAAAATTTAACAATTGGCAATTTCTTAAATTGCAATTTAAGTTGCAATGTGGAATCTGCAACCAAATCAATTAACTTTCTGTACTCTGTTACATTAATAGCCATTGGGTTTTAAGTTGATTCTTTACTTGCACTTAATTTTGTAGCATCAAACATGGGTCATTTGGAAAATGTTGGTTCACTGTATGCAGATTTACCAAATGTTCACATAGTTTGTTATACAGTATCAAAGAATCAGTTTCATCTATATATCACCAATCTCATTATAAAAATCTTTTTGGGGGGAAGCTGTCAAGCTCATGATAGTGGGTACAAGTTTCTTGAAATTTTAATTTTCACTTGAAATATGACATTTTATCATTGACAATAAATTAAATCATTTTGAAAATATAGCATCACTTTATTAATTTTCAAGAAATGTATTCAAAATGTCCACATCTGAATAACAATGGTGTGTCTATAAGTCATTCTTTCCAGGAAAACAGTGGTGTTCCATTAAAAAAAAAAAAAAAGTCTAGTTCAGCTTGCAACTCAAACAATTCCACATGTGCTTTTCATTAAGATAATCATCACATTTCAGTGTACAGCATAAGTGCTTTATGTGTACTTCCCATTTCTTCCCATAGAATGTTAAATGGATAGGGGCACCTGGATGGCTCAGTTGGTTAAGTGTCCAACTCTTGATTTTGGCTCAGGTCATAATCTCACGGTTCTGTGAGACTGAGCCCCTTGTCAGGCTCTGCAGAGCCTGCTTGGAGTTCCTGTCTCCCTCTCTCTCTGTCCGTTCACAGCTAATATGCTCTATCAAAATAAATAAATAAACATTAAAAATAAATAATGCAACCCATCTATATAAAAAAAAGAATACTAGATTAACAAAATTAATAGTTTTTATAATGAGAGACATTCTTAAGTAAAAGGAATATATATTTTACTGTGAATGATTGGCAGTGAGGAATTCAATAAAAGCAAAATTTGTTACCAGTGCATTGGTTCATGATAAGCCATACTGTTTTTTTAAGACTATTTATTAATGCAGATATCGCCACAATGAAAAAGGGCAAATGTATAATTATGAAAAGAGTTTTTACCTATTGAATCCACTGAAAAATTTCAGGAACCTTATGGTTCATAGACCAGTCTTTGAGAACTACTGTTTTTTTTTCTTTTTTTAAATTAAATTTAAATTTAAATTCCAGTATAGTTAACACAGTGTTATATTAGTTTCAAGTGTACAATATAGTGATTCAACAATTCCATATGAAACTCAGTGCTCATCACAAGTACAAGTCTTAATTCTCATCACCAATTTCACATACCACCCCCCAGTAACCATCAGTTTGTTGAGAAACCACTGTTTTAATAGAACTACTTGGTTTAAAGAAAAGGAAAAAAATCATTCGAACATCGAAGCAAAAAGAAAAAGAAAATTAGTTTGACATTAGACTTTTGACGTCAGTACTCTTTTCTAGAAGGAAATGGAATACTATGTTTAAGATGTAAAGAAATAAGGGGCGCTTGGGTGGCTCAGTCAGCTGAACATCTGATGCCTGATTATGGCTCAGGTCATGGTCTCATGGTTTGTGAGATCTAGCCCCAAATAAGGCTCTGCCCCGACAGCGCAGATCCTGCATGGGATTCTCTCTCTCCCTCTCTCTCTCTGCCCCTCCCCTGCTTGTACTCTCAAAATAAATATTTTGTAAAAAATTATTTAAAGAACTAAAATATGTGCCAAATATTTTTATCCATATAAATTGACCTAAATTATAAAAGCCACATCAAAACTTTATGAACATGCAAGAACTTGGGAAATTTTGCTGAGCCCTTTTTGAGGAACCTACTGTGAACAAACTTAGGCCAACCAATGTAAGAAGCATCAGATGAGAATGGATCCTGGACATCTAATATACTTGTAGTAGAACCAAGACTGTATAATGGAAAAAGGAAGATTGTGTAGTATGTTATATTTTGACAGTATAGTCAGAATACAACCATAAAAATTCAGAAAATAACAATTGCCTAGAAAAAAAATAGAATAAAACTCCTGTTTGGCTTATTATTAATTGGTTAAGATAATAGTACTTCCAATTAGATACTGGGGGGAGAGAAAGGAAGGAGTAGGAGGAAGTTTGTAGCCAACTTCAATTTTGCTCAAAGTAGGAACTAACGAGAGTCACCAAACAACAACATCAACAACAGGAATGGACAAAGGACATTATAAAGAGAATTGGTAAAAAAGTAAAATAACAAATATTGGTAAAGATGTAGGGAAATGAGAAAAAGAGAACCTTGCTCCCATGTTGCTGGAAATGTAAATTTCCTTAATGGTGCAGCCATTCAGGAAAACAATATGGAAGTTCCTCAAAGACTTAAAAATAGAACTATTGTATGATCCAGCAATTCAACTTCTGGGTGTTTATCCAAAGAAAACAAAATCACAGTCTTGAAGATATGTCTGCACCCCAAGTTCATTGCAGCATTATTTACAATAGCCAAAATTTGGAAAAAAACCCAAGTGTCCACTGATGGCTGAATGGATAAAGGAAATGTGATGCATGCGCGCGTGCACACACACACACACACACACACACACACTCTGGAATTCCATTCAGCCATAAAAAAGAAGGAAATCCTGCCGTTTGCGTTAGCATGGATAAAACCTTAAATAATGCTAAGTGAAATGAGTTAGACAGAGAACACAAATAAATTTATATCACTTATGTGTAAAACCTAAAAATAAAACAAAACAAAGCACTAAATTCAGAGATACAAAGAACAGATTGATGGTGGTTTCCACTCATTATTAATGCTCCAAGAGAAAATAAGGGTCAGATAAAGTATCCCTAATAATTTTGAATTTATTTACTTATTTATTTAGAGAGCTCATTTGTGTTTGCAAGGGAGGAGGGGCAGAGAGAGAGGGAGACAGAGAACCCCAAGCAGGCTGTTAGCATGGAGCCTGACACAGGGTTCGATCTGACAAACCTTGAGATCATGACCTGAGACAAAATCAAGATTCAGATGTTTAACTGACCACCTAGTCACCTCATAATTTTGAATTCTAAGAGGACATTAACCAAACTTTCTTAAACACAAAAATTAAGAGATAATTTGGAGTTGATAAAAACAAGATTTTTGCATGAGGTCAACCATTAGAATTGAAAAGTAAATTTGTATTATATGTAAATAAGATATAAAACAGCATGTCAAAACTGAGACCAAATAAAATGATCATACATCAGTAAGTGTATATTGGCATGATTAAGCTATTAAAAGAAAGAAGTACATGTCAGTCAAAACTGAAATCCAACATTCAGCATCCAATGTATGCTGTATTCAAGATTCACTCTTAAAAGAAAGAAATATAAAAAAACATAATAAAAGAATTAGCAAAGACATATGGGGCAAATTTATAAGAGATAAGGATAATGATACTGATATTCAACATGGTTGAATTAAAACCAAAGTAATTCAAAGAACAAAGAGACTTCATAAAGTTTACTGTTACAATCTGCAATGAAGATATAACAGTTATTAATAGTTTAGACTATTTTAAAACACCTCTCTCAGAAATATAAAAATCAATGGGCAAAAAAAAAAAAAAAAGAGTAAGGATTTAGAAGAACAAACAACATAATCAATAAGCCAAACCACATAAATATATATTAAAAGCTTGGAATCCAAGAATAGAAAATTCATCTTCTTTTCAAGAGCACATTGAACATTAATAAAATTCAGCATATTTGAGCCACAATGAAAATTTCAATGGGGCGCCTGGGTGGCTTAGTCGGTTAAGCGTCCGACTTTCGCTTAGGTCATGATCTCGCGGTTCGTGGGTTCGAGCCCCGCGTCGGGCTCTGTGCTGACTGCCAGCTCAGAGCCTGGAGCCTGTTTCAGTCTGTGACTCCCTCTCTCTCTGACCCTCCCCTGCTCACGCTGTCTCTCTCTCTCTTAGAAATAAAACATTAAAAAAAAAAATTAAAAAAAAAAGAAAATTTCAATAAACAAAAAATTTGAAGTAATAAATACAATATTCTCTAATCACAAAGCTAGAAATTGGTAACAAAATGATAAAACCCAAATCTTTTAAAAAAGAAAATCTGTGAATTTTAAAGCATGTTATTAAAGCACCATTGGATCAAAGTGAAAATACAGATCGAAATTGTGAAATGTTTTTAAAATATCAATAATTAAAAAAACCAAAATAGATACCCCTTTATCTGCTCTTGGCTTGCCATGTGCCATGTGAGACAGTGATCCCTGCTATCTAAATTGCATTCATACACCAGCACTGTTGTGTCCATTACTCTGGTATATTGTGATGCTTCTATTACACCAATAATTACAATGTCCCTTGTCTCAAGTAGTTGTACTTCTCCACTTCTGTGCTAGGGTTGGACAAGGGTGATGATTCACATGGGGTCAGCAGTCCCTGCACTGGCACCAACTTGGTTTCAACTATGCCCATAGCTGGTGAAGCACACAGAGACTGAAACAGCGAATGAAGAGGCCAGGGTTCTGCTTTCTTTCACCTCTGTCATTAATCAGGCTCATGACCTTGAGATTATACAGGAGGTTCTATTTTGAAATTCTCTTTGTGATCATCCAATCATGCAACCAAAGCAATGGACATTTTAAAAATAGAGTACAAGGAGATATTAGCCTGCATATTGGAATTTCCCCCAGCCTATGGCTTTACTCTGATTGGAAGAGGCAGAAGTGAAGGCCAACATTCAGGTGGAAAGGGTATGCCAGCTTGAAATATATCATGCTTTCTAAGTTAGCTTTGAGGTGGTTCAGAGGACCCCTCCAGAATATTCTGATGTTTTTCATTTCACTGGAGGCAAATATACAAGAATTTTCTAGAAAGGCAGCGATGGAAGAGTCCATCTTTCCTGTGGCACATGAGGCAACTTCATGTTTGAATACAAAAAAAGGTGGGGATAGGGGCTGGAGTAGGTGAGTATTCCATGGAGTTCAAGAAAAAGTGATTGATGCAAAACTAGAGGAGAAACTAATTTTCTCAGGAAGGAAAGCTGGAAGAGCTTTTGTGTAGAACTGAGAGCCTAGACTCTGCCCTCAAGTCACACATGAAGTTTCTCCTTTTAGGCATGCAAGCTTGCTCCAAAGCTATCACAAAACTTAGCAGACGAGGGGAGGAGGCAAGATGGTGGAGTAGTAGGGAGCTCTATACATTTCTTTTTTTTTTTAGTATCCCACTTTTCTTTTATTCTAATGTCTATACTCTCATTGCTTCCACTTATTGACCAGTTATAGTTTCTCTTTTTTCTTAATTTTTTAATAGTTTATTATCAAGTTGGTTTCCATATAACACCCAATGCTCATCCCCACANTCAGTCTCTCTGTTGACTTCACCATATGTAAATAATGATGCTAATACCAACATTTAAAAAGAGATGCATGGGGCACCTGGGTGGCTCAGTGGTTAAATGTCCAACTTCGATTCCGGTTATGATCTCACCTTTCAGAAGTTCGAGCCCTGTGTCAGGCTCTGTGCTGACATCTCAGAGCCTGGAGCCTGCTTTGAATTCTGTGTCTCCTTCTCTCTCTGACCCTCTCCCACTTATGCTCTGTCTCTTCCTCTCAGTAATAAATAAATATTAAATTTTTTAATAAAATAGAAATAGATACATGTAAATCCACTCAAGTATCCCCATCTCAAATTTTCAGGTTTCCTCTCTTTTCCCAGTCCTACCTTTTATATGAGAGACCTATAGAGGCTGTAAATTCAACTTACACTGTATTTATGCAACCAATACCAGTAGATTGGGGGCCTAAACTTTGGCTACATTGACTCTGCAGGTTCAAGAGAGAAGATACTTTTTGAATAGCAGACATAGATACTCTCTGGTTCTTTGACCATGACTTATGCCAAAAACCTAAAATCCTGAGCTTACTAGTTTCTTTAAGCTTTATTCTAAGCAGTTACTCTACCTCTGTGCCCCTCCACCCTCATAGCCTACCCCATAGTCCTTTTATATCTCATTCTATTGTAATGGTCAATTGCAACAACAATTTGATCTGCCAAAAGCTTGCTTTCAATAGTTACTTCATTCTAAGGTACTATAGGTGATAATTAAATTAGTGCGTGCCACAGACTTCCTGTATCCCATTTTCAAGTGGTAAGAAAGCTATCAAGATCAGATATCAAATAAAATCCAAATTAGATGTCTAATCCTCCTACTACTCAGGACAACAAAACACAAGGCAGAACAATATCATAAATGGACCCACACTTGTATTTTATGGTCAGCTGATTTAGACCAAGACGCTAAAGCTATTCAATGGGGGAACAAAGATATTTTTAATCCAAATTAAAAATGGGCAAAATACTTTAATAAGCATTTCACAAAGAGAGTTATACAAATGGTCAGTAAGCATATGAAAACATTTTCAACTCCGTTAGGGGGAAAATGCAAATTAAAACCATAATGAGATACTACTTCACACCCACAGGGTAGAGAAATTAAAAAGACTGATAATACCAAATGTTGGCAAATATGTACAACAACTAGAATTCTCATCTGTTACTGGGGTTGCAAGGTGGATAGTATAAAATAACTGTGATATTTACTGGCAATTTCTCATAAAGTTAAATATACACTTATTCTATGACCCAGAAATTTTACATCTTGTTGTTTATCCAACAGAAATGAAAACATATACACAAAAATATTTGTTAAAAGACCCTTTGTAGTAGCTTATTTTCCTTAGAATAGCCCCAAACTGTAAGCAACTCAGGCGTCCATCAAAATGGGAATGCATAAGTAATTGTATGGAATACTACTCTGCAGTAATACGGGGAGAGCCACAGATACATGCAATAACATAGATGAACCTCAAAAATATCAAGGTAAGGAAAACAGATACAAAAAAAGTACATAATACATTGTTCCTTTTTTTTTAAAGTTCTATAACAGGCAAAACTAATACACACTGAAAGAATTGAAAGAAACCAGAATGGTGTTTTACCTTGGTAGAAGGGAAAGAGGGTGGGAGCAAGTTGGGATTGGTAGGGTAAGGGCTTGGAGTGGTGTTTCTACAGTGGTGGAAATGCTCTATATCTTGATAGAGGTGTGGATTACATGGCTATAAGCATTGTTAAAAACTCATCAAACTATATAGTTCAAGTTGGGGCATGTCCCTCTATGTAAATTATACCTCAGTTTGAAGAAAAATATTACTAGTTTGAACTCTTATTTCTTCCTTACAGAATTGGCAAAAATTGGAAAGTTTGACAATATGTTTTGCAGTGAAGGCAAAGCAGCCCCCTTCTCATACACACTCCCTTTCACAGATTCCTGGCTCAGAGGCCTTCTCTGTCAGCCTCTGCTCTGAGCTGAGAGCACAAGACTGTGACCTCTCAGTCTCTCCTAACCTCTGCCTTCTGAACTTGAAGGCCATATTGCTGTTACTTCTTCTTTCACAGAAAAGAGGAAATTCTTTGTAAACCTACCTTTCTCAGGAGCAGTAACCCATCAACTTGTAGCCATATTTCCATGCTTACCATCAGCCAAAAGTTTGGCGTAACACTGCAGTTTTGGCAAAACAACTATATATTGATTCTCTCTGCCCTCATCCACTGAAATGCTTCTTCACCACCACCCTCCTGCCCCCCCTCCCTAGATTCAGATGGTGGCCAAGCTAGCCTGGTCTGATGCAGCTAATGAAAACCAGCAGAGAGAAACTCTTTTCACCCTTTCTTTTCTTCCCTTTCAGAATGTATATGCAGAAAAGATTTCTCCTTTTTGCTTTATTTTGTTGTTGTTACTCATAGCTCAAGGAATTCTACTTAAGGCAAACTCATATAAAAACACCCATATTTTTTAGTATAGCTTTACCCTTTTTCTTCAAAAATGTGCTGAGTTGCCTTAGAAAAGAATGCCACTTATTATGTCTTGCTTGGTTGGAAAAATTATGCTCATGACTGATTGCAAGAAATATGGTCTCCCCACTCTTCCAGATGATCCAAAATGTCTTGGACTAAGTCAAACTTTCAGACAGCTGTTTACTAGAACAGTAATTCCTTTGATTCTATGCTACCCCAGTATATTTCCTTTTTTTTTTTTTTTTGCTTCTGGTTGAGTTTCTGATGTTTGCATTCAAAAGTGTCTTGACTACTACAACTCATTTAGCTATGTGTATCTTTCCACCTTATCTTTAGGACATTTCTACTTCAATGATTTCCTGATCCTGAATCATAGCATTATTGCACATGATCTTTGAGAGCTCAAACTAGTATTTACTGAGGCTCTGGACCAGGTGGTAGGTATGGAGGTGACAAGATCTTTCTGAAGACCCAATTTGTAGATATCAGGAATTAGCTACAAATGAAGAGAGAGGAGGGTTGGAATATTCCTTATTTCTAGAGCAAAAAAAAAAAAAATGGGGGACTGTCTACTCCTTTTGCAAAATGAAAGAAGCTGTGGAAGGATACCTGTTTGCAGGAGAGAAAAGAAAAGAATTTATGTTTCAGAGATCCCTGGCATGCTTCCCTCCATGTGAAGGTGCTCTATCCAAACTTCTGGAGAGGCCCCAAGCTGAAATTAGTAAACTGCTTCCAAGGTCCAGGAGAATAATAAGCCATGTAGTAGATCCCAGGTACATGTAAGCACTCCTATAGGTATATGACTATTTCAAGCACAACTAATAGTATAAGAGTCCCCTGTATCCCATCCTTGACCTTACTCCACAAACTGAGGACACTTCTTTTAAAATTTTTTATTTTAAGGTTATATATTTATTTGGAGAGAGAGAATGAATGGGGTAGAGGTGGAGAGAGGAGAGACAGAGAATCCCAAGCAGGCTCCATGCTGTCAGCACAGAGCACAATGCAGGACTCCAACTCACAAACTGTGAGATCATGACCTGAGCCAAAATCAAGAGTTGGACGCTTAGCCAACTGAGCCACCCAGGTGCCCTGAGGACACTTGGTTTTGTGTTTAATCATGGGGTAATAGAAGTATCACAAAATACAGTAACAATATGGCCCAAGGTGAGAGAAGTAAACTGTACCCGGAGTCTGGCTCATGCACGTAGGGCTTTCCTGACATCACCGTCTCTTTGCCAATCCATGACAGATAATTAGACACCTTTGTGTACACTCCAGGCAGTTTCTTCTGGCCACATCCCACTCCCCAGCTGACAATGCCTAGCTGGTACCATATGCTTCGGTTGTTTTTTTTCTGGCAAACCAGAGGACCCCCGCTGTCACCCTATGAGAGAAAAGTTGTTTGGGAGTGGAAAGGACAGTAGCAAATAACTTCTAGAGCCTATTGAATTGTGGGCAACTGGCACAAGGCAAAAAGCACTTATGGTCTTTTGACGGGGACAGTTTAATTACACTATCCAACCACATGACTGTGCTTCCCAGCTGCATGACTAAGTGGCAAACAATTTGGTCAAAAGAAATGGTAATGAATGACAATTTGATTTACAAAAATCAATATCCATCATCATCATTATCATGTAGTCATATGGGTTCATTCTGATGTACCAAAGACTGGTTTTCTAATCCATTCACCTCTAAGCACTTTTGTTGTTTTTCAGAATTCTTCCAATTTCCCCAGTACCTTTTTACTTTAAATCTATTTCCAGCTAACCCATTTGGTCTTTCTGTATTGTTCATAATAGCAAAAAGTGAAAAACAAACATAAAAATCCATTATGCCTCATAATGGGTCATTGGTTGAAGACAGCAGGCAAACAAACTGATATATATATAAAATGCATAAGATATTAAATGTGGTTTAAAGCATTAAATTTTAAACAATTTACCAATTTTATTTTTTTTCAGACAAAGGTTCTTTTAATTAATCCTGACATTCTATAAACGAATAAATTACGCTATTTAAATAATTACGGTCAATAAATTTTTCTTTCTATTGGGTCGGAAAGAAGAAAGAGAAGAGCGCCTTTAAGATTAAGAGGAAGCGCACAGAGAATGTAGGGAAAAGAATGGGGCCTGGGGAGGGCCAGGGATCACGGGAACCTCACCTGGAGGGATACTCTCCAAGATTAAGTACCAATCTGCTCAAAGCCAAATCAACCAGGAACTTAAAGAAAAGCTACAGAATGGTAGTTAAACCCTTTAACGCTTTCATTCTTCTGCACAATCAGTCCAGCGCTGCTGCGTATGAGACCCTGCAGGAGTCAGAACACCAACTCCTGGCCACGGCAGCACTAGGCATTATACGGGCAAGTCATTGTAAAAGGAAAAATAAAAGAATGCCTTTCCCCTTCAGACCAAAAAAAAAAAGAATTTTTTTTAAATAAAAAAACCGGAGGAAAAGTTGTAACACTAAATCTAAAATGATTCGCAAAGGAACTATATGTAACAAATGGCTTGAAGTAGTCTATTTAAAAAAATTGGGGAGATTTTGATTTCATGGTGAGTCAGCAAGGCATTTTTTTTGTTGTTTAAAAAAAATCTCTTTACAGAAACAGTTTTTTAGTTTTTAATGAACTTGTAAACAAAAAGCTCCCATTTCAAAATAAAAACAAAATCCCAGATCATATAGATGTTTACAGTGATTACATTTATCTAAGCAACATACATACATGTTTAGTTGTAAGATGTTAACTAAATTTCTGTGACAAATATGCTTTTTTTTTTAATACCAAGAACATTATAGAGTTAATGCAGAGTCCAAAGGATAATCTAGTAGTCACTAAGTTTTTCTTAAGTCTTCACTTTAGATGCTGTTATTTCTAGCACAGGTAAGCAGGCAGAGTCTTCCGTACGCTCAAACACTGGAATCTTTGGTAGCTACCATATCAAGCCGGCTTGCAAACAAGAAGCCAACCATTTTAAGAATGTTTTAAGTGAACAACTTGCAAATCCCAGGGGTGGATTAACCCTAAGAATGCACAATTGTGAGCATTTACAACCAACACAACTGTGACTGAAGACTGTTCATGCCGTTCTTCTGAAATGAGATCTCAAAGCAGTATGGTTCAAAATAAAAGATTTTAACAAAAAATTGGCATATGCACAATTTCTCCACCAATTTGTGTGTGTCAACCATTTAGTGAACTTTTCCACTTGAAAAAATGTAATAGAAAACTGGACACCATGTTTCAGTATCTCAGTTAATATTCACAATTACAGCGGCTACAACTCGGGACACGGCATCACCAATGCTGCCCAGAGCCAGTTTATGCTGAAATTAAGTTCTTTACACCAAGTAAATGGTTGTTCACAACCACTGTCTAGTGTACATATGAACTAAAATTCCTAGATTTGGGGAGAAACAAATGCTGCTCCTATCATCTGCTTCTTCTGTTCCTTGATTCATGCTTAGAAACCTTTCATGTTACTCTTGGTTTTGTCAGTTTGCGGGGGTTTGGGCCTGCTGACCCAGCCCACTTGAAGAGGCTGCCTGCTATGCTGCTTTCTGCTTTAACATTGTCCAGTCAAACGTGTAGTCGTACTGGTGGTTCAGAGTCCTGAAAAGAATGCGGAATAGCTGCCTCAGATACATGTAATCCGGGGCTTCCTCAAAGCGCAGCCCACGACAATAGTTTAAGTACATGGCAAATTCTGCAGGAAACCCCTTACGTAAAACTTCAACAGGAGTGGACATCTTCTTTTCACTTATCTTTTCATATTTTTGCTTTTTTGTCGCAGACTTTAGTCCTTGCCAGGGCAGGCTGGTTCTATTAAAATACATCAAAACATATCCTAATGATTCCATGTCATCTCGGCGACTCTGTTCGATAGCAAGATGTGCATTGATGGTAGCATATCGGGCAGTGCCAGTGAGATTTTTATCTTCTCTGTATGGTATGTGTTGCCTTGTCCTGTTGTCTTTGTACTTTTTGGCCAAACCAAAATCAATAAGGAATAACTTATTACAGTGACGCCCGATACCCATTAGGAAGTTATCGGGTTTAATGTCTCTGTGTATAAAATTCTTTGTATGCACATATTCAATTCTACTGATCATCTGGTCAGCTAACATAAGTACAGTTTTCATTGTGAACCTTCTTGAACAGAAATTGAAGAGGTCTCCGAGGCTGGGTCCCAGAAGATCCATGACTAGCACATTGTAGTCTTTTTCCTGACCATACCACCGTATGTGGGGGATGCCAACCCCACCTTGAAGAATCTTACAGAGTTTGCTCTCGTACAGCAACTGGGGATGCCTGGCCTTCTGAGATTCGAGCTTCACTGGCGCTTCCTCGCGGTTGGTAATGTTGATCGCCAGAAAAACGTCCCCGAAGGAGCCAGACCCGATCTTCCGTACCAGTTTATATTTCCCTCCCTCGGCCTTGGAGCCGCTGCTGCTCGCCATCCTAAGAGACGAAGATGGAGGCGGGGGCCAAGCCCCGACACCTCTGAGGGGCAGACAGAGGCCGCTGGGGCTGGTCCACCGAGCAAGGCTGCGGAGGAGGGCGGCCGGAAACGGAAAGCGCTGGCTCTTTCAAGGCGTTACAGGGCCCAGGATCGGTCAAAGGGAACCCCATCGCCGCCGCTCAGTCAGGCTTCTTTTGCCAGGCCGCAGCTTAGAGGGGTTTCTCGCGGTTACCAGGCTGGGCCACTTGTTTCTGGGCGGCCGCCGCTGCCTCGCTTTCACGGCAACGTCGCGGGCTGGAAAAGGGGCGCGGTGGTTTAGGGCGGCGATACCGCTGCCACCACTGCCGCCGGCTCCCGCCCGGAGGGACCCCTGTCACTCCGCTGACGCCGCCATCTTGTTACTCCGGCTCCAGCCAACACAAAATGCCCCCTAAACAATTTACCAATTTTAAATCATCACAACAAAGCCAAAACACAAGTAAGGGAGCAGACATCATTGACATAAAACTTGAAGAATGCACAATCTTTCAGTGCACCCAAGTCTTTGGGCCCATTTTTAAAATTTAAACTTTTATTATTTAAATATAGTTGACGTACAATGTCATATTAATTTCAGGTGCACAGTATAGTGATTTGATTATTCTATGTATTACACAGTGCCATGATAAGTGTAGTTACCCTGTCACCATGTCACATTACTACAGCAGTATTCACTATATTCCCTATGCTATACTTTTCATCTCTGTGACTTATTAAATTCTATTAAAAATTATGTATCTTCACCCCCAAAATTAGAAATCTCAGATATGGGAAAGGAACATGAAGGATAGTCATAATTATATAAATAAAAANGGGGAGAAGAAGGGGAAAAATAGTGGGGGGGAGGGCAGCAAACCATGAAACTCTTGAATGCTGAGGGCAGATGGGGTACGGGGAGGGGAAAGGGGATAATGGGCATGGAGGAGGGCACTTGTGGGGATGAGCATTGGGTGTTATATGGAAACTAACTTGACAATAAACTATTAAAAAAAAGAATATTTCAGGAAACAAGACAACACTGTAAAAATGGTTTATCTGGAGAGTGAACAGGAGAAAAAGTTTTAGAGGTAAACTTCCTCTTCACTGTACTTTCATCTATAACATTTGAATTTTCTCTACCATATACTCAAACAAATGAATTAAATAAACAACACGTCTCATTCCAGCCATACAGAGGCAACCCCTTAGTCAAATATAATTTTTCACGTCCTTGAGTATGCAAATATGTATACATCATTACTGTTTTACAGAAGTAGAACTGGGTGGTACATATTGTTTCACAGCTTACAAAGATTTATTTTTGAAAGTGACACCCTAAATGTTGAGAAGAAGCACCATTCAGCAATAGGCCAAAAATCCAAATCCAAAACAAAACAAAAAAGGATATGGGCTTATTTGATTTCTTAAGCCAGATTGTTATCATGAACAAATTGCTGTGCCCATCAACTTACTTTCAACCAAATTGTTCTTTACCAAATTCCTTGAAGTAATTGGGAAGTCCCATGACCTATACTTAAAATAAAGGATTATAGTCCCCTCTGTGGATATGAGGGGATCTATGTGAAATATGTCAAGCAGAACAGCAATACAGTTAAGATCTCAAATTTCTGGAGCCAAACAGATCTTGGTTCAAACTCCAGAGAGAAGATTTAGCTGAGAGAATGTAAAAATTTTCTTTAACATTTTAAGCCTCTGCTTTTATGCTGATATTATTATGGTGATAATAACTACCTTTCTTGCAATACAGCTGTATGGATGGAAGGAAATGACAGCTGTGAAGCCCTATGCACCATGATATATGGCAAGCCTGTACTTAATGGTAGCTCCCTGCATTTCTGTGGCCATTGAACCAGCCAAATCTGGGCATAACCAGGCTGGGCTGCTGGATTTGGTGTCCTGTTTCCACTGGAACTAAGTGGCTTCAATCTCAAAAGATGGCTTCAATCTCAGAAGACAGCGTGCATTCATTAGAATTCTGGGTCTGACATTTAATTTGCTGGTGTGTCCTCTGCAAGCCTGTCTGCTTCCTTGATCCTCAGTTTCCCCATCTTAAATAGGCCTGCTTCTTAGGGCTAGTTTGCAACCCTTTCACGTATTTGTGGAAGCAGTTAATATGCTACTAAGCACTAAACAGGCATAAGAGATGGAGATGGAGAAAATTATAACATTTACTATGACTATCCTCTGCTCTGCATCATTTTAAGTGCTTTTGTGCAAACTCACTTAAGTTTCACGTTAGTCCTAAAAGATAGAAATTCTTAATATTCCATTTTACAGAGGAAGAAATCTGAAAAAGGACAGGCACAGAGGGAAGTCACAAGCAATAAGTAAAGTTGCTGAGAGGAAAGCTAGGGGAGCCTCTGCCTCTAATCTTTATCCCACAGAGCTTCCCTTTGGTTACAGAGCATCTTTTTTTAATGTTTATTTATTTTTGAGACAGAGAGAGACAGAGCATGAGCTGGGGAGGGGCAGAGAGAGAGAGAGAGAGAGAGAGGACAGGCTCCAGGCTTTGAGCTGTCAGCACAGAGCCCAATGCTGGGCTCAAACCCACAGACTGAGAGATCATGACCTGAGCCAAAGTCAGATGCTTAACCGACTGAGCCACCCAGGTGCCCAGGTTACAGAGCATCTGTACTGGGCTGAATAGCATCTCTCCCAAATACATGTCTATTGGAACCTCATGTGTGAGCTTATTTGAAAATAGGGTTTTTGCAAATGTAATTAGTTAAATTAAGATGAAAGTCTACTGGGTTATGGTGGGTCCTAATCCAACAACTGAAATCCTTATAAGAAAACAGGAGACCTATATACGGGGGAAAGTCCATGTGAAGATGGAGGTAGTAACTGGAGCGGTGCACCTGCAAGCTAAGGAATGCCATCAATTGCTGGAAACTACCAGAAGCAATAAAAGGCAAAAAAAAATCCTCCCCTAGAGCCTCCAAGGGATCATGGCTCTGCCAATGCCTTGATTTTGGAACTCCAGCTTCCAGAACTGTGAGACGGTATATTTCTGTTGTTTGAATCCACCCTGTTTGTGGTAATTTGTTATGGTAGCTTTAGGAAATTCATCCAGAGGAGGAAAAGGGGAACCAATTATCCTGGAAATATAGGCTAACCCTCTGTAGCAACCCCTCTCCAAGCAGGGGAGAAGCTCCATTACCTGGCAGGCGTCCTTCCCACCTTGAGGGCTCCCAGCACATAGCATGTTCCTGGTAAGCATAGGCACAATATGGGAGCATGTTTCCCAATTGACCAGCTTGATGTTGACTTTTTGCAGCTCTGAAGTCATACTTTGCCTAGGGACTGGCCCAAAGAAGAAGCAGATGGGGAGAGGACTCTGAGCTCAAAGTGGTCCCTTTGGGTTGAGGTCAAACACCCACCCATCATCATGTCTTTTCACCTCAATGACAAAGGAAATACTGCATGACCCAGAGAACAATGCAGATGTGGAGTTAGTGAAGAGAGGATTGAGAAGCATTCAGGAGACTCAAGCCTATCTTCTCTGAATCCAGAGCTCCTCACAGCTGGGTCTTTATTGGATCTCAGCCTGAATGCACTCTTCTGCAGAAGGTCCCAACTCCAGGTATAGTCCGAAAAAGGTATTTCATTTAAATCCCTAAGCATGTAAAGAGGACCCATGATGACAAATTCTCAGGGCCTATGGCTCATTAAGATGGCTTTGAATCATGTCAATCATGTCAGGGCCTTTGACATGGGAGAGGTGAACCTAACACCTAGAATGTTCACACCCTGAAAATGAGAACATTTCCCTTTTTGTATATTGCTGAATTTTCAGAGCCTAGAACACTGCCTGGATCATAAAAAAGGCTCATTGAATATGTGCTGAATAAAGCATCAGGAACTCTAAGAAGGTGGGCTTTTTTGAAGTTCATGGAAAGCTTCCAAAGGTAGTTCCCAATAAGGAATTCTAAAACAGCTCCAAGCTGTGGGGCCATGGGGAATCAATATACTGCCATCTGTGTGCCTACTTAGAAGAATGGCACTGACTAGGATTTTTCTTCTGTTCTTGATTTTGGACACATTTACCAAGAATAATTACAAGAGGCACCATTTTATGGGATGACAGGGAAAAGTGGTGGGAGTAGGTTCCAGATTGACTCTATAAGAACAAATTTATATCAGTTTATCCTCTTCTTCTTGGCCTGGATATGTGGTTTTCAAATATTTGGGCCACCAAGCACTTTTCACAGGGGAGCAGAACTGACACCATCAAGTGGAACAGAACTGCTCTGCTGACATTAGGGTGGGCTTCTTGGAGCCTAGTCGACTTTGCCACCCCTTTACACATTAAGTGTAAATTCTCCCAGGTCATCCCTGGATTCTGGACACTTCTCCCTGGGTTATCACAAAGGCCCTGTTTAGGATTTTTGTTCTATAATATGGGCACAAAACTTGGTACAGGAGTCCAGGAAGGCCAAGGAAAGATGATTCACATGTGGACTGAGAAGGTTCACCATGGGTTCTTAAATGAGAACCCGAAGTTTCCAAATCCACCAGGCAGATTTCTCAGAGCTAGAAAAGCCTCCAGAGTTTTCTTTCTCATTGCCTGCATAACCAGGGTGCCACCCCCCCCAATGGGTTGGGCTATAGTAACTCACTGGTAATGCCCCATCCAGTCACCCAGCAGTTTCTCCATTTCTGTATGTCAGTGACCTCTGAAACGCAGATGGGTACTTCCATGACACCCAATTCAAATGGAGATTTGAGTAAGAGCAAAGCAATGTCATTATCCAAGAACCAGCTGTCAAAGTAAGGGTGAATAATTGACTTGTTCACTTTCATCCTCGTCAAGTTCTTGGTATCAGTGTTTCTTTCACCATGTATAATCTCCAAGTGAGATATTATCTCAAAACAAAAGAAGGAGAAAAAAAAGGTAAGTGGTGGAAGGACAAAAAAGGTGAGCCTTAAGAGAAAATAATTCTACCAGTGCAAAGATGTGATCCTGAGAGCTGGAGGGGTGGAGGCAGCTGGGGCCATGTACTTGGGCCCTAACTAGGCACAAGAAGACAGACCTGAGTTCCAGTCTTGCACTGTTGCCAAACAGCTTTTGACTTGATGGCCTCTTGGGCAACTTCACTTGTAAATTTTACTAACAAATGTCTGGAAGTCATGCTATGCACATGTAATTGAGGGACTTGATCTTGATTTACAAGAAGGGGTAAACTAGCTATTAACAAACACCTGGGAAATTTCTCAAAAATATTGATGTATAGACTTGAGGTAAGACAGCATCTCAGGAGCTTCCGTCATGCAACTAGGCCTGGTGCCCTGCCCTTGGGGGCCAATCTTTTCTAGGATTCTCTGACTCTGGTTATTGTTGGCCTACTTTCTCCCCAAGAGGAAGAAAATGCTTAGGAAAGTACTTTCCAAAGGTTTTGATGAGGACAACATGCACTTGGCAAGATGCTAAGAAGCCCAAGGAACATTTGTTCTGCCATTTGAGTCCCACACAATAAGATGTAGAATATCCTAGGAGGAAAACAGTGTCTATTCCACCTGAAACGTGTGATATTCAACCACACAGGCATATATTTAGCCTCCTGGTATTTTGTTATGTGACTGACAAACCTGGATGGAGGTTCCAGGAGAATAATACGCATGTAAGGACAAATATTCTACCACATTGGTTAAAAAAAATTCTGTTGTCAATACTTACTTATTTTTGTTTATGAAGCAATGGGCTGCAGTTAAAATCCACCACTCGCTGAGGATTGATCCTCCACAGAGATGTATCCCTCGGTAAAGAATACGCACCTGCCATGGAAAATCTATTATGTCTGCAGGTACCCCACCCATGATTTCCAAAATTTCTGACTTCTCAGGTTTGTTACTTATCCTTCGGCCACATGTCCCTAAAAGTAGAAAGAAGGAAAAGGGACAAGAGATCCAGGGCCCAACAGTCAAGGTTTGTTGGCTTGGAAGGAACCTAAGTACAATTGCCACTTCATCTTAGCCAAGTTAACATCAGATGGGAGACTCATAAAAAAATGGTGTTTCTTATGCCTACCAAAGCCTTCACAATTATAATAATGTGCTTATGGGGAACAATGGCTGCTTCCTTCACTGTAGCGTTGATTTTTGGAAGGGTCTCCCTCTGAAGACTTGTGGGAAAGGAGACACAATCACAGACCTTGGAGCTGAATCTTGCTATTGCATCTCAGTAAGGAAGCCCGAACAGAAACGTTCATTTATTTGAAATTAGGCCTCAGCATCTTCTGAAAAATAGGGCATTGGAATGGTATCTTGGCATAGACGATAAAATTCTTCTCCTCAGCTCTAGACTCATTTTCGCGGCCTCTATCCCTGAATGACAAACACACCAGAAATTCTACAGGCAAAGGGAAACTGATTAGCACTTCCCTTCCTAACTGATTGCTCTACTTCATTTCTTATTATGATTAGTGGCACCGTTTTTCACATACTTTTAATTCTAAGGATTCCAACTGCACCTTAAAAGGAATAAAAATTTTGACATTCCTATGTGATAGGATTGTTTTGACATCTTTTGTGTTTTTTGAATGTCATTGAGTAATGAGAAAAGTAAATATAAAATCTAAACTGTTGAGCACTTACTATTTGCCAGGCACCATTCTATTTTGCCTAAAACAATTTAATTTTAACATGGACTCCATGAGATATCTGAAATTATTCTTGATCCATTTTAAAGATGAGCCAATAAAGGCAAGTGTAAGTGTTAGCACATCTGGCCAAGACTCAACAGCTAATATATAACTGAGCTAAGATTTGAACCTAGGCAGTCTGGCTCCAGAGTCTATTTTCATTACCACTAGGCAAACTGCCTTCAAAGTATTAACCACGCTTATGCATGCAGAGAAAAGACAGTGAACATCAAAAATTTCCACAAACAAGTATAATATGAAAGGTGTATCTCTTCAGACCATCTGCATACCACACATCACTACCATCCATATGTTACCATCAGCAAACATCACCATAACCATAAAATCCTGCCACCATACAACCCTGCCACTACATAATCTGACCACATGTCCCCACATCACAGGTCACCACACCACACAACCTCACCACCACACAACCCCACCAACATACAACCTAGCCATCACACAACAAACCATACAACCCCACCACCACATGTCCCCACCATGTCACCCTCTTCATATTGCTCATCACCACCACATTTTACCACAACCAGTGCACATCACCACTGCTGCCAGTCACCACCACTGCCACTGTTTATCTCTGCCTTTGGGCTTCTCTCCTCCAACTTCCCTGGCCCTTCAGCTCCTCAGAAGTGCCCTGCTCTTTTCCTACCTCAGGGCTTTTCTCCATGTGTCTGCCAGGAAGACAGGCTCCTCTCTCATCCATCTTGCCCCTCTTTGCCTATTTAATTCCTGTGTCTCCCTCACATTTTAGCTCAGTTATAATGTCCTTTTAAAAATCTTCCTTGTCTTTCAAGATTACAAAAGCTGCCCTCGGTATATCTTTCTTTTCTGACACCCTACCTTCCATTCAGAACACTAACAACAGAAATTAAACATTTGTGAAACTGTTAGTTTCAAGTCTATTTCCCACCATTTAATTGTAATCTCTATGAAGGTAGGAGCCATGTTTTGCTAATTTTCATATCTCCATTACCTGGCATAGAGACTGGTAAATGACAGAAACCCAATACATACTTATTAAATAAATGGATGGATGGATGGATGGATGAGGTGGGCAGTAAAGATCTTAATATGAGTGGTGAATTGAAGGACATGAGTTCAAAGATGCTATTCCCCCCTGCCATACCTATGGAGGCAACTGTCCTTTGAGTTCCTAAATCAGGTAGCCTTGGGTGAAGGGAGAGTAAGTGGCCTATAGGGGTTTTATCACATCTGAAGATGCAAAGAGAGAGTAAGGAGTTGTTACCCAGGAATATCTGCCTCACCCATATTGTTCCTGTCAAGGGAGATGTTTTGGCATTTCCAGTGGAAACCATACACTGCAAGGGCCCTGCAGCCCAATCTCAGATGGAAATGTCGAGTTTTCAGGGCCAACAAGGAAATATTGGAATTAATCTAAAATAAAGCAAAGTTGAATATCTGGGAAATTTTCTAAATACTTAAATAAAATACCAACTTGTGAAATTTTAAACAAAATTACTGATGATTAAGAGTCAGATTGGATTCATGGTTAAAAATCTCCAATATTTCAGTCTTTTTGTAACATAATAACTACGACTTATTGGGCACCTACTATGAGTCAGCTTCTGTATTGTGTGTATGCATGTTTGAGACATTTAATAATCCCAACAAACCTCTAAGGTATGTTTTATTATTCTTATTTTACATATGAAGAAATAATCTCTGAGACATCATGCAATTGTCCAAGATCATATAGCTTGTATGAGACAGATGGGGATTTTTCAGCCAGGTGTGTCTGGATCTAAAGCCCAATTATCTCTTCTTCTTGCTCACAGCTTTCATGGTATGTCTATATTTTAACAAAACTTCTGCTTAATTATTTGAGAATCTTATTTGGCTAAAATAATGGTATGTTGTTTGATGATTGCTCTCTAAGGTGAACATCAAACAGGTCGAGACACTATATCCGAAGCATTGATCTTCAATTCTGTATGCACCTGCAAGGGAAGCTTTCTGGAGTACATGGAGAGAAGGTTTTATTTGGAGAGCTAAGTCCAACTGGTGGACAGTAACTACCAATCCACAGTACTCTAGTAAAACAAGTCTAAAGCTACAGCTAAG
>NW_027530969.1:2570196-2693476 GCF_008692635.1 Crocuta crocuta
GTCCTTTAAGCGTCCGACTTCGGCTCAGGTCACGATCTCACGGTTCGTGAGCCCGCGTCGGGCTCTGTGCTTACTGCCAGCTCAGAGCCTGGAGCCTGTTTCAGATTCTGTATCTCCTTCTCTCTCTGACCCTCCCCTGCTCACGCTGTCTGTCTCTCTCTTTCAGAAATAAATAAAAAATATTTAAAAAAAATAAAGGTGCAGCTAAGCTCAACAGGAAAAGAGGACTATGATCTATCAGTAGGTTTTGCTGAAGGTCTGAGGGTGTTGGATTGGCAGTAGGACACCAAACCAGGCTAGCATTGATAGACACTTTTAAAATTTAAATGGGCAAAAATTCATCTTAAACTTGAGGGAAAAAAGTGCAAAAAAAATGTATGACATGAAACTGAGAAAGAACTAATATTAAAGATTACAGAATTGAGATTGAAAATTATCTGGCTATATCTGAATACTGGGCATGAATCATCAATAGCAAACTCAATGAAGAATAGATATAAAGTCTTACAACCCCAGATAGAAAAATAATAGATCCAAAGCTCTAGATTGTAAAAGGAGCCTTGGCTTGGAAGTTTTCATAAGAATATATCAACCAGGAGCACCTGGGTGGCTCAGTCGGTTAAACATCTGTGAGTTCGAGCCCCACATCAGGCTCTGTGCTGACAGCTTGGAACCTGGAGCCCACTTCAAATTCTCTCTCTCTCTCTCTCTCTGCATCTCTCCTGCTTAAGCTCTCTCTCTGTCTCTCAAAAATAAATAAATGTTAATAAAAATTTTTAATAAAGAATATATCAACCATAAGATGCTGACAACATATGATTGCTAAGCTCCCTATATCATAGATGGAAGCATTTGGATGGTTGTTAGTCTGGGGCCACAAGTGCAAGAATTACATTAACAAATAGAGCGTATGCAGAGATACGTGGCCAATATATTGAGAAGCCTTATAAGGAACATAAAAAGAAAGAATACTCAGATGGGCCTTCAGACTCTTACAAGATTTTCTTAAAGATGAGGCATCAGACTTATTCAGATCCAGCATCAGTGGGAGGAAACCACAAAATGGTTTAAAAATCTTACAGAAGTATAAAAATTCCACCATATTGTCATATTCCACTTTGTTGGCAATTACACAGAATTGAGTCTGATCTGAACCATCTGAGACCTGTGAATATGAAATTCAGTAGAGCCCCTGGAAGCCCAATTCTATATTCTTTGTTTAGATATTAGTATATTCTTTAATATAAAAATTAACTTAGTAGAATTTCTTTATAGTAAAAATGGGCTACCTGTAGAGTCTTCAGGTTTTTCAAGAAGAGTATTTGTTGTGATGAGCATGAAGTGTTGTATGGAAATGTTGAATTACTATATTATTTTGTACGCCTGAAACTAATATTACATTGTGTGTTAACTAACTGGAATTTAAATAAAAACTTAAAAAAATAAAATGAGAGGATTCAATAAAATTATCTCTAAGATTCTTTCCAGTTCTAAAACAGTGTACTTTTATAGTTCAAAATGCTGACAGGGAAATATTTTTACTTGAATTACATCATGTAAAAATGTTGTCTTTATTTAAATTCTTATAAAACATACATTTTAGCCATCTTATTCTTAATTTTTCCTTAAGATACATGATTTCAATTGCATTTTATTTATTTTTAAAAATATTTTTAATCTTTATTTATTTTTGAGAGAGAGAGACAAAGCGCACGCAAGGGAGGAACAGATTGAAGAGACACAGAATCTGAAGCAGGCTCCAGGTTCTGAGCTGTCAGCACAGAGCCTGATGTGAGGCCCAAACTCAGGAACTGTGAGATCATGACCTGAGCCGAAGTTGGAAGCTCAACAAACTGAGCCACCCCAGGCACCCCTAATTACATTTTAAATGCTTTATTGATATTGATGTCAGGCGGACATTGGTTATGCAAACTGAAATATCAATTTATTTACATGATAAGTCTCATGCAAGTACAGAAATGTTCCCATATTTTCATATGTTAATATTTCAACTTGGTTGAATTGGGACTAACTTGGAAAATAGGAGATCTGTGGTTGTGAATTTTAAGAAAATCCCTGGGAGCCCAAGCGATTTATATTTTCTGTTGATAGAGAACTAAATGAATTTTTGGGTCTGTCAGCACCACAGAGCAAAATTCATGGTGGGGGTGTTCAAAGATATATCTTTGCAAGTCCCACCTGAATGAAATCACTTTAGACTCTAGAATTTTCCCACATGACTGGTTGATCTAGACCCAGAGATGTGACCAAGCAGTTTAAGATAAGAAAGTTTCATTTCAGCTTTTTACTCCAAAGTGGTTTCTCACTGCCTGTACTGTCCGGGTATCTCAGAAATAGTATTTCCCCCTAAAGATTCTATTGATATGTTGTTGACTATGAGAGAAAGAAGAATTACTGGAGAGACAGAACTCAAGTCTGCAGAAGGCACGGTGGTTTTAGCATGAAAAGTTCCTGGCTTTGTCCAAGCTGGCAGGGAACCTGGTGCTGAGGGATGGAAGTAAGGTTTGGAGTAACTTCTGACTCCAATGGAGCCGACTCCATTGTTTGCTGGCTGTGTGACTTAGAGCCACTGATTTAACATCTCTAAGCTTCAATATCCTCATCTTTAATACAAAGATAAGTATTAACATAGCCTGTTGCTGTGTTAATGTAACATTTCGTGTAATATTGACTTAAATGGATGTCATTTTGTTTTATTCTAGTCTGGGTCAAGGAGAAAGAGGTCTGAATTTTGCCCAAGACACTTGATCAAATCTGGGGTCACCTCTGAGCAAAGTTTTAGTGGGAGAATGCATGTGCTGGTGGTCTTCTTACATCAATGGCCATTCTTACACTCTTTTGCTGAATCTTCCTGCCCTTCCAAAACCCAAGCCTCAATTTTCAGACCACTTCTTTTGTTTGAACTTTAGCTAGAGTATCTTCTCCCAGCCATAACTTCAAATATCATCTTTATCCAGAATATCTCACATTTGATCTCCCAGACCTCTCCACTGAGCCCTCAACTCTTTAACCAACTGTCCTACTCAATGTCTCACAAGAATATCTAAGAGGCATATTAAATTTGATGTGGCCCAAACTGAGCTATTGACTTACCTGACCCCTGTCCAAATCTGCTTTCCTATAAGTCACCCACAGTTCAGTAAAAAGCACCTATATGCATCCTTTTGCTTAGATGAGAATATCATCTAGGAACTATCCTTGATTTCTCCTTTTCTCTGTCTCCTGGCATCCAATGCACCAGCGAGTCCAGTCAGCATTACCAAAAGATATCCAGAAACCAACCACTTCCCTTCATGCCTGCCACTATAAACCCATCCAGGCCATCATCCTCTCATGCGTACTCACCGAAGGCCTGCCCCTGCACACTCTATCCTCTGCACCAGCCAGTGTCTCTTCCTTAAGTACCTCCCATTTCTCACTCTCCTGTATAGACTCTCTGATGACTTCCTATTGTAACCAGAATAAAATCCAAAGTCTTTACTCTGCCTTTATGAAGCTTAGCATGATCTGGGCCCCACTAACACCTCTGAACCCATCTCTCTTCAGTGCCTCATTCCTATTCACTTGGCCCCAGTTACACATGTCTGTGTGCCTCCAAAACATACTGAGCTCATTCACTGTTCAGGGCCTTTGCACTTGCTATCACATATGTTTGGAAATATGTCTCTTTCTCATCAGATGGGTCTCGACCCAAATCTTATAATCTCAGGAAGGCTTACTGTGACCACTAGAACAATCTCAACAATCACCTACAGGCCTTCCTTCATATAAGCCTATTTTCATGCTTCATACCACTTAACAGGAACTGAAATTAACTTATTTATTTACTCATTTTATATGTTTAATACATCCTTCTCACTACATAGTAAAACTGCACAAGTATGTCATTCTCTGTTATAAACTGAGCTCCTAAAACAACTCCTGGCACATGGTAGAGGCTTCATATTTGTCAACCAACAAATGACTGAACATAACACAAGTCTCCAGAAATTCTCAGGACCCAGGGAGATGAATCCATAGTAGCTATTAATACACTGCCTTTACTATAGTTATATCATGGTACTGTTTTGCATTAGGCCAGTTTGGCTCCACGTAATCCTTTAGAATGTTTTCAAAGAGAAAGCAGCCTGCATCATGACCTGAAAGCTGTAGGATATGGCTACTTTGTATGTCCAGCTTGATGGCTGGTTACCCCTCTCAAAGGTTTTTCTTACATCAACATTCACTATGGAAAACTCTGGGATGTAATGTAGATATAAAATATTCAGGCGAGCGCGCACACACACACACGCACACCAGCCTCCTCCATATGTAATTTTAAAGTTGAAGATGTTCTGGGAGCAATGATCTGAAAGTCTGGTCCAGGCACCCCTGTACCTAAAGAGCTTATTAAAAGTGCAGTTCCCTGGATCCCACCAAGGACTGTGGAATCAGCATCTAGAACTTAACCTTTTGAACAAGTTTCCCAGGGGATTCTCCTGTCCCCACCCCCACCAAAGTGCAAGGGCCCTGGTGAGGCACAGACCCAAGAACACCATGAGAGACTTACATGCTGAGGAGCTGTGTGCCCAGGACAGCAGCAAGGTGACCAGCAGCAGAAGTACTGCTCTTCCATGCCTCCATCCCATCATCAGCACTGGTCTTTAATCAAGCCAATGGAAAGCCTCCAGGTGATACTGTGTAGATTCAATTCATAGGGATTGAGCCCGGGCTTTGCTCTCTGTGCCTGCTATCTGACAGCCCACCCTGACCATTGAGGTCACAATAGAGCACTGGGTAGAACAGCCATGGTCCAGACAAGGCAACAAAGTGGCACCTGCATCCAGGGCTTAATGATTTCTGTGAGCCAATCCTCTGGGATGTGTAGGTCAGTGTGGAACTGGGGGCCAGAAGCAGGATAGTGGGAGAACTCCACACCAGTTGGGCTCCTGCAAGTTGAGGCATCTCAGAGTCTCTCAGATCCATTAATGCATCAGGACAGAAGAGCTAAAGGCACTCCCCAGGAGAAAGGATCCAAGGGTTTTGGCCCAAACAACTCAGGTGATACAGCAGAGAAATGATAGCTAAAGGACGCCTAAAGAAGAGAGCTCACATTACCAGTGGGACGTTAGGGGAGCTACTGAACTTTGAGCCTCAGATTACTCATCTGTAAAATGGAGATAATAATGATTCATTATATAGTTGGGAGTATTAATGAGTTAATATGCATATCCTAGCACAGGACTTGGCAAATACCAAGCCCATGATTTTAAGTTTCTACTAATTTCATCTCTACTAATTGCATCTCTATGGGCTTCCAGCAAAGGAAGGAACATTAACCAGCAGTGTCTATAAACAAAACATGCATAAAGTACAGATCCATGCATAGATCAGCTGCAGGGTGGTTTCTGTTGATGCAGTCCATTCATTTGTGCAGTAGGTTAGGTAGCACTTTATTGGGCACTTTCCACATACCAAGCTTGGAGGATGATACAAAAATGAACAATATTTGTTCTGTCTCCTAAAAGCACATACCCAGCTGGGAGAGACATGTGACCAAAGACATCAACAACACAGCAGAGTCAGTGTATCACTGTGAACTGCAGAGGGGCACCCTAACTAGTCTGGGAGGAGCATGTGTATACGGTGTGTGGGAGAAAGAGGCTATTAAGGAAGATTCTCTAGATGAAATAAACTCTGTCTCAGCCAAGTCAATCTACAAAGAGAAATGGTTTTAGGAAAAGGCAGAGAGGTATTTGTTATGGATAGAATGGTGTCTTTTCAAAATTCTTCTTTTGAAGTCCTAAACCTCAGTACCTCAGATTATGACTTTATTTGGAAACAGGGTCATTACAGATAAATTAGTTAAGATAAGGTCTTCCTGGAGGAGGGTTGGCTTCTAATCCAATATGACTGGTGTCCTTATGAAAAGGAAAACTTTGGATACACACACACATAGAGAGAGAGAGAGGAGAGGGAGAATGCCATGTGAAGGTTGGAGTTAGGCTGCCACAAACCAAGGAACTACCAGAAGCATGGAGAGAGGCCTGGAACAGATCCCTCCTTACTGCCTCCAAGGGAGTATGGCATCCTGACACCTTGATTTTGGACTTCTGGCATCTAGAGCTCCAGAAAAATTTCTGTTGTTCTACACCACCCAGTTTGTGGTGCTTTGTTATGGCAGTCCTAAGAAAGTAATGATGGCATTCTAGATGGGCAGAAAACATGCACAAACATGCAAAGGTATATGGGAACTATAGGAACTTTTAAGTCAAACCATATATAATTTCTGTTTTTGTATCTCCAAAGTATTGGCAATTTCAAATGGTCTAAACTAAAAGGTTGCATTGGAATAATGTACAAGTTTGAGCAGGAGACAGAGATCAATTTATTGAATAAAGCTCAAATCTGAATCAACAGTCTTCCCTAATATCCAGCCACTGAATAATTCTCATGAGCAATCACCATGGATGTGACAGGTATGGGGGGAACAAGCATTATTCCTAAAGACTGGCAAGGCAGTGATAGATATAAACATTTTCAAAAATTCTATACATAATGGATTTCCATTTCAGGGGAAGTGACCATGGGGATTTTTCTTTTCCTAGCTGTTTTGAGGCTTTAAAATTTATCTTTAAAACTCTTGGAAATATTCTGTCAGAATAAGCAAAAGGCAGATGCAATATTAGGAAATTAGTTCACGTTATTGGGTATAGACTTTTCACACAAGCATTTCCGATACTTTGCATAGGTATAAACAAAGCATTAGAATTTACCCACTTAGCTCATATTTTTCTAGGCCAGGAAGGGGGCTGAAATGGAAGGGAAAGTTTTCTCACCGCTGTTCTTTGGAAAACAGGCTGAAGTTGAGTTTCACTGAGGCTATAAATGTCGCATATTTTGGGGCTAGTTAGCCTGTGTCCATATGAGGTGGAAGAGAGCAGAGATAAAGAATTTCCAGTGTTGGCGCACCTGGGTGACTCAATTGGTTAAGCGTCCAACTTTGGCTCATGTCATGATCTCACGGTTCATTTGTTCAAGCCCCATATCAGCCTCTGTGTTGGCAGCTCAGCGCCTGGAGCCTGTTTCAGATTCTGTGTCTTCTTCTTTCTCTGCTCCTCCCCCACTCATGTTCTATCTCTGTCTCTGTCTTTCTCAGAAATAAATAAACTAAATATATATATATATATATATATATAAAGAATTTCCAATGTCACCCACAGTCCTGCCTAGCTTAACCACATTGCTTCCAATGGCTGGCCCAGAGTCCAGAACGAGATAACATAGCATATGCATTATCTTCATTTGGACCCTAAAGAATCTCAAAATCTCCCAGCACATCAGTAGATGAATTCACACTTTTAACAAAACACCATTGTATGAAGACATGTGTCCACACTAAAAGCTCACAATGTTTACAGTGACCTTATTCATAATTGCTAAAAACTGGTAACAACCTACATGTCCATCATTGGGTGAATGGATAAATAGTGGTACATCCAGACCACAGCACTACTATTCAGCCATGAAAAGGAACAGATATAGATACGTGTGGCAACATGAATCTCAAATGAATTATGCTAAATGGAAGAAGCAACTGCATTCAGTGTGTGCCATTTAGATGGCATTCTAAAAAGACAAACAACAGGCACAGAGAATGCATGAGTTGTTGCCCGGGACTGGGATTTGGGGAAGGGGATGGGTTACTAAGGGCATGGGGAACATATTTTTGGAGTGTGGGTGGGAAGTTTCTATGTCTGCATTGTGGTAGTGATTACACACCTATTTATATTTGTCAGATTTCTTAATTTTTTTTAATTTTTAACATTTATTTATTTTCAGCGAGGGACAGAGTACGAGTAAGGTAGGGACAGAGAGAGAGGGAGACACAGAAACCAAAGTGTGTTCCAGGCTCTGAGCTTGTCAGCACAGGGCCTGATGCGGGGCTTGAACCCACAAACTGTGAGATCATGACCTGAGCCAAAGTCCAATGCTTAACCGACTGAGCCACCCAGCCACCCCAGGATTCTTAATTTTTTTTCAAGTTTTATTTATTTATTTATCTTGAGAGAGAGAGAGAGAGTGATCTGAGGAGGGGCAGAGAGAAAAGGAGAGAATCTCAAGCAGGCTCTGTGCTGTCAGTGCAGAGCCCAATGTGGGGCTCGAACTCATGAACCATGAAATCTTAACCTGAGCTGGAATCAAGAGTCGCAGAGTCAGCCAACTGACCCACCTAGGTCCCCTTTATTTGTCAGGGTTCTTAATACCATACACCTTAAGTGAAATTACTAAATAAATATAAATGATACCTTTAAATCAGACTTTTAAAAATGCCTTTATACTTTGCACACTTTGAAAAGCCACTGATGTGAACCACAGAAGACTTGCCCCATTTGTTAAAAGCCTTTCTGCTGTAACCTCAAGGGCCAGCCTTGTGGGGGGGGGAAATGATTTTTATTAATATTGTATTAGTCTGTTCAGGCTGCCATAACAAAATGCCACAGACTGGGTGGCTCATGCAACAGAAATTTATTTTCTCTGTTTTGGAGGCTGGAAGTCGGAGATCAAGGTGCTAGATTATTCTGTTGCTGGTGAGGGCCCTCTTCCTGGCTTGCACATGGCCAGCTTCTCACGGTGTCCTGGGATGGGCTTCCTCAGTTAGTGTTTGTGGAGGGAGGGAGAGACTTAGAGAGAGAAATAGGAGAGAGCAGGAACACACATTCCAGTGTCTCTTCTTATAAAAAACACTAATCCTGGAGCACCTGGGGGGCTCAGTTAATTGCGCATGGACTTCAGCTGTCATGATCTTACAGTTCATGAGCTGGAGCCCCACATCAGGCTCACTGCTGTCAGCGCAGAGCTCTCTTCATATCCTTCCCCCTCCATCGGCCCCTCCCCCACTCACATTATCTAAAAATAAACATTTAAAAAAACACTATCCCAGAGCATCAGGGCCCCACTCTTATTACCTCACTTAACCTTAATTATTCTTTATTATTACTGTAATTACTAGCCTTACTTATTAGGACCCGTTACCAAAAATCAGCCACACTGGCGGCCAGGGTTCCAGCATTTAAATTCTGGGCCCATAACCCAAAGCAGACTGGGCATACCGGTGCCACCAAGGCCGCAGTACTCATCGGGGTTCTTGCTCAGGTACTGCTGGTGGTACTCTTCCGCGTAGTAGAAAGTTTGTCCCTCCCGGATGTCGGTCGTGATCGGGCCATAGCCGTGCTCTGAAAGAACCTGGGGAGAGAAAGGCACCATGAGGAACGGATGCTGGGCAGAGAGGGTCCCGAGGAGAGCTGGGAGGTCCAGCTGTGAGGGAGGCAGACACGCGTGACTTGGGGTGTGCAGTGGGTCCTTGCGGGCCTGGGCTCTGCCGCTTCCCAGCTGGGTTATTCCGGCCAAGCTCTCACGGGCCTGTGCCTCAGGTAACTGGGTTTGAAGTCTGGTTTCCTGACTCGAATATGTGTGCTCTACCCATCATACCAAGGCTGCCCCCGGTACGTGTTGGGAGCCCTGGTTTGGACCCTGTGGGTCTGTGTGAAAGGGACCCCGGTGCTTCTCTGGAGAAACATATTGCTCCCTGACTGCCCTGGGAAGAATGCGCGTCCCTGAGGGCAGTGAAGCAGGGCTGTGGTTGGAGGGGATGAAAGGGCAGGGGCAGGATGGGGCGGGGAGGGCTACAGCCCAGCCCAGTGCTGTCCCCTCTGCTGCCAGTTCAGAACAGGTCCCCTGCCCACTCACAGGCTGGACAGAGGAACCCCCACTCGCTGTGGTTCTAGGGAGCGCGGACCCTGCCAGGGTGCTTTGGAGAGCAGGGGCTCATGTGGGTCTCCGGACCGACCCGAACCGGGGAGTGAGGTCAGGGGAGGACGTGGCCTGAGGGCCTGTGTCGGCTCATCACCGCCCTTTGTGACCTACTTTAAGGCCTGGTGGCATCTGCTGCCAGGGAAAGAAACAGACACGTAAACACAAGTGGGGGAGGAGAGCGGAGCTATTTGGGGCAGGAGACAGATTAAGAAATAGACATTGTTCCCCATGGATCTTAGCCTGTTTCCTTTCCCTTTTGGATTTCAGCTGTGCCCTGATTCTTTCTCGTTACAGGCTGCTTGGAGCATTTGGGCACAAGGTTACAGAGACTCGACCCCGGGTTCGCTGACTCCCATTTTGGACAAGGGCGCAAGATGGGTCCTTGGACTTATTTTCCCTTGAGTAAACTGCCTGTTTGCTGATAGCTCATTGGTTTTTTTGGAGGTGAAGTCCTCACATCTGTCAAGAAAGGTGGGTGAAGTCTTTGTGCTCCTCGTTGTTCCACTGCAGTTCGTTCCTGAGCACTGTTACAACTTTCTGAATTTCCATCCAGCCCTCTGATGGCTCTAAAATCACAGGCCCAGCTATTAAGGCAGATAATCCTGAGCATATCAATTGGGAAGAGTCCCAGAAGGAAACAGAACTCCACTCAGTATTTTCAAATGAAGGTACTTAGTGAAGGCAGTAAGAAAGAGTTATGGGCATCTTAAAGGGACCCACATGTAGAAGATGCTCCAGAGTCAGGTAATAGCAGTGAGTCAAAGGCGCAAGGAAAAAAGGTATACTTACTGGAATCCAGTGAGAAGAACAGGTGCGGAGGAGGGTCACAGAGCCCGAACTGAGTCAAGGAGGGTCTCTGCCACTGGTAGCACAATGTCTCAATGGGAAGGGACAGGGAGGAAAAACCCCTAACCCTCTCACTTCCTGCCAGTATCTCCCATTGCTGAGGGCAAGCCAAATGAGATTTACTGTCCCATGTGATTCACTCCTAGGAGCCAGGCTACCAGGACCCAGGGAAGGACAGCCAGGAGATCTGCAGTGGGGAAATGGGGTACAAATGGAAAACAACTATACAGAATCATCTAGTGCTTTAGCCCAGAGAACAGAATTGAAAGCTATATTTTAGGGCTAATAAAGATATCAAGCTACTCATTAAGCTTTTTCATGTATAATATACTATGCTCAGGACTTTGCCAGTGTTATATCTCATTTAACACTCGTGGCAACTGTCTAAGGGAATTACTCTTCTTGTTTTCCACATTCAGTAGAGGATATGCTAGATATTGTATATTGATATTTAGCACCATCTCTGCCTTTCTAAGCTCTCCTATAAATTATAGAGGCTGAAAGCTTGGGGCTACATGTCTGAGAAGCCCAGTAGCCTTCCATTTAGATCCTTAGCCAAGTTTCAGGAAGCAGAGAACAGGGAGAAACTATCATTTGTCATAGCAGCTACGTATAGGCATGCAGATTTTAGCAGACCGACAGCTGTGAGGTTTTTGTCATTACCTTTGGGTATCCTCCTACAAATCATCACTCTAATGCTGAAGAGAATAGTAAGATCATTGATTTTTGAGGAACAGTAAGTTCCCATGATTTTTGAAGTTTGCTAAGCTCCTGAAAGCAAGCAACAGTTTTTCCTGATGTTTGTATACAAGCCCTTTTAATTGTTCTGTAGGCATCTATTTCTTTGTCCTAAATCTCTTTCTGCTTGGGATACATAATGTTTTCTGTTTTCCTGATGGAATCGTGACAGATGCAGTATTTGGTACTTGAAGTGGTTGCAGGAAGTTCAGCTACAAAGATGGGGAATCCAAGATGTACTGTCAAGGCCTGATTTGATTTGAAGGCAATAATGACCTTGTCACTAGCAGAAAATGGGATTCTGGGAATCCATGGTATGCAATGTCAAAACAGTTTCTCAAGTCATTACTTGTCATTAAGTTACCTATTCAAAGAGACCAAGTGGCTTTTGTGATAGAATGCTCTGGTGGAAGAGAAGTGCAAGGGCTACTGTGACAGAATGGAATGGATGGCTTATGGAAAACAAACAAAACCAAAAATCCTGCGGCTTTTCAACTCAAAGATATTATCCAAGGGAGAGAGAAGCTTCTCCAATTGCCCTAAAAGAACCTCTTTTGTATCAATAATATGTAGGTGGCAGAATTACAATATAACTTTAATTCATAGCTTTTTTAGATGTTCACATGAAAAATGATTAATTGGTAAAGAAAATGACTAAGAAATTTGCCATGGGATATTTGGATGGGTTAAGATAAATCAGTGTACTTTAAAACCCCAAATGCCATAAGTTTACCTTTCTATCAGAGGCAGCCCCTCCAGTCCTTTCTGGGAAGGCCTTTTGAAGACTGTAATGACTTAGCTGAAATAATTATTTTTTTAGGTAATGCTGATTCTCTCTACAACCCACTCATACCAACTCTTATAAGAGTCAGAACCAAAAGTAAAGTCTTCCCATTAGACTTCATAGGGCATCAGTTCAAAGATGACCCAGAAGATAGTATGCATTAAAAGGACTTTGGTGTGCCTGGGTGGCTCAGTTGGTTAAGTGTCATGGTCTCACCGTTAGTGAGTTTGAGTCTTATGTTGGGCTCTGTGCTGACAGTTCAGAACCTGGAGACTGCTTCTGTCTCCCTCTTTCTCTTCTCCTCTCCTGCTTGCACTCTGTCTCTCTCTCAATACATACATACATACATACATACATACATACATTAAAAGAACCGCAACATTCTGCTAATGTATATTTGTAGACACCTGAGGATTATATGGATTCTAAATGAGTTAGGTGAGGGATAAAGTAAAATGTGATTGGGCCAAATTTACGAATCTAGGTGAACTTAAGAGAAATTCTGTATTCAAATGAGTTAGCTGATGCAGCTGTAATTGGCTCTGGCTGTTTGGTTGGAAAACTAAAACCTTGGACAAATAATGGCCTGCATGAAATGGAATTCCTTTGGAGAATATTAAAAAAAATCAAAAGCCTTGGATAGGAATGTCAGAATGAATTTATTAAATGTGACCTGCTCCGCCATCCTTTAGCTCTAGCCCTTATATGAGTCCTGAAGATACTGTGTTAAATTAGGCATTGGAAAATAATTTCCATGAGAAGCATCAGCATCCTCATAATACCTTGTGACCATCATCTGCAGGCTGAAGATGCTGAGACACACAAACCATCTGGTGGAAGATTGACTACACTTGGCCCCTTCTGTGGAATAGGCAGCAATTTTGTTTTATCAATGTAATAGAAAATATCTTGTATTTGGATGTACTCACCTTGACCACATGCTTCTGTCACCCCATCACACATAACTTAATGAATGCTTAGTTATTCATCATATGGTTTTCCGTTTGGCATAACTTCTGACCAACTGGCTATAATGCAGTAGAAGCAATGCCCATGATAGTCACTGATCTTACCATGAATACCACCACCCAAGAAGCAACACACCTGCCAGAACAACAGAATAGCTTCCTGAAGTTTCCATAAGTCAGCCTATTGAGATCTAACAATGTGTGAGGTTGGAGTGCTCTTTTAACGAGGTATAGTATACATTAAAAACTAGTTTCAATAGACTTCTCCAAATCTCCTATGGCTAGAAAACATGGGTGTGTAAATCAAAGGCTAGAAATGGGACTGGTTCCAATCACCAGCCACCTAATAATTCATTCAAAAAATGTTGTACTTTGTTTCACATAACGTTGAGCTTTGAAGGTTTAGAAACCTTAGCTCCCAAAGGAGGTGTGCTGCTTCTTCCAGAAGACAGGAGTGCTCTTCCAGGAGTGCTTCTTTTATTAACCTGTGAATTGAGACTGCTACCTGGCTGTTTGGGGCTCTCCCTGTTATTGAACCAGGAGACAAAGAAAGAGTTAGTGTGTAGACTGAAATGATTGACCCTGACTATCAAGAGAAGAGTTTTACTGCAAGTAGAGTTCAGACAACGAGGAGTCTATGAAATCCTTAGGGGATGCTCTTAGAATTTCATTATCCAAAAGGCGAAATGAAAAACTATAGCAACTCAAGACAGGCAAAACCACCAAGAGCTCAGAAATGAAAATTTGGGTCACACCACTATGTGAGCTTCATTCAAGTTGGATGAAGGAATTCACATATATCAGCTATGGCTCAGGTTATATACTCAAGAACTGTAGTAGCTGTCTAGATTTTCATGTTTGAATATGCCAACTTCCTTTTTTTCCTTCCTTTCCAAGGTGGTGGTGGTCATTAAATTTATTGTTTAGTCTTTAGAAACAAGATTGGGATGGTCAAGGAAGTGCACCATTCAGATCTGCTTCGAGAGAAGCTGGTGCAGGGAGTGTGCAGCTGAGAACAGCTTTTAGCTATTATTCTTTTGAATCCATCATGGCAGTCAGGGCGAGAACACCCTTCTCTTGGGCTGCACCCAGGCAATGGCTGAGAGTGGCAGGCAGAGGATACTAGAGCAGGTCCATTACTACTACTCAATGTGGTAATCTTTCTCAGGATTTCCCATCAATTTGATCAAGACTTTCTCAGACCTGCACAGGGGTTTGAAGACATCCTGCTTACCGCCACTTCCCTGTCTTTTATTCTTCCTAGGTATTTTCCCCCAATAAATCCCTTTCACATATAATTCTGCCTTAGCATCTGCTTCTTGGCAGTTCCAAAGTGACACAAAGACATAAGTGGGAATTCCTAAAAGTGGAATGATTATTACCCAGAGAAGGATGTTGTGATTCATGAGACTTTTGGTTCCCACTTTGGGGAAAAGAATCAGATTGCTTTTGTTTATATGAAGAATATTTGTATTGTGCTAGGCAAAAGCATTATATTATTGCTATTCTTGTTTTCTAGAATTTTTAACATAGTAGAAGGTTGTGTGTATATATGCTGAGAAGCCAAAGTGGTGTGGGTTTGCTAGATAGTGTCTAGTAGCACTCAAAATTCAGTTCCCTAAAGCCTAAATCCCCATTTTTCTGTGTCATGAGATTTGTAAGCCTATGAATTGCAATTTCCAATTCCCTTGCACTGACATTTTAGATGTGATTCAGGGTCCAATGAGATGCACTTGCTAATACTAGAAATGCAGAAGGAAGGCAGTAGCAGTGGCCGCAGAAACTGGACTCCAGTAGAGTCGAGTTTTTATAGTGGCCTACCTCTTCATTCCCTTCTTGTCATCAGCCTTAGGGCTGCAAGACAGCTGGGCCAGTGAAAGAGGAAGCTGTTTTCTGCTTCTTCCCAATTACTGGCTGTAGCACCAGCCTCCTGGTCTCAAGTCAGAGCCACAAAGATGTGGCCTGAATAGCAGAGACCCATAACTTCTGCTTATAAGATTATGGGCAAAGTGGAGAAGCAACCTTCTAACTAAACCTGCTTTCATAGTGCAGTTCTATCTGCCACCTTTACCGGGAACTGCTTTATTCTTTTATCTTTATTTTCCCTTTAACCATCTCTTTTAAGTACTGGTTTTACCGTTCCATATGCATTTTGCTTTGCAAAATGAGAAGAGATTATAAACACTTCAAATGTCCTCCTTTTCTTCTTTTCATTTCTTTTATAAATTTGGTAAGGTATTTAAGACAAAAATGGTACAAATAATAATATAATAAACACCACATATACTTCACACTTTAAGAACCAAAACACTATGAACCCACTTGAAGGTCTCTGTGGGTCTCTCCACCTCCAGTCATAGTAAATAGCCTGAGCTGTGTATTTATCTTTCCCTTGAATTTATAACTTTTCTATATCTGAATATATACTAAGCAATTGTAATCTCTTGAGTATTTCAAAAATGTATAGAAAGGGTTATCATAGTTGCATATTTTTCTGCAACTTGCTTTTGTCTGTGATTATGAACTATGTTATTCAGGTTAACTCTTGTTCCTGTATGTTATCACCTCTAAATGGTATTCTGTTGTATGACTATACTATACTGAAACTTAGTTATTCATGCTTCTGATGATGAGCATTTATGTTTTTCTCTAGGTTTTTATTACACACTATGATGCTGTAGCTATACCTACATAAACCACCTTCTGTGTTTTAAATAGCATGCTTTTAATGATTAAAAATATTAGTGAAGATCTATTAATGATAAACCATTTTTAAAATCTGTTCTACATTAATGACTTTGGTTGTTGACAATTTAAATATGTTTTGGTGTCAACAACTTAAATATGATGGTTATTTTCTCTCAGCACTTTGGTGATTCCATTATCTTTTGGCTTCCATTGTTGCTGCTGAGAAATCTACCAATTTGATCTATTTTTATAAGTACATTTTCTCCTTCCTATACTGATTTTGAGATTTCTTCTGTCTCTGTTATTTTGCCATTTCACTAAAATGTGCTTGTCTATAAATTCTGCTGCAGGTTTGAGCTTTTCTGAATTGGTGGATTCATTTCTTTCATCAATTATGGAAAATTCTTGATCATTGATTCGTTGAACATTTTCCTTTTCTCCATCTTTTCTATTCTCTCCTTTTGAAAACTCCAGTAGCCATATGTTAGAGACTTTCAATTTATCCTCCTTGTTTTGTAAATTTTTTCTCACATTTCTCATGTGTTGTTTTGTTTTGTTTTGTTTTTAGCATTCTGAGTAATTTCTTTAGATCCATCTACTGGTTTACTGATTCTATTTCTTTTTTCTTTTTTTTAAAGTTTCTTTAAGAGAGAGAGAGAGCAAGAGAACACTAGTGGTGAAGGGGCAGAGAGAGGGAGAGAGAATCCCAGGCAGGTTCTGCACCATCAGTGCAGGTCCCAATGTAAGGCTTGAACTCACAAACCGTGAGATCATGACCTGAGCCAAAGTCAGATACTTAACAAATAAGATACCCCAATGATTCTACTTCTTATTTCCATAAATTCTATTAGATTTTTTTTTTTATTTTGCCTGGCCATTTTTTGTAGTATTTTGTTTGTAGTCTCAAGTTTTCAATTCCTTCTTTTTTGTAATGTAATTATTTACATTCATTATCTAATAACTTAAATATCTGAAGTCTTTCAGCATATAATCTTCTGTTCTTCCTGCTCTTTCTCATGGTGGCTTGTTTCCAATATGAGTTCAGCAACTTTACATTTTGAACTCATGATTGGCTAAACTTAATCTGTGGGCATCTATAGGGAACTCTTATTAGAGTTGCCAGTTTAGGGGATAAAAATAAGGTACTTAGTTAAGTTTGATTTTCAGACAAACAACTAATACTTTGTGTGTTAAGTATTTCTCAGATATGTCACACTGCATATTTCTACTAAAATATTTTTATTGCTTACCTGAAATTCAAATTTAACTTTGTGACATGCATTTTATCTGGCAGCCCTACCTATGCTGAAGATACATCTCTAGAGGAGAGTTGTTCCTGTTTCTGAGAGATTTCTTGGGATACACCCAACTAGGACCACTTTAATTTTTCAGTTTGGTGTTTTCTGGGCTATGTTAACTCCAAGATTAACTTGAAGCTGTAACACACTTATGAGGATAGGGTCATGTTTGCCATTTCTCTGAGAATTCTTTCCCCGTCTGTTGCTGAAGCTAAAATGAAGAATAATCTTTTGCCAGAGGATATTTTTTTCTCCTAGCCTACACCTTTCCTGAGCTTATAAGTGTCCATTCTTTAAGCGTCCTTTCTTTGTGAATGGTTCTCAGTTCATACAACCTACCTTCCAAAAGCTGAAGCTCTTGTCCCACACATAAGCATGAAAATCCAAGAGTCTAGACCTCCTGTTGGTCTTTCATTCTGAATAACAACTCTGGACTCCTCCTTCTGTTTTGTGTTTGACTTCCTAAATTTTTCCTTACTTTCTTATGGTATCAGCTATGCACTTTGAGGGATGTTTGCTAAAAAGAAAGGTTTTCAAATTTTCTTGTAGCCCATATCACCTCAAAAATAGTCCCTTTTTATTTCCTTTAACAAATGTGAGAAAGATGCCAAAAATTAAATTGATCTGAAAGTCAGGAAATATGAATTTTAGTCCTACATCTGTTAATAATGTTTAGCAAAGCTTTGCCTTTTTTTTATGTTTATTTATTTTTGAGAGAGAGATAGAGCACGAGCTTGGGAAGGGCAGAGAGAGAGGGAAACACAGAATCTAAAGCAGGCTCCATACTCTGAGCTGTCAGCACAGAGCTGGACTGTGAGATCATGACTTGAACCGAAGTAGGATGCCCAGCCGGACTGAGCCACCCAGGTGCCCCAACCCTTGCCTTCTTTAGAGCTCAGTTTCCTTAAATATAAAAGGAAGGTTAGGATTGATTTCCAGCAGTGTTGTTCAAATGGTGATTCACATGTCACATCCTATTATCGAGTCATGATATCAATTTAGTGGGTGGTATCTAGCATATGGGAAGGATATGTATTGTTTCATGAAACTTTAGCTTCAGGTGTGTGTGTGTGTGTGTGTGTGTGTGTGTGTGTGTGTGTGCATGTATATAGGCCACGATGCAGGATCTACTCCTTACTGTGGGTTACACAGGAAACCACTATAGGCATTGATCCTCCTCATTGATTAGAACCTCTGCTTCAGTGATACTCTCTAGTGGGCATTTATGTGAAGCACAAAGGTTTCTCCTCAGGCCCATCCACATGCTTTTTAGACCTAGACCTTTTTACAGTAGATATTTTAATCTTGCCTTTTCCAACCCCTTGACCAGCAAGCCAAGCTGTTCACCACTGCCAATGAGGCCTTATTTAACACTACCTGTTTTTCCATACAAAGGAGACGATCAAGTGTACTATTCAAAACTCTGCCCACAGGGGTATTTCCCCTCATCACATCATTCAAGGACAGCTCTGAGCAGGTCTATATTGTAGCATAAGTCCATCTTCAGTGAAGACTGAGAGTTTTTCCTCTGTCATCAGCTGGTATAGGGCCTCTTATTAAGTCAATATATAAGTTAAGAGAGCAGTTTTGTTGTAACAGAGGTAGGTGACATAAAGGCATAAGTAACCTGTTCATGTTACTTACTTAGACTTGTTTGAACTCAATCCTCAAGTTTCATAAGAAGATGGAGTGTTTCTGATCTGCCACCCATGTGAATCAGTAGGTTATGATATGCAGTTCTTGTCTCATAGCTACTTGGTGTCTCATGGCTCAGTGCTCACTCTCTACTAGGACTCTGTAGCACAGCAGGAATTTCTTTACAAATTCTCTGCTGCAGAAAGCAGATTGCTTCAGATCCATAATGGTCTACAATTTGGCTTGCCAGAGACTCCGTACAATGTCCATATCTACTATAGTAACATGGACACACACAGATACTAGATTGGGGTGGGGAACTTATAGTGGAGAAGTATTAGAATACATACAATCCCCTGAACCCTCATTACTTTAGGCTGGGTGTGGATGGTCAGTAAATATCATGGTTACTGTTCCAGGAGAGAGGAGTTACATGACCATAATTCTCTATATTTTTACTGGATGGGGAAAGCAAGGAACATCTCTGGGATTATGTAACATTGGCAGCTTCAGGAGTTCAGCCCAGTAAAGAGTTAGCCTCTTTTTCATAGAGCTAACTCAGACCTACTGAATCAGGTTTCTGTTGAGCTACCAAAAACAACAAGAAAATGAGCTTTCAGGGCCATTCAAAGTTTTTCTTTCTATTGGTCCTATGACCAAAGTGGCAGGTCAATTTGTACTGCATCTTGAACTGCATCTTGTACTGCAAAATCTTCTTTTGCTTTGAGCCCCACAGTCAATTGAAAACCTTCTGAGGCACTGATAAATGAGTTGGGTCATTATTTCAGCTATCTACAAAATCCAAAGAGGACCCAGCAACTGCTCTGGTTCTTTCTTAGTGATAGGAGGTGTACAGTGCAATAGGTTGTCCTTTCTCTTAAAGTGGATTCCCTGGGGCTATCCAGGTCGTTGGACCCCTAAAAACTTTATCAGTATATCAGGCCACTGAATCTTTATCTTTCATCCTCTGGAGTGATATGTCTTATCTGAGTAAAGTACACTCCACTGCCTATTCCCCAGGTCTGATATAAAAGATGACATTAATATAGTAGATTAATGTGATACTCTATTTGTGACAGAGAACAAGACAATTAACATGGTCTTGGGCCAAGACAGTGGATATGAACAACTATACTTTTTCCAGGTCAATGCAACCCAATTTTAATCTTCTAGGAGGAAATGGAAAAGAATGTGTTTTCCAGATCAATAACTGCATACTATATGTGCTGTAATAATGATGCCACATAAGGCATAACAGCTCAATTGGGGCTGCCAATTGATAAAATATTTGGCAGTACCTCATTGTGTACATTCATACCAGTGAATTGAATGCACTAATATTGGCAATTGCACACAGGATGCAGTACTACCTCTGGTTAACTGCCATAATGGACATTGTGATGTGGTGCTCAAATTAGCCTGTCAAGAATCTCTCCAACTTACTTCCTCAACTGTCAACTCTCTTTGGGAATTACCGTTACCCAAGGTCATGATTAGTTTCCAAAGGAACTCCACATTGAATGTCTGATCAATGCAGGGAATATAAAATTCCAGCTCCCTCACCCCAATTAGAGACAACTGTGGAAGGCCATCTTAGCTTCAGAGGACCTCGTGGGGTTGCTGAAGATTTCATTGAAATTGTATCACAGCCCAAGCTTTCCTTTATCTGGTCTTGTGTCCTTCCCTCCACAGGTGTTTATCCAGAAGGCACTCCCTAATAAATCTCTTACATTGTCTCACGGTCTGCTTCCTAGGGAGCCCAAACTATGGCGACTATCTTGATCAATAGTGGAATTATCAGGGTGGTTTTTTTTTTTTTTTTACTGTAACATTTCCAGAGAATGAAGGGTTCTGCTGGCTGCTAAATATAACAATCTTTGTGTGTACCCAGGAGCCAGAAAAAATGGATCTATTGGATGGGGTCCATAAATCTGTTATACCCATTTTGACTCAGACTTGGATGAGGACTATAACAGGGGGCCATAATGATATTTTGGGTCCCTAGTAACAATATCATCTCAGATGAGTTATCCAACAGCTTTTGAAAGATCTGAGTAGTCTCCTTTCCCCCAGAGTACAGCTACCCTGGTAAGTGAAAAGAGTATTGACACAGGGAAGGATAAAGGACAGGGCCAGTAATTCAGTCTGCCACAGCAAGCAAGAGAATATATAAAAGAACTGAGGGTAGGAGGGAAACTGTTTAAGACTGAGTGGGCAGGGAGCTCCCCAATGAAGAAGTGATATTTGAAATGAGACCTGGCTAATAAGTAGGAGTTAGCATAGGGAAGGCTGGTGGAAAGAATGCTTCAGGCAAAGCATGTAGAAAGACCGTGGAGGAGAAAAAGAACATGGCCCATTGAAAGAATGAAAAGAACAGTGTGGTCAAGCCTGGTAAGCCAAACAGATAGTAGCAGAGACATGGGCTTTGTAGGCTACACCAGAAATAACCAGAGTTACTGATTTAAGAAAAGACTTAGGGTATCATAAGCCTTTGAGAAATGTGTATGAAACAAGAAACATTTGGACAAATGTCTATTATCCAATTTAAATAAAGCTCCATTACTTCAACTTAAGAGCTCCCCTATTTAATGACATAATACAGTATGAATAAGCCTCTCTTAGGGAAGCTACAGCTTCTACAAAACCCTAGTATTTCCTTTTGGGGCATCATCTTAAATGTCATCCCATGAATAATGCCTATTTTCATATTCCACCTGTCCTGCAAGCCCCACACCCTTCAGGAAGGTCTTTCTCCTTCCTGGCCTTTATTTAATACATGTTGTCTGTGCCTCTATTATTGCATACAGAAGAACAATTTATATACAGAAGGCATTAACAATATGATCAACCAATTTGATCTAATTTACATTTATCGAACACTCCACCCAATGCCAATGACAAAATACATTTTCCTCCCAAGCATCCCAGAGCATTTATCAAGATAGACTATATTCTGGGGGTGCCTGGGTGGCTTAGTCGGTTAAGCATCCGACTCTCGCTTAGGTCATGATCTCGTGGTTCGTGAGTTCGAGCCCTGCATCGGGCTCTGTACTGACTGCCAGCTCAGAGCCTGGAGCCTGTTTCAGAGTCTGTATCTCCCTATCTCTCTGACCCTTCCCTGCTCATGCTGTCTCTCTCTCTCTCCCCTAGGAAAAAAAAAGATAGACTATATTCTGGATCATAAAAATAATATCAATAAATTTTAAATAATTAAAATTATACAAAATGTATGTGCTATGACCACAGTGGAATTAAATTACAAATCAATAACACAAAAATATCTGGCAAATAGCTCAGTACTTAGAAACCACATAATACATTTCTACATAACTCTTGAGTCAAAAAAGAAACCAAAAGGAAAAATAGAATTCATTTTGTACAGAATGAAAATGAAAATACAACATATTAAAGTTTGGAGAAACATGCTAAAACATTATTTAGGGGAAACTTATAGTACAAAATCTCTATATTAGAGAACAACAGAAGTTTCAAACCAGTGAACTCAATAATACACTTATCTTGATGAACATTAAATAATGTATAAAATTGTTGAATCATTATATGGTATTTCTGAAGCTAAAATAACTCTTAATTATACTTCAGTTAAAATTTTTTATACAAAATAGACCTATTAATTGTTTTACATGTAAGAGTAAAAACACAAAAACACAAAAACCAGTCTTTGTGATTTGGGGTTAGGCAAAGATTTCTTAGTTACAACACCAAAAGCATGAACCATAAAAGAAAACAATGGTAAATTGGGCTTCATGAAAATTAAACACTTTAGTGCTTCAAAAGTCATGAGGAAACCTTTGGGTTAATAGATACATTCATTCTCTTGATTGTGGTGATCATTTCATGATATTTTGGGTCCCTAGTAGCAATATCATCTCAGATGAGTTATCCAACAGCCTTTGAAAGATTTGAGTACTGTCAAAACTTACCTAATTCTTTATTTCAGTGTGTACAATTCAAAGCTGTTAAAAATTAATTTAAAAATTTTTTAAAGAATTGAAGAACCTAAGTGGTTCAGTCAGTTGAGTGTCTAACTCTTGATTTCTGCTCAGGTCATAGTCCCAGGGTCATGGATTGAGCCCTGTGCTGGGCTCTGCACTGAACATGGAGCCTGCTTAAGGTTCTTCTCCTCTCTCTCTCCCTTTCTCTCCCTCTGCTCCTCTCCCGGACCTGCACACACTCTCTCTCTAAAATAAAAAAAATATATAATAAAATAAAACAAAAACAAAAATTTTAAAAGAATGACCCAGAGAGCTTCTTAATGCAGATGCCCTGAGCCTTACCCCCAGAGCTCCTAATTTTGTAAACCTGAGATAAAGTCCAGGAATCTGAATTTTTACTGGGCATCCAGATAATTCTAGTGGACATTTGAAACACTGCCTTAATATATAAGGAGCAAAATTTAGAGTAACCTGAGAGTGAAGCAAACCCCAAAGACCTTCAGTGAAATCAGAATAGCCTGAGAAGACTAGAAAGAGAACAGGAAAGTACCTCTCAGTGGCATGAGAGAGACCTCACAAGTCCCTCCATCTGTAGGATAAAGGGCCTCAACAAGTGTGGTGTTTTTGTGTTATAGGACATTTCAGATTTGTTTTTTTTTTTTAAATCATTTAACGTTCGATATGAGTTACATTTTGTTAAACTCCAAAGAGAAACTAGCCTGTATTTTATGCTTTTCTCAGCAGCTTTAAGAGATGACACTACATCAATGTGCCTGTCTCATCTGTCAGCTTGGCTAGGTTAGAGTACCTAGTTGTTTGGTCAAGCACAAGTCTAGATGTTGATGTGAAGGGTTTTGTTTTTTAAGGTATAATTAGCATGGAAATCAGTAGACTGAGCAAAACAGATTACCTTCTATAATGTAGATGGGACTCATCTAATCAGTTAATTAAGAGAAAATACTTAAGTCCCCTGAGGAGGAAGGAATTATTCCTCCAGACTTTCCTCAGACTCCTCACTTCGACATCAATCTTTCCCTGGGTCTTTAGTCTTCTGGTCTCCCATACAGAGTTCAGATTTACCAGCTCTCATAATTGCATGTGCCAATGTATTCTATTTGTTTGTCTGAGAGAGAGAGAGAGACAGAGACAGCGAGAGAATCTTAACCAGGCTTCACACACAGCATGGAGCCTGATGTGAAACTCAAGCCTACTACCCTGGGACCCTGACCTGAACTATAATCAAGAGACAGATGCCCAACCAACTGAGCCAACCAGGTGCCCCCCAATTTCTTTCTTTTTTTTTAAACCCTGTTATTTATTTTTGAGAGGGAGAGCGACAGAGTGCAAGTGGGGGACAGGCAGAGAGAGAGGGAGACACAGAATCTGCAGCAGGCTCCAGCTGCAGCTGCAGAACCCTATGTGGGGCTCAAACTCACAAGCCATGAGATCATGACCTAGCCGAAGTCACACGCTTAACTGACTGAGGCACCCAGACTCTCTCCCCCAACCCACTTTCTTAAATAAAACTCTAATTCTCTCTCTCCCATGCCCCCCATACAGTTTTTTCCTGTTTTTATGGAGAACTCTAATAGTAAACAAAGTTATAATATCCCATGAAACTAATCATTATGAGACCTTGTAAAATATTCATAAGTTTGGATGTGGCCATATAAATGTGGCTCATACACATTTGAACACATGAACCTTACATCCTTATATCTTTCCAGTGCCTGATACACATTCAGTATTCACAAGGTATCTGAATGAGTATTTTTCTCTTTATGGACTCCAGTGGGGCTGCATGTGGTTGATTGTCTTCTTTGCATCTGCTAATTCTAATCATGTCTATGCCAGGTAGACTTAATCAAGGAAGGACCTAGAAAAGACTCTACTACTCATCCCTGATTGCACTTTATAGCCCTGATCTTTAAACATTGTCTCAAAATTTTTATAAACAAATTCTTATGCTCTGTATTATAGTCTGGCTACACAAGCTATTCTGTTTTCTCTCAGTGAAAGTACATACTGACTTTCTTGCCTTGAATTTTTATCCTTTCTCATTTATGAGTAATGACTTTGGCCACTCAGCAGTGTCCTTTATTCCGTTATCCATGTCTATGGTAAAGGCAGATATTGCTGATTCCTCCAAGCCACTTCACTTTGCTAACTTTTTATTTAGATATATAAAGGGGAGGGAAAGAAAGGTGTGGTCCCAAGACATAATCATCCCACTTTCAACTCTGAACAGGACAAGAAACCCCTAATCATAATTCTACATAGATTTTTCTTCATGAATGACCCAGTAGATAAAAGCATTTGTACTTAAGAAGGGGAGCTCTCTGTGTTGGGGTCTATTTAAAGCACTGAGCTGACAGATAAAGCTGGTCATTAGCTAGGTAATATTGTGTTCCATAAGAGAACTAAAAGAAGTTACTTAGCAACACAAAATGTTGGAGTGATGAAAGACCTCTTTTTTAGTGCTGTATTTGGTCTTTCTTCATTTGGTTTGTAATATTTGGGAGAATTGAATCCATATCTAACTTCCAGGGTTAGCATAGAAGCTAACTCATAGTCTATGCTCCATTGATGCTTGTGTAAAGATGGGAGGGAAGAATGGAGGAGGAGGAGAAGAAGTGAAGGTGGGTCTAAAGCTTAATGACTTGATTTATCACTAGTAAATATGGTGACAAGCAACATTTGAGAAACCAAACCCAACAGTAAGAGGTACTGTGGAACATGAGGCAGGGAGCTTCTCCAGGCTCCTGAGATGGTGTAGGCTTTTCTCTCCTTTTCCATCTCTTCTTGGATCCATGGAATAAATTGAGCCACAGACACAAACATACCTGGCCTCCCTCTGAAGCCAGATCTTATGCCCCAGCTGAAGACTCCCACCTGGAAGAGCCTCTGGGTTCCATGGCTAGTATAGACCATAGGTGCCCCACTGTCTCCCTGAGAATGAGAGAATGAAGAAGGTACAGTCTGCAAGGAATCAACAGTAGCTCTAGCAAGAGGGCAGGATAAGAGGGTCCTAGAGGCATTGGTTAGGGGCTTCACTCCTGGGTTTTCTCCCGAGAACCTAGAAAATGGTGGGGAATGTGAAGGACGGGGCTGAGGCAGGGGCTGAGTACCTGGCAATTGCCTTTGGTGCCTGGTTCCTTCCAAGCACAAACCATGTTCCTGAAGAGCTGTTCTACCCTCTTGCTGCATTCTCTCCAGCTAATCTGCAGCACTCTCATCTTCTGCAGGTACATGTTTACGTTGTCATGTTGGTCTGGGAAATGAGGAAGCTAGTGTGAGAATGAGTGCTACATCAACCCTGAACACAACTCTGCCACATCACTGAAGGTGACAGGCCCACAAATTATCAGAGTTGAAGTCATGAAATGATGCAAACACTTAGCAAATAATAGACTCACAGAGTAGGAAGGCCTTAAACGTGACCTAATGTAATGACCCACTCAATCCAATAAGTGGCTTCTTCATTTCTGCTTATATGTATTCCCTCTGGAACAGCCTACTAAACCCCTAGCATTAGCTCCTGCCAGGAAATCCTAGGGTAAATTTTCTCCATGGCCTCACTATCTCCCCACAGCCAGTTTGGTCCTTGTGCAGAGTTTCAGAATAACCCAACTCCTGAGTATTGTCCCAATGTCTCTGCCAGCCCAGTGGAGGAACCAGGAATATGACACACCTGTAAGTGCCAACTTGTGGAAAGGAAAGAACTGTAATTCTAAAGGACCTTCTGGCCTTTTCTCAATCCTACTCCCACCTTCCTAGAGTTTCTTCCTGTGTGACCGGCCTTGTGCCCTGCAAAAAGAGTCATTGATGACAAAGATTGGTTAGGGAATCACTAGCTCAGTTATCTCAGAATGATGGTCAACATGGACTTCATTAAATGATAAACAGACGGGGAGATGCACATTGTAAAATAGTCCACGAAGGAAGAATCCAAACTGGCTTTCTAAAGTGCTTCTGGGCTCAAAAAAAATTATCACTCTCATGTTTTGAGATTCTTCTATATTCCAGGTTTTCACTAGGGACCTTACAAGTATAATTGCATTTAATTTAATCCACATAATGAATTTGAGGGAGACATTGCTGTCATTCTACAGGTGAGAAAAGTTAAGGATGAGTAAGGTGAAGGAGTTAGCTAGCTCAAGATTACAAAGCTAGAGTAGTGAGGCCAAAATCTTCCAGTGCAACATGCTTTCTAGGCAAGGGACACCTAAATGTAGGCTTTCTATGGATTTTGAAGGGAAGGCACATACCATACTCATAAGCTGTCACCCACTCTGCCATCCAACACCTGTCCCAGATCCTTTCCTTCTTCTGTAGGCAGATGGGCATTTTGAAGTTAGTGAATTGTACTGGTGTGGCAAGCAGGAGAAGGGAGAGATCACTGTCAAGGTGGGATGGTTTATAATCTTTGTGAATAATTATCTTCTGCACTTGCTTTCTCTCCAAGCGGTCATCGCTGAATCTTCTGATTCCCATGACCACAGTAACATTTCCCAATGCCATTTCTAACCTAAAAAATGAATATAATAACTTCAAACAATAATAATAGTCACACTGTATTTCACATTGGTCAATAGTACAGTTTACAATTGAATACTGAAAAAACCAAAGCAGTGGATGTGTAGTGGCCTAGAGAGTGGCTAGAGATGAGAGCAGCAGGAGGTAGCAGCCCAGACTCTGAGCTAGTGAATCATCAGCCCAGGGAAATTTCCCTGACTCAAAGAAGTGGAATTAATCCATCCAAAAGAATAGAATGTGAGTTCCTTGACAACAGAGAGTTTGACTGTCTTGTTTACCACTATATTACCAGCACTTAGAATAGCACATAGTAGGTGTTCCATGAGTGTGTGTACAATGAATAAATGCAGTGTATTGTCTACACATGTAGACAGGAAAGGCAAAAGGGAAGATTTGTATTTGTTTTCCAATACTGGGTGCACAGCTACAATAGAGAAGACACTTTCTGGTACAAAGCCAATGGGAACAAACTGGGTTCATAAGCCTTGTGCACTAACCCGTTAAGCTACCCAGCCCAGACAAAAGATTGAGAAGATTTGATGTAAGTTAAGACAACGTTTCAGAAACTTACAGGGTTCTTTGGAAGCAATGTGCAGCTGTCAAAACCCACCATCGATGTATGATTGAGCCTCCACAGAGGTGTTTCCGTGAGATCTGGATACTCACTTGCCATGGGAACTCACCTTCCTGGACTGCAAACAGTTCACGAAATCGTAATGATGATGAGTTTGAAAAGGCAGGTCGCTGGCCACATTGAACTTTGTCTGAAAGAGAAATGATTTTTTTTTTTTTTACAAATAGTTTATTGTCAAGTTGGTTTCCATNGAAAGAGAAATGATTTTTTTTTTTTTTTACAAATAGTTTATTGTCAAGTTGGTTTCCATATAACACCCAGTGCTCATCCCCACAAGTGCCCCCCTCCATGCCCATCTCCCCCCTTCCCCTCCACATCCATCAGTCCTGTTTGTTCTCAGCATTCAAGAGTCTCTCATGGTTTGCCTCTCTCCCTTTCCCCCACCATTTTCCCCCTTCTTCTCCCCCATGGTCCTCCATTAAGTTCCTCCTAATCCTCCTATACGTGCAAATGAAAGAGCCATTTGTACATGAGGAGCACTGAGGAACCCTTCTTATCTGGTATTACCAGCATCTTCCCAGCTTAGACTAGTGCTAAAGCTGAGTGAAATAAGTGAGCAGGCACAGAGGGGACAGGTCTCAGAAAACACTAACAAAACACACTTCCGAGGTCTGTCCCTCACATTCAAAAAGAGCTGTGAGACCTGGAGAAGTCAGGGTGGAGATTCATTAGAAGCTGTCAAGAGGTTAAGGGGCAACATGAAATGGCTAAATGTATGCAGGATCCATTCAGGAGAATGCAACCATGCAGAATTTGAATAGGAAGAGTTAATATCAATAATTATATACTATAACAGAGGAATAGCTACACAAGGTCAAGAGGACTCCAAGAATACCATAAAGTTAGGAGAGAGTAAAAGGACTCAACCTGGCAGGGTAGCCTCTCCACAAGGTTGGGGTTCAGAAATCACTAGAGAATGTGTGTTTGCAGCCCAAAGAAAAGCAGAAGTTTGGTAGTCCCTCTTGCTATGCAAGCAGGAAACACCCCTCTGAAGTACAGCTGGAGTGAGGTTGGAACATTCCTCTGGTAACAAGTAGACATGAACAGGCGGGAACTTAGGTGTCAAGAGCCAGCTCATCAGCCAGGGGTGTCAATGTCTATGTTGGGACTGCTGCCTTGAGGAGGCATAGGAGATTGGAAGGATTGGGAGAGCTGATGAAAGAAAAAGATATGACCACAAGGTGGCAGTAGCACACACATGCTTTATTTGAACAGGCCTGCATTCAGTAGAAGCCCTTTTTTAAAAAATTTTTTAAAGGTTTGTTTATTTATTTATTTATTTTTTACAGATAGTTTATTGTCAAGTTGGTTTCCATATAACACCCGGTGCTCATCCCCACAAGTGCCAGTAGAAGCCCTTTAACAACATGAGACCATCCAGAAGCTAAGGAAGGGAGCCACTATACCGAAGGGGAGGAGGACAAGGGAACTCCCAGGTGAAAGTGATCAGAGAAGGGGCTTAACATCTAGGTAATGTTGCTCGGCAGCACAAATGGGAGTCTCTGAGTAAGAGAGCAATGAAGGGCAGCAGTGGTGTGGGGTGTTTATAATCACAGTCTTTATCATATGTATGACTGGCAGGTATTGGGTGCAGTTTCATGGGGAATGCAAAACAGACAGGCCATAAACGTCTAAAAACTACTTGGTTAGGCTATACTGAAAACAAGTGGAAGTATAAAAAATTAAGTTTGGCACCAACAGGCTTTGAGCTAATGGGTATCAGCTTGCTACGAAGAAATAAACAATCTGTGGTCTAGTAGACAAAAGCCATTTTTGGAGCCATTTATATAACAGGAGATCACTAAACAGGAGACAAGGCTCAAGCTTATAGAGGGACCCATGGCAGGAGCCACGCGCTATTGGATGTCTTTCCCTCCAACAGTGATACTGTAGGAGCAAGGAGAAGCAAACACAAGCAAGCCAGACAGAACCAGGAAAAAAGCCCCTTCTTTCTGCAGTATCTGTCTAGTACTTTCTACTAAGGATAATTTTGTTTTCCAGATTAATTAAAATACAACTGACATAACAGTGTGTAAGTTTAAGATGAACAGTGTGTCGACTTGATACACTTATGTATTGCGAAATGATTACTACCACGCGTTAACATCTCCACCATGTCCCATTATTACCATTTCTTTTTTCTAGTGAGAACATTTAAGATTTCCCTTCTCAGCAACTTTTAAGTATATAATACAGTATTATTAACTATAATCACCATGTTATTCATTATGTCCCTAGAATTTATTCATCTTCTAACTGGAAATATGTATCCTTTGACCAACCTTTCCCCATTCCTCACAGCCTAGGCACCTGGTAACTACCATTCTACTCTGTTTCTATGAGCTTGTTTTTTTCTGATTCCATATGTAAGTGAGGTCATAAAGTATTTGTCCTTCTCTGTCTGACTTATTTCACTCAGCACAATGCCCTCAGGGTCTATTCATGTTGTTGCAAATGGCAGTATTTCCTTATTTCTTATGGCTAAATAATATTCATACATACATTTATGTATATATATATATATCCATTCATCCATTGACAGACACTTAAGCTGTTTCTATAATTTAGCTATTGTGAATAGTGCTGAAATGAACATTAAAATGCAGTCATCTCTTTGAGATCCTGTTTTCATTTCCTTTGGGTCCCAGAAGTGGGATTGCTGGATCATACAGCAGTTCTGTTTGCAATTTTTTTAAGGAAACTCCATTCTGTTTTTTATAATGGTTGCATCAATTTACATTCCTCCCAACAGTGCACAAGGGTTCCCTTTTTTCTACATCCTTGCCAATACTTGTTATCTCTTGTCTTTTTGATAAAAGCTATTCTAGCTGGTGTGAGGTGATATCTAATTGTGGTTTTGATTTGCATTCTCCTGATGATTAGTAATGTCTGTGTATCTGTTCATGTTTCATGTGTCTGTTGACCATTTGTATGTCTTCTTTGGAAAAATGTCTATTCAGTCCCTCTGTCCATTTTTTAATAAAAATCTTTTTGAGTATTAAATTATACGAGCTCTTTATATATTTTGGATATCAAGCCTTTACTGGATATATGATTTGCAAACATTTTATCCCATTCAGTAGGTTGCCTTTTAGTTTGTTGAAGTTTTCTTTTACTGAAGCATTTTAGTTTGTGTAGTTTCTCTTATTGTTTCCTTTGATTGCTTGTGTTTTTGGTGTCACAACCAAAAAACTGTGAAAACCAATGTCACTGAACTTTTTCCCTTTGTTTTCTTATAAGAGTTTTATTTATGTTTAAGGCTTTAACCCATTTCAAGTGAATTTTGATGTGTGGTGTAAGGTATTCATTCATGTAATCATCTAGTTTTCTCCCGAACTGTTAATTGAAGAGACTGTTTTTCCCTATTGAGTATTCTTTGGCTCTGTGTCAAATATTAGTTGAACATGTATGTGAGAGTTTATTTCTGAGCTGTCAATTTTTTTGCATTGGGCTTTGTGTCTTATTTTATTCACTATAGCTTTGTGTGATGCCTCCAAGTTTATTCTTTCTCAGAATTTCTTTCGCTATTCAGAATCTTTGGTAATTCCATACAAATTTTAAGATTTTTTTCCTATTTCTGAAATAAATGTCTTTGTAATTTTGATAGAGATTGTGTTACTTCCGTAGATGGTTTTGAGTAGCATCGACATGTTAATATCAATTCTGATACATAAACATGGGCTATTTTTCCGTTTGTTTATGTCTTCCTCAGTTTTTTTCATTAAAGTCATAGTTTCAGTGTAGAGATTTTTCATCTTTTTTGGTTAAATTTATTCCTATTCTTTGATGCTACTGTGAATGGGATTACTTTCCTTATCCCATTTTCAGATATATTGTTGTTTGACTATGGAAATGCAACTGATTTCTGTGTTGATCTTGTATCCTGAAACTTTACTGAATTAATTAATTGGTTTTTTGGCAGAGTTATGTATTTTCTATATATAAGACTACATCGTCTGCAAATAAGACAATTTTACTTTTCCCTTTTTAGTTTGCAAGCATTTTATTTTATTTTATTGCCTGATTGCTCTGGCTAGGACTTGAATAAGTGAGAATGGGTATCTTTGTCTTGCTCCTGGTCTTAAGAGGAAAAGCTTTAATAATATTAGCTGTGGGTTTGTCATATAAGGCCATTATTATGTTGAGGTATATTCCTTCCATAATCAATATGGTGAGCATTTTTATCACGAAATGATCATGTGCTTTGTCAAATGCTACTTCTGCATCTATTGAGATGATCATGTGATTTTTATTTTTCATTCAATTAATGTGATGTGTCACATGTATTGATTTGTAAACCATCCTTTCATCCCAGGAATAAACACCACTTGATTATTGGTTTATGATCCTTTTAATGTGGTATTGAATTTGGTTTGTTAATATTTTGTTGAGAATTTGTGTATCTATATTCATCAGGGATATTGGTCAGTAGTTTGTTTTTGTTTTTGTTTTTTTCTCTTTTAGCATCCTTATCTGGCTTTGGTATTAGAGTATGTTGGCCTTGTGAAATAAGTTTGGGGATATAATGAAATACAACTAGAGTTTCAAGTAATTTTTTTCAGATCAAATTTAATTGAGGTAAAAATGGCACTCATAAATTAAATAAAAATTATTGTGGCTCTGTCTAAACTTTGTCAGTGTTTCAAGTCTTAAAAATAGTTCCTCTGAGACTCTTGAATAATGACAAAAACTGAGGACTGATGGATGTGGGGGGGAGGGGGGATGGGCATGGAGGAGGGCACTTGTGGGGATGAGCACTGAGTGTTCTGTGGAAACTAGTTTGACAATAAACTATTAGAAAAAATAAATAAATAAAAACATAAAAAAAAAAAATAGTTCCTCTGAGGGGCACCTGGGTGGCTCAGTTGGTTAAGCGTCTGACTTTGGCTCAGGTCATGATCTCATGGTTTGTGGGTTCAAGCCCCGTGTCTGGCTCTGTGCCAACAGCTCAGATCCTGGAAACTGCTTCTGATTCTGGTCTCCCTCTCTCTCTGGCCCTCCCCTGCTCATGCTGCCTCTCTCTCTCTCTCTCTCAGAAATAAATAAATAAAAACATAAAAAAAAAATAGTTCCTCTGAGGGGCACCTGGGTGGCTCAGTTGGTTAAGCGTCTGACTTTGGCTCAGGTCATGATCTCATGGTTTGTGGGTTCAAGCCCCGTGTCTGGCTCTGTGCCAACAGCTCAGATCCTGGAAACTGCTTCTGATTCTGGTCTCCCTCTCTCTCTGGCCCTCCCCTGCTCATGCTGCCTCTCTCTCTCTCTCTCTCAGAAATAAATAAAACATTAAAAAAAAGTTCCTCTGATTTAGGACAGTTTGGGATCTTTATATGTGAGTTCAGCTGATGTAACTTGAACAAAGCCATGTCCCATATTTAAGGAAATTGTTGTATGCTATTCCTCAATAAGTACCACTGAAAGTCACTTCTTGTTTTTCATCTGTTAGTCATAGAGGCCACCAAATATATGACCTAAATATATGTGTAAAATCCATACTTAAATTCATAACTTTATGCTAAAACTTTATATTACTAAAATTCTAGATTCTATTGTATGTTAATAACCACTGAAAATGGATTAAAATTATCTAAAAATTCCTTACAAAGTTGTTGAAGCATCTAAATATGCTTCAATGTAGCATTCAAACTAAAATGTTTTCATAAAAACATGTCAGTATTTTATAAGTTCTTATTTAAATCCATAAAAATATTTAAAAACTAGTTAAATTAATTAAACTATTATTCTCATATTAAAGTTTTAACACTCAACTTTTTAAGATGTATATTCTGTTAATTCCAAATATTATTTAAGTTTCATTTTCTGGTATTCTTATTTGGCTTTTAAATATTAGCTTACTAAGGGTGCTTGGGTGGCTCAGTTGGTTAATTGTCTGACTTTTGATTTTAGCCTAGGTAATGATCCCAGGGTCATGGGGATTGAGCCCTGTGAGAGGCTTCGCACTGAATGTGGGGCCTGCTTAAGATTCTCCCTCCCTCTCTCTCTCTCTCACTCTCTCTCTCCCTCTGTCCCTCTTCCTCCTTCTCCCTCTCCCTCTCCCTCTCTGGGAGACACAGACTCCGAAGCAGGCCCCAGAATCTGAGCTGTCAGCACAGAGCCTGACACAAGACGCTAACTCACAAGCCACAACATCATGACCTGAGCCGAAGATCATGACTGAGCCACCTAGGCACCCTGATACGTTGCATTTCTATTTTTATTTGTTTTAAGATTTAAAATTTTCTCTTTTGATTTCTTCTTTAACCCATTGGTTGTTCGGGAATTTGTTGTTTAGTTTCCACATCTTGCCTCTTCTTCATTTCTAAGTTCACTACATTGTGGTCAGAAAAGGTAGTTGATATTACTCCAATGTTCTCAAAACTTCTAAGATTGTGTGTGTGTGTGTGTTTTATCATATAATCTATCCTACAGAATGTCCCTTGTGAACTCTGGAAGAATATGTATTCTGATGATGCTTGATAGAACAGTCAATACATGTCTATTAAGTTTATTTGCTCTGGATTATGATTCAATTCCAATGTTTTCTTTTGATTTTGTCTGAGTGTCCTATCCATTGTTTACAGTAGGGTAGTAAACTCTCCTACTGTTAATTATATTTTTGTCTCTGTCTCTTTTCATTCCATTAGAATTTGTTTAATATATTCCAGTGCTGCAATTTTGAGTGCATATATATTTACTATTGTTATATTTTCTTGATGTATATTTTCTTGACTTTTTAATCATTGTATAATGCCCTTCTTTATCTCTTGTTATTTCCTTTGGCATAAGATACATTTTCTCTAATAATTATGGCTACCTTCACTTTTCTTTTGTTTTCCACTTGCATGAAATCTTTTTCCATCTCTTTACTTTGAGTCTACATGTGTCTTTAGAGATAAAATGAGTTTCCTGTAGACAGTGTAGAGTTGGGTCTTCTTTTTTTTTTTAAATCCATCCAGACATTCTGTGCCTTCCCATTAATTAATTTAATTCATTTCATAATTAGAGTGACTATTGACATGTAAAGATGTACTACTGCCATCATATCGTTTGCCTTCTGGTTGTTTTGTATCAACATTGTATCTTTCCTCCTGTTTCTGTCTACCTTTGTTAATGGTGGTTTTCCATGGGGATTTGCTCAGTCTCCCCTTTTATTATGTTTTGTGGCTCTCCTCTAGGTTTTTAGTTTGTGGTTACCATGTGGCTTACGTAAAACAACTCATAAAAAATGCTGATAGCACCTAATTTTCATTTGGCTTTTAAAAGTCCTACCCTTTTAACCCTTCACTTTTATATTTTTCATGTCACAATTTACCTTTTCTTTATGCTGTGAATTCATTGAAAAATTATAGTAGCTATAGTTGTTTTTAATGCTCTTTTCCTTTAGCCTTTATAATATAATTGATTAACACTGCATTCTAATACAGGGTTCTAGTTTCCTAATTCTGACTGTCTTTCACCTTTGCTAGAGTATTGTGTACTTTCATTTGCTTTTATGTCACTGATAAGCATTTTTTCATTTTAGCCTGAAGGACTCCTTTCAGCATTTCTTACAAGGCAGATCTAGTGATGGTGTACTGGCTCAGCTTTTGTTTGTCTGGCAAAGGCTTTATTTCTCTTTCATATCTGAAGGATACCTTGTTGGATAAAGAATTCCTGGCTGGCAAGTTTTATCTTTCAACACTTTTAACATGTCATTCCATTCTCTCCTGACCTGTAGATTTTCTGCTGAGACATCTGAAGATGGCTGAGTGATGGTTCCTTTGTAGGTTACTTTCTTAAAACAAAAATTTTGAACTCTACCTTGTTTGTACATAAAATTTGAAAATAAATGGGTTGCATATCTAAATGTAAAGGATGAAAAATAAACTTCTAGAAAATAAAATAGGAAAATATCTTTATCATCTTGGGATGAGGAAAATTTTTATTCAAGACAAAATCATATAAATGCTGAAACAATGGCAGCTAACAAATTTTCAGTATTTACAAAGTGACTGGCACTGTTCTCAGAGCTTTATAAATATTTAATCCTCACACTAACCTTAAGATTACCATTTTACAGATGAAGAGATGAATACAAAGATATTTAGTAATTCATTCTGAAATGACATAGCAAGTATGTGGAGGAAATGTAATTATTTGCAGACAATCTAACTTCAGAGGCTCACATTATGCTACAGGTATGATTGTGTTTATAATCTGGGATTATCATAAACACAATCAAATAAAAGTCAGTACTTTTTTTTTTACCATAAGTAAAAATATTGATGAACTTTTACATAAATTTAAAATTTTTACATTTTGTCCAAAATAGAATTTGAAGAGTGTTGACGAATTAGGAGAAACTATTTTGCAGCACACATAAGAGACAGAGGCTAATGTCATTAAAAAAAATTTTTTTAAGTTCCTACAAACCAGTTTACAACACCCATTCAAATAAGAAAAATAAGAAAACTATAGGAACTGGTAATTCTCAAAAGAATAAGTGGAAAATGTTACAAATAAGGAAAATGTTACAAGTGAGGGTGTAAAGAGTGGTCTTGTGGCCAGATACATTTCAGTAATACCAGATTAAATAAAATTATTCTATTTTCTTTACAGTGAGATTTGTCAAAACTTTTACTATGTGAATATCTACTGTGACTCTACAGAAAAAGTAATGAAGAGAACATTTCTACATCTTGTCTAATGATAAGCTTCTAACAGGACCAGGGTTCTACAGAACATACTTGAACATGGTGCATTGACTCATTTGCTCTTATAATAACAGTCCTATAACTTTTCTCACTTTATGAGATTAAGTAATTTAATACAGGTGGTCTAAGTTAATAAGATCTTTATTCCACTGTGGTCCCAGCACTATGCTGAGTCCAGAAAGATCCTTGATACATTTACAAAGAGGGGAGTGGAGACTGGAGAAGCAGAGGCAATTGCTAAGTTGTTGCTCCGAGTCCCCTGTATTTTCAGAACTCTGGGTTCAGACTCTGGGGGATCATTTTAAATGGCATTATTCACTAAGCCCAAAATGTCTACTTCAATTGTGGTCTCCTCATTTCCTGAACCATTTGCTCTAACTCAGCCCTCCCTCAGGATTCTACATCAACTCTACAGGAACCAGGTAAGAGGTTGCAGAGCTCTCTCCATCCCCTGTTCTGGGTTAGCCTGGCACAGACCTGGCTCTTCTTGGGCATATCCCTTGAGTGCCATGAGCAGTGGAATTAGAAGCTGGAGCATCTTCTTTTCATTCCAGTCCAGAATTGCCCAACTTATGCCTCTAGCCAAAGCTGATGAAGTGCCAGCTGCAGCTGTTTCAGTTGGGGCCATCACAAATGCATGGCAAAGCTGATCCTGGGTGACATCACAGTAAGCCTGGGGTTAGAGAGGAAACAGGGGATGCAGGGATGCCTGGCTTAATGAGTCTGTGTGCCCAATCCTTCCCTGTATTCTGTGTGCAGTGAGGAATAAAGGGCACCATATTAGGCATACTTTTGCCTGCACACTCCCTTCCCACTTTCGACTCTGAGCCTCTTGAGAATCCACATAGTCTACCATGCACTTTGACATCAAATAGCTACGGGTCCTTCAGTAAGTTTTCATATATATATTTTTTTAACTCAAAGCTCTCTCTGACTTTTTAGAAGATTTGACTTTATTGTGACATTAATGGGGAGAGTGATGGAATGAAAGTAGGTCATATAGTCACATATGCATGAAACGATTACTCTGAGTATAACACAGAGATTATTTTAGAGAGGATGAAACTAGAAAAGAGAATATAATTTAAGAAGTGGTTCCAGAAATGCAGATGAAAGAGGGTGGTGACCTAAAGTAGTAAAGAAGGTGGCAAATATTAGTTTGCCAAAGCTACCATAACAAAGTACCACATACTGCGTGGTTTAAACAGCAGAAATTTCTCAATTCTGGAGGCTGGGAAGTCCTAGGTCAAGGTGTCAACACGGTTGGTTACCTTCTGAGGGCCATAATGGAAGAATCTGTTCTAGGCCTCTCCCTTTGGTGTGCAGATGGCCACCCTCTTGCTGCCTCTTCACATAGTCTTCTCTCTGTGGACATGTACTCCTGGTATCTCTTCCTCTTTTTTAAAAATTTAATTCTATTTTAATTCCAGTACAGGTAACACATACTGTTATATTAGTTTCAGGTGTACAATATAGCAATTCAACACTTTTAGACATGACCCAGTCTCACAAATATCTCACAATGTATCACAACAACATTCCTTAATCCCCATCATGTCCCTCTGGTAACCATCTTCCTCTTTTTATAAAAACATGAGTCATATTAGATTAGGGCCTAATTTTAACTTAATCATCTCTTTAAAGACTTTCTCTCCAAATGATTATATTCTGAGGTACTGGGGGCTGGGATGTCAACATACGAATTTTAAGAGGGACACATTCAGCCTGTAACAGTGGAGTTACTAAGAAACATGCAATTGAGAGATACTAAAGAGGTTGAATATAAAAGTAATGTGATTGATGAGCTATACAGGATGAACAGGCAGATACAAATACAGATTTGAAAATTAGGGGTAGAAGTGTAAGCAGGAAAGCCATCCATCTATTGAAGTCACCGGAATGGATGAGACTGTCCCCTGAGGAGGTATGGAGAGAAAAGCAACGAAGGCCTAGGGCTGAGCCCAGAAGAACTGTCTTCATTTACCGTCATACAGAGGAAGCAGAGCAGGAAAAGGAGGCTGGCAACTGCCAGAAGTACTATAGGAAAATAAGAATCAGGTGTTTGCTGTGCAAAATAGGACTAGGATGTTCTGAAGAAGAGCAATGCCTCCTGATTAAAGATAACCCCTCCATGTGTCCTCTGAACCCCCCACGTCCTCAAGAATCTGATACTATAACTATACATTCCCTTCCTAGTCCTCATGCTCTTTTTCTCTTCCACATCTTTCTTATCTTTAAATGTGTTCAAGTCATTTCCACCTTAAAACCTTCTAAATAAACACGGTCTCAAAATGCTCTCCCTCTACTCTCACAGAATTCGGGAAAGTGCCTTACTCACTATTACTGATTTATTATAAAGAATGCAACTCAGGAACAACCAAATGGAAAAGATACACAGAACAAGGTATGGGGAAGGAACATGGGGTTTTCAGGCCCTCTCTAGGTATGCCCCCATTCCAGCACCACCATGTGTTCACCAACTGAGATGTTCTCTGAGCCCCTTCAGGTAAGGTTTTTCTGTTGGCTTCATTATGTAGGCGTGATTGACTAGATTACTGGCCACTGGTGGTTAATTCCATTTCCAGCTCTCAGGCTGAAAGTTCCAACCTTCTAATCAGGAGATCTTCTAATCAGGAGATCAGTTCCCCTGGCAACCAGCCCCTTATCCTAAGGGGTTTTTCAAGTCACCACATTAACATAAACTCAGGTGTGGTTGAAAAAGGCTTGTTATGGATAACAAGAGATACTCCTTCCTTACCACCTAAGAGCTATTTTAGGGGCCAGGACAAGAATCACGTATTAAAGATGCTTCTATTGTTCTTAGCACTTAGTAAATTACAAAGATTTTAAGGGCTCTGGCCAGGGACCCAGATGAAGACCACTACATATATTTCTTACTATATCGCAAGATTACAACAATATTCCCCAGATACCTACAAGAACCCCCAGTTACCTACAAGTCTCCCTACTACTACCTATAAGACTTCTCAATTACCTGCGAGGCTTGCTCCCTCCTTCCTTAAGGTCTCTTTTGTCACCTTGTCAGTTAGACCTCCCTGTCACTCCACTAAAAGCAGCATCAGCTACCTTCCCCAACCTGCACTCCCTATCCTCTCTCCCGGCTTTAATTTCCTATAGCACTTATGACCATCTAGTTAGATTGTCAGTCTAAATATTCAGAACTTATTTAATTACTATCTCTTCCACTAGACTATAACCTTAGTGAGGGCAAAAGCTTTTTATTTTTTATTTACTCCTATATCCCTAGTTCTTAGAGAATTGCTTGGTACATATTAAACACTTAATAAATAGTTGGAATGAATAAATGCCCTGAGAAGAAAAAGCTGACCTCCCACTTAAGGTAGAGATTGACATGGGAATGTTGGTGTGCTCTTCCTTGATGAGTTGTATTATCTTGAGCAAGTCAAAGTTTGTTTCCTCTCCCCTTATGGGTTTTTCAAGAGGATGAGTCAAAATAACGTGAGAATTAACTATGGTTATGTCTAAAAGCACAATGTGGAGTAGTAATGGCCTTTGGAGCTGGGCAGAACTGGGTTTGGATTGTGGCATGATATTTAGAGTAATTAGTCAGGATTCTTCAGGGAAACAGAACCCAAAAGCTATTATTATATATCATATATGTAATGATTTATTATTATAAGGTATTAGCTCATGCAATTATGGAAGCTAAGAAGTCCCATTATCGGCCATTTGCAAACTGGAAACCCAAGAAAACCATTGGTATAGTATGAAGCCTCAGACCCAGAAAGCCAATGGTGTAGTTCTAGTCCAAGTCCAAATGCCTAAGAAACAAGATAACTAGTGATGTAAGTTCTAGTCCAACTCTAAAGGCCTGAGATCCAGCGTGGTAATTGTGTAAGTTGGAGGGCAGAAGGCTGATGTCACAGCTCACATAAGCAGAGAGAGCGAATTTTCCCTTCTCCCATCTTTTTATTCTATTCAGGCCTTTAACTAATTGGAGAATGTCTGCCCACATTGGGAAGAACCATCTGCTTTATTCTATCAACAAATTCAGAGGGTAATCTCATCTGGAAACACCCTCACAGACACACTCAGAAATAATATTTAACTAGATATCTGGGCACTCCATGATCCAGTCAAGTTGACACACAACATTAACCCCCCAGACTCAGTAACCTTTGATTCTGTTCTTGTTCCTTAACTTGTCCTAGGCTGCCTTCTTTCCTGTGAAATGAGGAAAGGAGATAACTTGGTCTAGTTTACAGGGTTATTCTGCAGATTAAATGTGATGGCAAATACAAAACTTTAACATGAAGAAAGCCATCAGAACAAGCCAGTGCCCTATCCTTCCACAATGCCAGGTACCTCACTCAGAATCCAAGAGGGTTAGATGTAAAGATGACCTCAGAGACTGTGTATACCTGGGACAATGATCATGATCTGCCACTAACTGAAAATGCAAAGTTGGTGATTAAACTTGTAAATTGGGCTCCAGAACACTATTGCCTCATCACAGCAAGCACATTTGGGATGTGTTACCATGCAGTTGTGGACTGCATGCGTGTATCCACCTCAAAATTAGGTTGAAACCTAACTACAATGTGTTAAGATTTTGAGGTGGGACTTTGAAAGGTAATTAGGTCATGATGGTGGAGCCCTCATGAATTGGGTTAGTGTTCTTATGATAAGAGACAGGGAGAGATTTCTTACTTGCCATGTGAGGACCCACTGAAAAGGCAGCTGTTTGAAAACCAGGAAGAGAGCCCTGTCCAAGAACCAACCATACTGGCACCCTGAGATTGGATTTCCAACTTCCAGAACTATGAGAAATAAATGTCTGTTGATTAAGTCACCCAGTCTAGGGCACAGTTGGGCCTTGAATAACATGGGTTTTAACTGCACAAGTCCACTTACATAGATTTTTTTCCCAGTAAATGCTCTAGAAATTTTTTGGGGATTTGCAAAAATTTGGAAAAACAGACAAATTACATAGCCTAGAAATATCAAAAAAAATTGGTATGTCACAAATGCACAAAATGTATGTATATATGAGACTATTTAATACTTTACTGCTATAAAATACACACAAATCTATTAAAAAAGGTTAAAACTTGTCAAAACTTAGGCACACAAAATTTATAGTCCGTACATGGAACCATTCGCAGTCAGGAGAAATAATAATTAAACATAAAGATGCAGTATTAAATCATAACTGCACAAAATTAACTGTACTGTATCCTGTATTACTGTAATAATTTTATAACCACCTCCCCTTGCTATTGTAGTGAGCTCCAGTGTTGGGAATAACCACTTAAAATGCTATGATGCCAATTATTTCCATGTAAGCTGTTGGCATTTCCAGCAAATTGTAGTAAGGAGGAAGGGCAAGCACCAGTATTTGAGACAGGGAAGATAGGCTAGTTCTACTGTTTTATGCCAATGTTGAGTTTATAATTAGAACTGCCCTTATCTGTAAAGCTGCTAACCCCTGAGTCTTGAAAGAAAAAGATAAACACCAGCTTCCAGCCTTTTGGTTGTATAACAAGGACTAGACAACAAAAACCCTTTTTCTGGATTGGTTCCATCAATGCTTTGTTCTTGAAGACAGAAAATATCTTGCCACTAAGGGACAGCCTTTCAAAGTTCTTTTGACACTGGAAATGGTCCTGGCCACACAGAGTCCCATGAGCTCAACACTGAAGGTCTAGAAGTGGTCTACTTATCCTCAAATACATCTCTAATTAAGCTTCTAGATCAGGAGGTCATAAGGACCTTTAAGGCTCATTACATATGGTACTCTGTGTAAATGATAATTAGTGCTATGGAGGAGAGTCCTGATAGAACATCACGAAAGCCTGGGAGGATTATACCATGAAAGATGCCATCGTTGTTCTAGGAAAAGCCATGAAATCCATCAAGCTTAAAACAATAAATTCCTGCTGAAGAAAATTGTGTCCATGTGTTGTGCATGACTTCACAGGATTTACAACAGAGCCAATCGAAGTCATGGAAGAGATTGTGGATATGGGGGGGAAAAAGTGAGAAGTGAAGAGTTTTAAGATACGGACCTTGGAGAAATTCAAGAGGTAATTGACACTACACTAGAGGGATTAATGGAAGACAACTTGATGGAGATGGGTGCTTCTGAGCCAGTGCCAGATGATGAGGAAGAAGATGTAGAAAAAGCAGAGCTAGAAAACAAACTGACATTAGACAATCTGGCAGAAGCATTCTGATTATTGAAGACTGCTTTTGACTCTTTTCTAACATGGACACTTCCATGACACAAGCACTGAAACTAAAGCAATGGTGGGAAAAAGATTGGTACCATATAGAAACATTTTTGGGGGGGGGGAAGCAAAAAAGTCAGACAGAAATTATGTTGTATTTCCATAAAGTTACACCAAGTGTGCCTGCCTCTCCTGCTTCCCCTTCCACCTCCTCCACCTCTCCTGCCCCCACGACAGTAAGACCAAAACCACCTCCTTTTCCTCCTCAGCCATGGAACACAATGAGGTTGAAGACCTCTATGATGAACTACTTCCACTGAATGAATACAAATAATCATCATGCCATATAGTTAATAAACCTTCAGTGGTGTGTGTGTGTGCATGTGTGTGAAAATCTAATAACTGTGTGGCAAAATCTGTACAAGACATTTTTGTGTCATCATCATTGCCTAAATATTCATTGGGTAGAACATTGTGTGCAAGATTTGTATGGAAGTGAATAGCCTCTCCTACATAGGCATAAGGTGAGTGATATTTAATGTAGATTAATGTTGTGTTAGCTTTATTACTGTTTTAAAACTTTGCTTTCAAAAAATTACATTTCTGTACAGTATTTCTCTCTCATAACTGGAGAAACTGCATATCATCACAGGTAAGTGGTTTTTAAAAAACTGTAACAATGTTACTAACACTGCATTATGAATATGACCTTAATACTGCATGCCATAAAAAATTTATAACAATTCACTCATTAGTGTACAAGTGATGCAATCATATCAGTTATACTGGGCTCCCACAAAGCTACCATATTTTTGCTTCAATGCATGGATCATTATACCTGTAAAAAATATGAATTTATTTTTCACCTTATCTTTTCATTTTTGATGTCTAGTATTAGTAATATGTATAATATTTATAATTTTTTGTATAAGACAGTGTTGATGTAGGTAGTGACAAACAATTCATCTTGTAAACATGATGCAAACTTATAGTATTAATAAATACAGTACTGCACTGTAAACATATATTCTCTTCCTTATGACTTTCTTAGTAAGATTTTCTTTTCTCTAGCTTGCTTTATTGTAAGAATACTGTATATAATACACATAACATACAAAATATGTTAATCAACTGTTTATGTTATTGGTAAGGCTTTTGGTGAACAGTAAGTTATCAGTAGTTAAGTTTTTAGAGGGTCAAAGTTATATGTGGATTTCTGGCTGCAAGGTGGGGTCTGTGTCCCTAACCCCATATTGTTCAAGGGTCAACTGTAATTGTTATAGCAGCCAGAAGTGACTAAGACACATTGTGACCATAGCCTGATCCTCGTGTCAAACCTAATAGAAAGGTGCTCTTATATACTGTGTAGAAATAAACAAAATTCTCAGAGGAGCAATAACATACCCAAGACCCTTTACAGAAGTGGAGGAGGCAGAATTTGAAGCTAGTTATGTCTGACTTCAGAGATCACTCTCTAGTATAACATGCAGACTACCTCTTGAATTATATAGCACAATATAAATGGAGGTACAACTTTTAGGGGCTCCAAGTCCCTGCATGAACATCAGAGAGGAGGCCAGATGCATCTTCCAAAGTCTCTGACAATGTCATTACTGGATATTGGTGAAGTTCTTGAAACCATAAAGGTCATAGTCCAACAATGACAGTGGATTTTGTCTGATCACCTGGTAACAGCTGCCTAAATGGCCAAATTGTGACCAATTCTTGGCTCAGCAGAAAAGAGTTGTGATGAACTGGCCACATCTGTCATGAGAGCTGGGGGCTGTGGGTGGCAGTGGGTGAAGCATGGCAGTTATACCAGACATCAGCCTCCTTGAGCTAGGTGACTTGCCCATGCTTGTATGGATGAGTATGTTCCCCACAGTCACTGTTCAGCAAACTGGTGTAAATAGAGAAATCATGAAGCTTCAGCCAGACCTTTTCCACCAACTGTAAAGGCAACTGAAGAACACAATGGATAATGCAACTGCTACTTTTGAACAAGTGCAATGCATGGATTGCGATCAAACCACAGCTTTACTTGTGTCCCCCACCATTTTTTAAAACTCCATTCACCAGGAATGATTTGTCCTGTCCTGACTTAAAAAAAGAGAAAGAGAGCTCTAGGTACATGTTTTGATTGTTCAGAGATGATAGTCCTACAGGCACTTGAGTCCCAAACACAGTTTCAATTTAGGCATTAGAATATCTAAACCCTTGTCACACTCCAGAGGCTGAATCTGACTGTTAAGTCTCCCTCTCCTAGTCTGGGTTCAGTTAGGGACATGGACCTTTTGTTACCTCTGGTTGTGCTCATCTTCCCCCATCTTGAGCTGCTTTCTCTCCTGGCAGGGATCAAAGTTGGGGAGAGTGTGCAAATAAAGGTGAGCTAGCCCAAATATCAGCTTCCTGACCTCTGGGCCTAGGAGGCATTCTTTGGTGTCTCTTAGAGTAGTGTTTTCATGGGCTCTTCCATGGCTCCCTGCTGCCCTCCTTTCTCCTGATAGTATATCCCATCCTCTTTCCTGTGGGGCCCCCTTGTCTCTTCCAGGAAGCCCCATGGGTAGGTCTCCTGTGCAGCCTACACTGCAAAAACTGTACATATCCCAGAGTCTAAGTTGTTGGTCAACCACTCTCTCATTCTCCAGATCTCCCAGGTGGAGTCAAACTCCAGCCCCAGCTTCCCAAGACCCCAGGAAGCTCTCAACCCTAGTCTTAAGTGACATTTCTCAGTGTGGTCCAGGATGATTCACACTGGAATCATCTGGAGGCAGCTGTTAAAATGCTTAGATCTGGCTCCCCCCACCTCCCCAATCCACTGAATTAGCATCTGGAAAGGAAGAAGCATGGAAATCAACATTGGGGGTCACCAGATAAAATACAGAACTCCAGATACATTAGGATTTCAGGTAAACAATGATTTTCTTTTAGTGTATGTATGTCCCAAACATTGCATGAGTACATATACTAGAAATATATTTTTTACCTGAAATTCAAAATTAGGGGTGCCTGGGTGGCTCATTTGGTTAAGTGTCTGACTTCAGCTCAGGTCATGATCTCACAGTTCATGAGTTCAAGCCCCACATCAGGCTCTGTGCTGACAGCTCAGAGCCTGGAGTCTGGTTCAGATTCTGTGTCTCCCTCTCTCTCTGCCCTTCCCTTGCTCATGCTCTGTCTCTCTCTCTCTCTGTCTCTCTGTCTCTTTCTCAAAAACAAACACTGAAAACAAAACAAAACAAGAAATAAAGTGGGCATCCTGCATTTTTGTCTGATAAATCTGACAACCCTAATCTGCACTGAATGAGCTCACCAGGCTGCACATCTAAGTCAGAGATCTATTGGTCAAGACTGTGGTTAAAAAAAAAAAAAAAAAAAAAAAAAATCACTATGATAATGCCACCCAGGGGGCCTCTGAAGTGTCCGCCAGGCAGTAGTCCCATAAGTAACCTATGTCACCATGTGCCTTCTTTTCTCTTTAGATTTCTATAGATTCCTTAAAGAGCACTGAGGCTTCTCTACACAGCTAGGCCCCCATATTTGCTCAATTGATAGGGAAGTATTCCCACTATAGTCTATAGGAATGGTACTTACTGGAGATGTGGCTGTGCTCAGTGGCTCTGTCCTCACCTGTCTCTCCCCTCCATCAGTTCAGGTATTTTGTAATCTGTTGTTATAGTGAAAAAGCTTGGCAAAAAAAAATGCTGTGTAGTGAATGAATATTTCACAAGAAATAGGGCTCAAGTCATATTAATAAGAGGGATTTAGACCCAGAAGGAAATGGATCTTCCTAGAGGTAAGCTGTACTTTTGTCTAGATACTTTCATAGAAAATGAACAGTAGTTTAGTGGATGTGCCCATCATCCCTGCCTCTCCACAAGTAGAGATTAGAGTAAGGGTCCGGGCTCCTCCTCCCCTCTGCATCCCTACTCCTAGAACCCGAGCAAAGGGAAAAACCACCAGCATTCAGCAGGAGTGTGAGTAGCAGGGCCAGGGGTAGGGAGAGAGATGAGTCTAAAGGAAGAGCAGAAGGAAAGCAGGAGTTTCCTAGTGACTAGGGCCCAGTGACTTGGTATGCTTTAGTACCTTAACCTATATGCCAGTAAAATAAAGGGTTAGCTCCCTGCCCCCCAAAAAAGAAAGGGTTAGCTCTTCATCAGGCCTCTTCTGTTTGAGGAGGCAGATTATATACCATTTGGAACAGATAGGGATTGCACTATCCCATGACCACAAAACAGACCTTGGCCCCATACTCAGAAAAGACACCTAGGTGCTGAGGAGCAGCTGCCTGCAAGGGGCCATAGGACAAGAGAAGGCGTCAGTCACTTGTCCTGGAATTTCTCCCCTCAGGAAGTAGCTGGAGCCGCATTCTTGGTATAGTAAAGAGGGGCCACCACCCAAGTCACTTGATCTCATTTTGGGCTTTATAACTTTATTAGTGGACCCTACTATTTCTTTTTTGCAACTAATAAAACCAAGAGAGCAGGCTAGACAGAGTAGACATTGTGGTCTGGAAAGTGACTTTAGGAACTGAAATTAGTGAGATTCACTTCCTACTGCTGGGCCTGGCCAGTGGTCAGGAAGACAGTACTGAGGATGCTTAGGTAGAGTCCACCCAAATAAGTGTGTTGAAAGTGCAGGGAAAAAATAGTAAGGTCCAAATCCCATGACTGAGTTGCTTACATAAGGAGAAGCCATGGACCAGGCATTTCCACCTCAGATCTGACTTTTCCGTCTTTAGAAATGGACAGGGGCCTATCTGGAGATCTGGAGGCTCCACCAGAAAGCAGTGGGAGCACAGATTGTCACCAGCTGGGCTGGGCATAGGGGATGCCAGGGCCTCTGAACCCAGCCTGTGAGGGTCACACCTGTAGCCCCAGATCAGAGGCCTGAGTAGAAAACTATGAGGGCAAATGTACTGGGTAGAGTGTTAGTGCTGGGAGACGCCTCTTGGCCTCCTGGATCTTCTCCCCAATCTATAGGTCCAGTCTGGCAACCCCTTGCTGATGTCTTATGCACAAATTCACAGAAGAACACTTACATGACCAGCTTTGTGGAAGAGGAGGCATATGAGCCTTTAAAAAGGGTGGGAGTGACCAGAGACAAAAGCAAGGTGCCCATCAAGGACTCAGTAAGGGATGGGTCCTGCCCAGATCAGCAGGAAGGGAAGCTAAGATAAGAAGGCTTCAAGGATGAGGTTCCTCTATGCAACCACCTTGAAAGCAAAATGGCAAGAGGAGAAGGCTTCATGACCGGAGTTCTCAAACCCACAGCCCATTGTGACATCACCAGCCAGAGAGTGGCTATAAGAAGGGAGGCTCTGTCAGCATCATTTCCCTCAGCCCTGGCTTTCATCACCTCCTAGGCCAACATCAAAGCCAAAGGCCATGCTCCTGTTATCAATGCTGGTGCTTATGTCCCAAGCCAAGGGCATATATCTCGGTATGTGGATCCCTCTCCCAGTGGCTAGAGTAGCTCTTCCAGGGGGGGCTAGGCATGAAAATGGTCCTGCTCACATCACTTTCATCCAGTCAGTGGTGCACATTAAGGGCTGAGGGAGAGATTTGGTTAGTGAGCTCATTGATTAGCTAATTGGCCACTAAGAGGCTGGCCCACAAGAGCACAAGAGCAGTAGTTTCAGGTTTTCCCACAAACCCCTTCTCAAAAATACTTCCCTTTATTTTCCTCTCTTTCCCAGCCCAAAGTTCAGACTGTTTGACCTTAAGTTTCAGTTTTGAAATCCTAGAATTTATCCCTGCATGAGTTGTTACTCATGTTGTACCTAGAAACAAGTGCCCAGAATGAGCTGAGTGTCAGACCACCAAATCAGAGGAAAAAGAGTATGGGGGCTGAGAGCATGACAGAGCTCCTATGCACTGCAGATGCAGAGCAGAAATATAGCTGGGCACACTCACATGTGTGCAAGAGGCTGGAAGGCCAAGCCCTTCTGTTGTCAGTAGGCAGCTCCTACTGCCTCCATTGTAGTTCTTTCTCCAAGGGATGGCTGAGGTTGGAAGGAGGCTGGGTTACTTAGCTGCTTTTATGGGTCACATCATTCTCCATGTTTAATTTACACACCTTCACAGTGGGGTCTCCACTCTCATCCCCATGCATGTGCTAGGATCTTATTCCAAGTCACACAGTGGGGGAGTGGAAGAGCTGGGATTTGCACCCATCTAACTCCAGGGCTCACATTCCCCCTTCTACACACTACTCCATGAAATGAACACAGCCTATTCACCTGGCCTCCTTCGTTCTGGCCTGGAGTTGACTGAAATATGATTGGGGGATGGCGCATAGTGTTGGGAAAGAATCAGCAGAACGCATCTCTCTGCCAGTGTGTTCAGTTGCAGCTGCTTCTCACCCATTTCAGCACTGCCTCCATCACAGCTTGGGGGTTTTGTGCTCTAGTATTAATCTCCAAGTCCACACAATTCTACACTGGTGATATTGGTTGTTCTCAGGACAAAGATGGAGAATGGAGCCCAGCTGCCAGCCTCATGGAGACTTTGGTGCAAGAGCTAATTCTGACAGCTAATGTGGCTTGAGGATTTATTCTGTGCCAAGCACTGTGTTGGGCACTTTAACACTCATTATCTCATTTAATCTGTGCATCTGGGTTTTCTAAGTTTATTTATTTATTTTGAGAGAGAGAGAACAAGCAGGGGAGGGGCAGAAAGAGGGAGGGAGAGAGAGAATCCCAGAGTCCACACTGTCAGCACAGAGCCCCACATGGGGCTCAAACTCATGAATTGTGAAATCATGACTTGAGCCAAAACTGAATCAGAAGCTTAACTGACTGAGCCACCCAGGCACCTTGTGCATCTGTCTTATAGGGTAGGTCCACTTTAAGAATGAAGAAAGGGAGTATAAGCAAGGTTTGTAGTTTTCCTCTGAATCATTCAATCAGTATGCAACAGAGACACCATTTGGATCCTGGGCTGTGGGACCCTAGTTTCTACCTTCTTAGCAAATGCCATATTCTGCTTCTCAGAGATGTTACACAACTGGCACCCATAGCAGTCATCCATCATTTGATCAAACCTCAAGTTCATAATCACTCTTAGTATTGTGGCACATTTCTTCCCGCATGCATAAGGCCAGCTTATTAACATGATTGAAGCCATAAGTTTGTATATGATTTTTTTATCTTGACTTTCCCTTCAGCATTGTCTCATGAGCATTTGGCTCACATCATTCAAAGCTCTCCATAAGCATAATTTTCATGGCTGAACGAAGGTGCTCTACTTAGTCATGACCTTGAGGATGTCTTCAATCTGTTACCATTATAGAGATCACTGTAGTGAACATCTTTATACTGTTGAATTCCAGATTCTTCCCTTAGGATAAATTCCCAGGAGTGCAACCACTGAGTCAGAGGATCATTCACCATTGCTCCTGCCTGCCAGCTGTGATGCTGTGGTTCCACTAGCAACAAGGCTGGCATGTCTCCTTCCCTAGATGCAGCTTACATTCTGATGTCAGACAAAGAGGGATGAATAATGTCTGACTTAACACAATGATAAAGCCATGAAGAAACATAATGCAGGGTAGGAGATAAAGAGGGGCCAGGATGGGAGGGACTGGGAAGACCTTTCCAAAGAAGTGATTCTTGAACAAAAGCCTGAGCAAAGTGAGCCATGCAGCCATCTGAGAGAAGAATATCCCAAAGAGTGGCACTGAGTAGTGCTAAGAACACCAAGCATGAAGCCAGATTGTCTTGGTTCAAAACTTGGTATGCCCATGATTAGCAATGTCACACTGGGCAAATTGCTTAAACTCTGTCGCTCAGCTGTTTCAACCATAAAATGAGGATGATAATAATAGTACCTACTACATAACATTGTTATGAAAATTAAGTAAAACTGGTCTTTGTAGAGTGTAACCGTGTGTGACATACAGCAAACCATCTATGTGTGTTTGGCAAATAAAAGAGGAAGTACAGATTCAAAAGTTCTGCAAAGAGGGTACCTGGGTGGCTCAGTCGGTTGAATGTCAGGCTTTGGCTCAGGTCATAATCTTGAAGTTCATGGGTTTGAGCCCCATGTTGAGCTCTGTGGTGACAGCTTGCTCAGAGCCTGGAGCCTACTTCAGATTCTGTGTCTCCTTATCTCTCTGCCCCTCCCGTTAGTGCTGTGTGTCTCTCTGCTTTCAAAAATAAATAAATACAAAAAAAATTTTTTAAGTTCTGAAAAAAGCCTTTATAGATTACTGACAGCTGAAGCTCTTGACACATAGTGTTGAATTTTCACTCTAGTCTTTATTTTTAAGGAAAAAAAAAATGACCACTACTAGGTCACTCCAACCTACACTACAAAATCCTCAAAATGTTCATTGAGTGAAAAGTTGGAAAAGTAGCATCAAGAAAGAGACAAGAGCAGATCTTAGGCTCTTTACAGTCAAATTCATTCCTTGTTCCAGAACACAAAGTGGACCTTCAAGTCAGCAAATATTAATGGAGTATCTCCTCCTCCTAGGGCAAAGAGCTGCACCCATATTCTCTCCAGAGGTGAATTCTCTTCTCTTCACAAGCAGCCACATTCTTTGCTCTCAGCTTCCCAGAGCATGGAGCTGCTCTGCTTGGAACACAGTGTTCTAACCTACCACAGCTCAAGGCTTGCAGTAGGTCCTAGCCCTTTCTGGGCCACCTTTCTGGTTTCCCATGTGTATGTCTCCTGTGGCTGCTGTAACAAACCAACACAAACCTAATGGTTTAAACAACATGCATGTTTAACCTTACAGTTCTGTAGGATAGATATCCAGCACAGATCTCAGCGGGCGAAGATCAAGCTGTCACCAGGACTTTGTTCGTAATCTGAGGCTTTAGGGGAGATTTTTGCTTGCTCCAGCTTCTAGAGGTCATCTGTATTCCTTGGTTTGTGGCCCCTCAATCTTCAAAGCCAGCAATGCTGCATCTCTGCATGCTTTTCTTCCACAGTCACACCTCTCTTTTACTTCCTTCCACCATGTTAAGGACCCTTGTAACTGCATTGGACATTGTACCGTTATCCATAATAATCCCCTATTTTAAGATCAGCAGATTACCAACTTTAATTCCATCTCCCAAATCCCCTTTGCCCTGGAAGGTAACAGTCACAAGTTCCAGGATGTGGTCCATTAAGACGTGGATGTCAATGGTGGGGTGGGGGGAGTGCATTATTTTGCCTACCACTCCAGGGATGGCTCTGGACCAAGTATTTTACTGTGATTTCTCCTTGGACTAGAGCAGAAATAAACTCAGTGAAGTGACTTGCCTGAGATCATAATGCTGTGAGAGGAGATAGAGCCAACACTTCTGACCCAGGTCCCAGACTCTGTTTAACAAAATAAACCATCTGTTGGCTTACTTATGTTCCTAGAGGTGATTTACAGGGCCAGCCTCTCTTTCTTCATCTCTAGAATGGGTATAGTGATAACTACTTATAAGCCTCTATGGAAACTGACCAAATGTCGCATCTTTTCCCTTTTTGTCTCTTTCATTCTACCAGAATGTGGTAAAAGACCCATTTTTGAGGACGGAACTCAGTATTCCAGAATCATAGGGGGGATGGAGGCTGAGGTGGGTGAGTTCCCATGGCAGGTGAGTATTCAGGCAAGAAATGAACATTTCTGTGGTGGCGCAATCATCAACGAGTGGTGGATTGTCACTGCTGCTCACTGCTTATTTTCTGAAGAGCTATCGTGAGTATCAAAATCCCATTGCTTCTGATAGTATTCAGAAGCCCCCAGGGCACACCCACACTCAGCACAAGACCTGATTGCTGAAGGAAATCCTAGACCTGGTCAGTCCTGAGTCAGCCAGGAATGACTACTACCCAACACCACCAGCCCCATGGAAGATAAGGCAGTGAACATGAGACTAGCATCTTTTGTGTCCTCCTCATTGTCACCCAGGACTAATAACTATGGTTTCCCTGAGGTCACACACTGTCCTTTTCAGGAACATTTGTGGTTTGGTGGAGTCAAAGGGCTTGGTCCGTTTGCCTCTTCTAGGACATTTAAGTCCTTCTAGGAAGAAACCCTCCTAATTCTGGAAGTCTGAGATCCTGGGCTGTCTGACACCCTATTTACTTGCTACTTGTGGAGTTTTCTCTGCACTCCAGGAGACTGGTTGTAAATCTAGCATAATCATGATTCAGTTACCTGCTAGGAAACTACCTGCATTAACTTATTCATTCAGACATCAACCCTGAAACAGGTAGATGAATAACCCCATTTTAACTCATTCAATTTTACAACAGCCCTCAGAGGCAGGTAGAATGAGCAACACTATTTTACAGATAGGGAAACAGATCCAATCAGCCTAATGACTCACAGAAGGTGCACATACAATAAACAGAAATAGGAATTAAGTCCTGCTCCAGAGCTTATGCTTTCTGCTGTATCTGCTACACTACCCCAAGAAAGTTTGAAGATGCAAAGAAAGGTTGACTTTTAAAAGTTAATAAAAAAATAGGGGAAAGTTTCACCATGGCATAACCAAGGAAACTTGTTGCATATGCTTCTATAATATACTTAAGGATTGGTTATTGGGAAGTTTCTAGCCATTCTGCTTGGAGAGAATTACTAAATTATTATCAAAGATTCTTTCTGCTTAATCAATGGTAGACTAGATTAAATTCTGTGCTGAGTCTATTAAGTTGCTGGTAGACAAGTCAATGTAATAACACCTCACTTATCTGAAGCATGTTTGATACAGTGGTCCTTTCTGTATTCTTTGGAGTCCCCAAAGCTAAAACTTCTTCTGTAACATTAAGCAGGAATGTGCCATTCACATCTCTAGGACTGTGCTGGAGCAGCGACATAGCTGTGGTCTTGCCACTCTTGCTCTTTCACTTCCCTCTACCTTCTTCAAATTCTCACATCTTCTGAACAGCAGCCCCAGTATGACAAGTTCTTACGGCCCCTAGAACTATATGGGATTTAGGTTTTTGGGGCATAGCAAGTTCTTTGTGCTTTGTGACTTCTCTTCCCCTCCCTCTTCCCCCTGTCTGGCTCTATACCACCAGTCCAATGGACTTGAGTGTTGTGCTAGGAACCAATGACTTAAGAAGCCCATCCCTGGAAATAAAGAGGGTTACCAGCATAATTCTTCACAAGGACTTTCAGAGAGTCAACATGGACAATGACATCGCCTTGCTGCTGTTGGCCTTGCCCATCACCTTCAGCGGATTGAAAGAGCCCATCTGCCTGCCCAGGAAGCTCAGCCCCTCCATGTGGCACAAATGCTGGGTGGCAGGATGGGGTCAGACCAACACTGGTACGTGACTGCTCAACATTTCTTGAGAGCTTCTGGGGGAGGAGCCACATCATGGGTATCTGAGGATGGGCCAGTAAATCAAAAGATATGGACAGGAGCATGAAAGGAGAGGGGACCAAGGAAGGAGAGAAGAGAAAAGGACTTGGATTGGAGCAAATCCCCGCATACCTGAAGCTCAGAGATGCCAAATCTCAGCTCTTCCTAGTGCCAAGGAAGCATCTCCTCAAAGCCCCAAGCTGAGATGTTAGGTCCAAGCCAATCCCCGGGTGTGGTCATATTCAGCCAGCACAGAGCAGCCTTGTTTGTTTGTTTAACTGCATTTAAACTCTCCAGTTTGCCAGGGGGCCCCATACTTTTTATTCACTCACATCTGCCTTGATTCACACATTGATATTTCCCACCTGGTTCCTACGGGCATTCAGGATGCCTGCCCTGGCCTAGACTTTTGATGGTCCTGGAGTGTTGCCCAACCATTCTTAGAAATGAATCTGTTGTTACTTGTTGTTACATTATTACTTGGCCAAAATAGGAGAAACTGTACCAGGGTAGAAAGGGATTATGAAAGCCCCCTTGGATTATCCCCAAAGAAAATAGGTAGGGGAAGAGATGGGAACAGTACAGCAGTCTCAAGCCTGAACAAGACTCTTAAGTCCATAAGGAGCTTTGCAACCAGCTGGGGTCTGGAAGATGGTACGTATTTCAGGAGTTTGGTAACTATAGGACAACTAAAGTAACATTGTTTCTGGGATCTGGGCACTACTGGAGAGTTAGAAGTGAGGAGGTAGCAGATGAGTACATTTAAGACTAAAATTACTCAATAAGGAGAATAATTTGGAAATCTGTGTGGTCTGGGTTAATGAGATAGAAGTCCAGACAAGTTCATGAAAGCCAGCAGTCCAGAGTGGACCTTGGCAAATCCCCTATAAAGACCCTTAACCAACCTACCCTTGCCTGGAGAACTTGAAAGCATTTTTACTGGGAGTGCAAACCCACTTTCAGCAGCCTGTTTTGGGGAAGTGCCACACTCACATATTAAAAAGTAACAATAGGTACACATGCTGAAGAGGCAGGATTATGTTAAGAAATGATCAATAGCCAGTTCCAAGAAGTCAAGTATGTAGGGCTGGTTGGAGTCAAGCAGGAAGCCTGCTTAGGAGCAAGAATGTGATTTTGAATAAGAGGAATAATTCAAGTAGGAGGAGAATTGTTCGGACAAGCCTGGGATGGTAGAGTAAGTGAACTGCATGGGGTTACTGGAAGGAAGTGGAGAATGGAGGATGTGAAGGAAGGTGGACGAGAGGCTCATGGGACATGGGGAAGCGTAGCGTGATCTGGTTGCATTATCAGCACCGGGACTGCTGTCTAATGACTTTTCTAATGTGCTTTCTCTGTGGACTAGACGACAAAAACTCTATGAAAACTGATCTGATGAAAGTGCCTATGATCATCATAGATTGGAAGAAATGTTCAAAGGCATTTCCAAGACTTACCAAGAATATGCTGTGTGCTGGATATGAGAATGAGAGCTTTGATGCTTGCCAGGTAATTAGGAGGTATCTCCACCCTCACCCTACAGAGTCCTATCACCTCAGGACTGTCAATGCAAGGGTATCCTTTCCTCACTGAGAAAGACAATAAGAGTCTGGAAAATGTATAGGAATCAGGGCTCAGCCATGGGAATGGGGGAATGGGGTCACGGACTGTGGAGTGCTCTTTGTCAGATCCTTGGAATTAGTGCATGCCCATGAGTCAGTATGCAGCAACACTACATAAATATTTCTGCTCTTCTCCAGATACACTACAAAAATAGGACTCCAAGACTTTTCCATTTCTTGGACTTCTTGAAAAACAAACAGGATTTGAGATTCATATAAGGAATTGTTTCATTTTCATTAATTTAGCAACTACTGTTACACACATTAAGCCCTAGGGAATCCATCATAAATGAGACATAGTTTCTCACCTAAAGGAGCCCATTATCTTCTGAGAAGGCAGTTACTGAGTAAATGCCAATAATATTTTGGATGATACATGTGGATGAACTGAAGACTGATGTCTTAGTTTTAATAAAATAAACACAGCAAATTAAAGAGAAAAATATTTTTGATTGATGCTATAAAAATAGAGGAAAAACTCAGAAATTAGTTTTCTATGGCTCTAAGGATGAATGATAGGTTTTGTCTTTAAAGCTTAAGGTTCTTTCTTTCTCTTGGGAGATGCTTTCTTCATCATCACCTTGAAGAGCCCACTTACTCCTACTTATTTGCTAGGCAATGGATCTGGTCACTGGTGTAAAACTATGAATGTAGATTTCAAATATTCTATGGAGTAATGAAAAAGCTGTCTCATGGAAGGGGAGAGTATCTACAGAATTATCTATTATTGTTTACCCCTGGTAGGCTCTGAGATGGGGCCTTTTCAGGGAGTTTCTGGGATAGGTTGAAGGAATCAAGGGAGAAGAGAATGGAGAAGGGGCTCTGAGGCAAGGAAGAATGGACTCCAGCAACAATGGTGTGGAGTTTATTTTTTAAGTGATTATTTATATATTTTGAGAGACAGATAGAAAGTGAATGGAGGAGGGACAGAGAGCAAGGGACACAGAATCCCAAGTAGGCTCTGCACTGTCAGTGCAAAGCCCGATACGGGGCTCAAACTCACGAACCAGAGATCATGACCTGAGCTGAAATCAAGAGTTGGATGCTTAACTCACTGAACCACCCAGGTGCCCCAATGATGCTGAGTTTAGAAGGAGTCTCCCACGTGGTGAATACTGTGAGGACCAAAAGGAGAGACAAAATCAATGTCACATTAACCTTGTGTTTTCTTCATATTCTGGACACTTTAAAACATTATAAAACAAAAAAAGAGAATTGGAACTTCTGGTTCTCAACAAGATGAAGTAGACACATTTCCCCCAATCCCTCTGACTAAGTACAGCTAAAAGTACTGGACATTATATCGTAAAACAAAAGCCAAATGTGTCACAGGGAGACACTTTTTTGTGCCAACAGACATTTCACTAAACGAGATATATAGATGGCAAATAACATGAAAAGAGGTTAAATGCCATTAGCCATTAAGCAAATGCAAATTAAAGCTACAATGAGATATCACTACATCCTTTTCAGAATGGCTAAAATAAAAAAGTGACACCTTCAAATGCTGACAAAAATGCAAAGGACCTGAATCACTCATTCATTGCTGGTGGGAATTTAAAATAGTCCAACCACTCCGGAAAATAGTTTGGCAGTTTCTTTTAAAAAAAAACAAAAAAACAAACAAAAAAAAAACAAACTAGATGCATTCCTGCCATACAACCCAGCAAATGACAGTCTTAGGCACTTAGTCCAGAGAAATGAAGACATGTATTCACATGAAAACCTGTACAGGACAGTTTATAGCATTCATAATAGCCAAAAATTGAAAACAATAGTCTTGAAAGATGTGGATGGCTAAACTGTGATACATCAAATACCATGTAATACTACTCAGTTTTGACAAAAAGAAACTATTGATGCATGCAACAATGTGGATGGGTCTCCTGAGACTCATACTCTGTGAAACAAGCCAATCCCCAGAAGTCCCACCCTGAATGATTCCATTTACATAACATTGTAGAAATGACAAAATTATAGAAATGGAGAACAGATTTGTGGTTGCCATGGATTAAGGAAAGGTTGCAGGTGAGAGGGAAGTGGATGTAGCACAAAAAGGGCAACATGAGGGATCCCTATGTCAATGTCAACATCCTGGTTGTGCTACGCTTTTGCAAGATGTTATTATTGGAAGAATATGGGATCTGTTTGTATTATTTCTTACAACTGCACATAATTCTACAACTGTATCAAAATTAAATAATGAAGAGAAGACAAAGCTTCCCAATAATAGAAATTACAGAAAGATTTCAGATCGTAGCCAGGCCACAGACTCAAAGAGCAACCATTTCATAGGGAAGCAGGAAGAAAAGGGCTCCAATATCAATAGAAAAGGGGAAATAACATTTAATAGATAAGATTGAAAAGGTAGGGCATTTGGAGAGAATGTGGGAAAAAATCACAAAGGCTTGAAACAGCATCATATCCTCAGGGAATTTCCAATATTTCAGAAGCCAAAAGTCATAAAAGATGAGTCGGGGGAAGTGGGCAGAGCAATATCACCAAGGGAGGTTTGTGCCAGGCATGGAAGACTTGCTGTATCCCAGGCTGTCCCTCCCACTGCTCACCCAAGAATATAAGAATCAGAACCCACGAGCACTCCCACCTCCTATTTCAATCTGTTTGATTCAACACTATCCCACATTCAAATGGCCAAAGCCAACTATGGCAAAATTTGAAATAATTAAGTGTCATCTTTGAGGACATTTTTTTGTACCCTTTGCTAGATCTACCATCTGGAGTCTAGGATTTTTGCTTTAATGCCTCTCCTACTAACATGTACTTTAGTGAAAGCTTCTAGAATTAATTATCTATTATCTAAAAATGTTATAAATGAATGTGCTGTTATCATTTTAAGCCTTGTTTTTAAAATTGTGAAGTGAGAAGCCTTGCTCTCTGTTTAGAAAGCTTTCTATTGTTAAGAATAAGCTGACAGTGATGTAGTCAAGGAAATTTTTCTGAAATTACACGATATTATCATCACTTAAAAACAGATAAACCAGGAAGACAGTCCCCTAGGGCTTAAAAATAATTGACTTTAAAAATAAAATCATACTTTTATATTTAGCAAATTTTTAAAAACCATGTCATCACATAATTCAGGAAAATGATAATTTTATAATGAAAACATTTAAATATGCCCAAAATAATAGTAATAAGATCATGCTATATTTAAAATACAAATTAAAATAAAATGTTACAGTGGTGCCTGGGTGGCTCAGTCCATTAAGCACCTGACATTGGCTCAGGTCATGATCTTGCAGTTTATAAGTTCAAGCTCCACATTGGGCTTTGTGCTGACAGCTCAGAGCCTGTATCCTGCTTTGGATTCTGTGCCTCTTTCTCTCTGTACCCCTCCCCTGCTCACTCTCTGTCTCTGTTTCTCAAAATAAATAAACATTAAAAAATTTAATCAAATATTATAATTAAAAACAACTGAATTTTTTCTTTACTTTTCTCAACACTTTTCCTCTTTGTAGTAGCCTTAAAAAGGTTATACTATGAAAAATAAAGAGTTCAATTAAAAATAATTTTTAGAGGCATCTGGGTGGGTCAGTTGGTTGAGCATCCCACTCTTGATTTAGGCTCAGGTCATGATCAAGTTCGTGGGATCAAGCCCCACATCAGGCTCGATTCTCTGTCTGTCTTTCTCTCTCTCTCTGTCCCACTGGCTCTCTCTCTAAGATAGCTAACCTTAAAAAAGAAATAAAGAACAAAATGCACTGTTTTCTTATCTGTCTTGGCTCCAGCAGAAATGTTGTCGTATTCATGTGTGAATTCCCAGTGCCTAGTGCAGAGCTTGACGCGTGAAAAATGCTCAACAAATGCTTGTCAAATAGATGAACTTTCCAAGGAAGTCAGCAACTATCTATCAGTAAGACAGCATTAGTGGAGGGGATGTCTGAGAAAGGTCCTCAAGGAGGCTAAGAGTCTGCAGGTGGAGAGGAGATCAGCTCGGCTGTTGGGATGTCTGGTCATGGGACTGCCAAGCTGACTTGGATTTTGACTTGAGCTGTTTTTATTTTTAACTACTTTATTTTTTTAGAGCAGTTTTAGGTTCATGACCAAACTGAGAAGGAGGTATAAGGATTTCCCATTTACCCCCGTCCGTATAATAGGTTTAACCTCTCGTACTACCCACATCCTCCATCAGAAGGGTACATTTGTTACAACTGATAGACCTACACTGACACATCATATCACCCAAAGTTCATGCTATACTTTAAGGTTCATTTATGGTGCTGTCCATCCTCTGAGTTAGGAGAAAAGTATAATGACACATATCCATCATTATAGTATCATACAGAGTAGTTTCACCGCCCTGTGTTATCTTGAGCTCATCACCCATGATGCTTTCACAGAAGTCTTATTTCCCTCCATAGAATCTTTTACTTTTAGAATTACAGACTTTTTAGAGCTTGAAAAGAATATATGGAAATATTTGATCAAGACTGTTTCACAGATGACAAAACATGGTTATTTCAATCATCAATCATTCCCTTCACTATCTGAATGAATCCAAAGCAGTGTAATAAATTCCTAGCTCTTTTACACATATTCAACAACCTCATTTTCTCCACTACCTTGTACCATGGGCTGGGCAGTGCTCACTGCCAGAGAAAACAGAAATTTAGAATTTAAGAGATTTGCTTGAAGTCCAGGTGGTAATGTGGCCAGGCTGGAAGCCAAGTCATCTGCTTCTATCCCAAAACAGACAGGAGTGATCACATGGCATAATTATCTCAGTGTGGTGAACTTGAGAGGCTCCTGTGGTCAGTATGTTTCTTACCAGACAGGTCTCTGGCTATCAGACTTAGTCCTTGGAAGAAAGTCTTCCTTAGGCACCTAGCTATTGTTAGCAATAAGCTGACAGTGATGCGGCCCTGGCTGTCATCAGTCCTGGGTCCTTAATTGGCTGAGGCCAGACCCTCCTTTGAGGTAATCTTTGCCTTTTCTTTCCAATAGAAAGAAAGAAATTAAGTTCATGCATAAAAGAACATGTATGTACAGATGTCCTTCTTGGTCCCAAGAGTCCATGAAGAGAATCTCTATTTCCTAAATTTATAAGCAATGTTTGTAATACATAAGGGTAAAATAACAATATTAATACATTTCTAGGGCATTTGTTCCATAGCATTTACCCTGTGCCAAGTGATTTATAGATTCTTAAAATTTCATCTGTTAACAGTCTTGGGAAGTGGTTGGTATTATCTCCATTTGAACAATGTGGAAATTGAGGCTTAAGAGAGTTACTTGCCCAAGGACAGTTCTTTCCATGTTGTGTAAGAAAATAACATATAATCAAGGCAACATATTCATAAGATTTTTTATAACATTCATCCCTTCATAAAATGAAGAAAGTTATAAAAACAAAATTTATGGAAGGAGTTATTTGAATGGAAATCCTATTGATTTGGTTCTTGCCCAATGACCGACTGAAACAAAACTAGCACAACATAAAACACGCACTCTCAAAAGCCAGACAAGTGTTTGAGGCAGTGTTTTGTATTGGAAAGGACAGTTTTGGTTTTGGCCCACATTTACTGGGTGTCCTTGAGCCTCCACCTCTTTGTTAATTCTCTGTATATCCCTCTGGTTGGGGATGTGTTCTTCAATCAACCCAAACTCCATTTGAACACATTTATTCATTATTTCCCTCTGAACTTTATCTCTGTTATCCACTCCCTATGACCTTGGAACTATTCCTCATCATTTATATCCAAGGTCATTTGTGGTTCAGATCCTCATATTTTCATGTCCTCTTAACTAGTCCCTCTACTTCCTGTCTGACTTCCCTCCAGTCAGTGCCTCACACAGTCTTCTTGTCAAATTCCTCTTCATCCTTCAAACTAAATGTTTTGAAGTCTACCCTGACAGACCTTCCCCTCAACATAATCAATTCTTCCTCGCTTTGTACTGCTTCTATGTTGTGTTTGTACTTCTATCCCATCGAACACAGTTTATTCTATTGGTTTACATTTCTCTCTTCCACTAGAGCATAAGGTTTTGTATTCCAAAGGCCTGACAATTAGTTTTTCCACAGTGAAGATTTGTTAAATAGGAGTGATCAATTTTTGATCACTTTTTGATAAATTCTGACCAATTTTTGAATTATAAAATGGGAGTCAAAATCCCTACCTCATGTGAGGTAGTGGGGTTGATGAGAAATAAAAGTCAAGGGGATAGCTCTGTGCCTCACTTATGATGTCTGGGAAACGTTAATGTTCCTCCTCCACCTGTTAGAGCTTATTATAAGATTCCATTCATTCTAGTCACCTGTTGATGACATTGGTAAATTAAGCTATGTCTCCACTGAAGAAAGGCCTGAATGATTGTAGCCACTCAGCAACTTCCATGAAAGGCAAGCAACAAGATGGAAAGAAAGTGTGCTTTGGGATCAGGAAGTCCTGGTTCCAACTCTGGTTGGGCTACTCTGTAGCCCTGATCAGGTCTTCAATTCCTTAAGCCTCATTTTCCATGTATTAAGATGGATAAAAGGAAGTCATATATGTGAGTGGTATATGGTGAGGACCAAGCATATATTTTCTCTGTATAAATCATGTGAGTCATAGACCCATGAGATTCCACCTCAGGGGGGTCACACATTTAGAAAAGCTCATTTGTGCCCTGCAGACACCCACACAAAAGAAATAAAAAGGAACATCATTCTCTTTCATGGCTCTGGAAGCACATCAAAGGAGACTCAATTCATTTCCACAGCTCTAACAATACTTCTTGTATCCTGTTTTCATTCTTTTCTTTTATAGCCCTTCCTGTAGCTTCTTATTTGATAAGGTCTCATTCTTCTAGGTCTGTGTAGCATTCTCTCTGTCTTCCAGCCCCTCTCACTGTATTGTAGATGCAATTATTTTTCTTACCAATTTTCTCTCCTCCTCCCTATTCAGTGTTGTCCTCTCCACTGTTTATAATCTACACCTGCAACTCCCAGAGCCAGCTTGACAGCAGCGCTCTTCTCCCTTGGGCCCAGGAAAGGTGTAGGCATTGGTCAACAATGGCAAGATTTCCTTTGGCAACCAGGAACCAGGAACAGGGGAGATCAGTGCATTCTCTCAATTCATGAGCTATGCTCTGCCTCAAATGAACAGTCAAGAATGGTACTCACTATTAACTGTGTCCTCTGCCCACAGGGTGACAGTGGGGGGCCTCTGGTCTGCACCACAAAATCTGACAAGAATTGGTACCAGGTGGGCATCATCAGCTGGGGCAGGAGCTGTGGACAGAAGAACACTCCGGGAATATACACCTTGTTAGAAAATTACAACCTCTGGATCAAGAATGTGACCGAGATAGAGGGAAGGCCTTTTAACGCTGAGGAAATGAGATCTCCTCCCAGCAGGAAACAAGTGAGGTCTCATGCTGCAGAATTTCCAGAGACAGGCAGCCCCAGATTCTGGCTCCTGATTTCCCTTCTGTCCTATATGCTATTCTAGGCCATTTTCTACTGATAATAAAGCAGGTGCTATTCCTTACCCAAGGAAGATGTGTGAAAGTGTGCTACCAGCAGAGGGACAGGCTATGAGATCAGATCTAAGGTCCAGGAATTGAGAGTGATAATAGAAAGTAGGACTAGAAAGACAGACTGCATCACTGGCTTGGGGGGTGGGCTTTGGGTCCCTGCATTAGCCAGTACTCTTTCCACTGCAGGTGAATTATCTATATCAAACCATCTAAGACCAAAAACAGCTATTTATAGATATACATAACAGAAAAATACCTAGAGTAGAGTTTGGCTTCAGGCATGGCTGAAACTAGGGGCTCAACAGATGTTGACAGGGACTATTTTATTTATAACGATAACCCTCAAAAAGAGCTTTCAAGTGGTGACCATAATGACAACATAATGATCCAGTTTGCATCCTACCAACTTAATAGCCCCAGTAAAAAGAGAGAGACTTGTTCCTCATAATTCTAGCAAAAGTCTGTGGTCTAATTCTTGTGCTCCAGTCAATCTTGTGCTATGGTCCATCACTGCTCGTCACTGTGGCCAACAGTGGCACTCTCCATGGTGAGAGGTTCAAGTGACAAGTCCATTCCAGGAACCAACAAAGGCCAGCCATTCAGAACTATGTGCACTGATAATGGGTGCAGGTGGCATCCCACACAGAAATAAGGGTGCAATTAACAGGAAAAGAGGACTGTGTACTGAAGATGTCCCTTGATGATGGACATTTTAGCTGGCTGGCCCCCAAGGCAACTGAATCTCAGGCTCCTGAGAGCTTATGAAGAAATTATGTCCAAAAATTGCTGCTTCAGGACCACTGGAAAAGCAAGGTTAGAGTGGGGGAAAATAGCACTAGGAGGTGTTTTGTCTCATAATCTCCTTCTAAAGAAGTATCAGCCATGCTGTAGATCATGGAAAAAACCCAACCTTCCATTTAAAGCTTTACATTTCCTAAATTACCACTTAGTCTTTAGTGTGGCCTAGGGAATCCAATGGAGATGAAAGTCAGAGGAAACAGGCACATGACAACACTCAGTAATTTGGTCTTATATTGACAACTCACACTGTCAGATTCTGGAGGACTTAGCAGAAGGCAGGACAGCATCTTCAAGAAGCTTCTTGGCAAACAGTAATTTGTCCCACACCTGACCCTCCCAATTGAGTGCTAGAGGGTGTGGAACCCAGGAATCTACAGGGGGACATTTTCACAGGCTGACAGAACCTAGAAATCTCCTCACAGAGACTGAAACAGCTTGAGGGAGAAGTGAAGTTTTTCCAAGCATGGAAAGAAGAGCAAATGAAGGACTAGTTTGAGATAAGCATCATTAATTTGACTCAAGAATAAACTGGAAGTGAAAATTGGTAGCAAGCTGAAAGCAAGGGGAAAAGACAGCAGACCCTTCTGCCATGAAAGAGAACAGTTCCAAGGTAGAAAATAAAAGTATGATTTTTAAAAAGAGGGTCCTGAGAAATAATTAAGGCTTCTCAAGAAAGGGGTAAAAATGGGGCACCTGGGTGACTCCGTTGTCTGTGTCCAACTCTTGATTTCAGCTCAGGTCATGATCTCACTGTTGTGAGTTTGAGCCCTGCCACAGGCTCCACGCTGATGGGGCAGAGGCTGCTTGGGATTCTCCTTCTCTTTCTGCCCCTCACCTGCATGCTCTTTCTCTCTCAAAATAAACTTTTAAAAAAAGGGATAAAACTGCGTGTCCTCAAAGTACAGGGTGAACTTTAGTCACTCAACTGGGAAATCTAACCATAATAGGAGTAATTGGGTCCTGGGGTGGCAGATACCTAATGGTGGCACTCAACTACCCAAGACAAGGAGAGCATGGATACTGTACAGCAGCAGAGTCAATGTATTGATCAGAATAGGCTGATACGCACAGACCCATGGTGTTAGCTAGTTGATCATAGTGTGCCAAGAAGTGAAATAGAGGCCTACTAAATTCTTACTTGTTCTGTATAAGCAGAGAAGTTCTAGGTCAAGTGAACAAAGGTCTAACTTGAATCATAAAAACAGACCATTGTTGCTCCTTAATCAATTCTCAGACTTTAACAAGTTACATACCCAGAACCCCTTAAATGAAAAGGACTATGGGTACCCTTGATGAAGGAGCCTGGCATGTTACCAAATATTTATATTGTTAATTTTCTCAGCTTTCTCCAAAGGGACCTACAGCCTTTTTTTTTTTTTAAACCAGGATAACTGTGCACAGGGGAAGAAACATAATAGCCCTTTGGGGGACTACTAGACACTGGCTCTGAACTGACAGTGACTCCAGGAGACCCAAACGTCACTGTGGCCCTCCAGTCAGAGTAGGGACTTATGGAAGTCAGATGATCAATGGGATTTTAGCTCAGATTCACCTCACAGGAGGCCTAGTACGTCCCAGAATTCACCCTGTGGTTGTTTTCCCAGTTCTGGAATGCATAATTGGAATACACATACTGAGAAGCTGGCAGAATCTCACACTGTTCTCTGATTTATGGAGTAAGAGATATTATGATGGAAAAGATACTATGATGGCCACTAGCACTGCCTCTACCTAGGAAAATAGTAAGCCAAAAGAATTCCTGCATTCCTGGAGGGACTGCAGATATTAATGCCCCATCAGAGACTTAAAGGATTCAAGGGATGGTGATTCCCACCATATCCCCATTCATCTCTTCCATCTGGCCTGAACAGAACACTGATAGATCTTTGAGAATGACAGAGGATTATTGTAAGTTTAACAAGGTGGTGACTCCAATTGCAGTGACTCTACCAGATGTGCTTTAATTTCTTGATCAAATTAACACATTGCCTAGTATCTGCTATACAGCTATTGACATGGAAAATCCCTTTTTCTCCATCCCTATCCATAAAGTCCACCAGAAGCAGTTTGCTCTCTACTGGCAAGGCCAGCATTACACCTTTACTGCCCTACCTCAGGGGCATATAAACTCTTCAGGCCTATGTCATAATTTAATTCATAGGGATCTTAATCATAAGATCTTTTTCTCTTCCACAAGATATCACACTAGTCCATTACATTGATGACATTGTGTTGATTGGACCTAGTGAGCAAGAAGTAGCAATTACTCGAGACTTATTGGTAAGACATTTACATGCTACAGAGTGAGAGGGAAAAAATCTAACCCATTTAAAGGACTTCCTACCTTGGTGAAATTTCTATGGATTCAGTGGGTGGAACATGTTGAGATATTCCTTCTAAGGTAAATCATTAATTGTTGCATCTGTCCCCTCTTACAACCAAAAAATAGGTTTAACCTATTGGGCCTCACTGGGTTTTGGAGGCAACATATTACTCATTTGAGTGAAATGAGGAATCTGGCCTATTTACTAAGTAATGCAAAAAGTTGCTGAATGAAACCCAAAACAGAAGGCTCTGCAACAGGTGTAGCCTACCATAAAAGCTGCTCTACACTTGGGCCATATGATCCAGCAGATCCAATGGTGCTTGAAATATCAGTGGGATAGGGACACTGTTGAAAGACTGTGGCAGGCACTTAAAGGTAAATTATAGCATAGGTATTTAGGGTTTTGGAGCAAAGTACTGCCATCCTTTGTAGATTAACTACTTTCCTTTTGAGAAGCAGGTTTTGGCCCAATTCTGAGACTTGTGGATACTGAACACTTAACCATGGGTCACCAAGTTAACATATGACTTGAGCTGCCGATCATGAACTGTGTATAATCTGTCACACCAAGCCACAAAATTGGGCATGTACATACAGTAGCACTCCATCATCCAATGAACATTAGTATATATAAGATTGGACTCAGGCAGCTCCTGAAGACACAAGTAAGTTACATTAAGAAATGTTTCAATGCCCATGGTTCACTCCAACCCAGCCACACTTCCTTCTCTCTCCCAGTCTGCACCTATGGCCTCATGAGGAGTTCTCTATGATCAATTGACCAAGGAAGAGGAAACTCAGTTTTGCTTTACAGGTGGTTCTGTGTGATATGCAGGCACTATCAGAAAGTAGACAGATGTAGTACTATACCTCCTTTTTGGGATACATGTCTTTTTTGAAGGAGAGTGATGAAGAGAAATTCTCCCAGAACTTTGAGCCGTGCAACTGGTTGTTCATTTTTCTTAGAAGGACAAATGGCTACATGTGCAATTATATACTGATTCATGGCTGTGGGCAATGGTTTGGCTGGAGAGTCAGGGACTAGGAAGGAACATGATTGAGAAAATTGGCGACAAGGAAGTCTGGAAAAGAGGTATGTGGACAGACCTTTCTGAATGAGTGAAAAAGTGAGAATACTTGTGTTCTATGTCAATGCTCACCAAAAGGAGACCTAGGCAGAGGAAAATTTTAATAATCCAGTGGATAAGATGACCTGTTCTGGGAATACCAGTCAGCTTCTTTACTTAGCCACACTTGTCTTCTTCCAATGACTTAATGAGCAAGGTGACTGTGGTGACAAGAATAGAAATTATGCATGGGGGCATCAACATGGACTCCCAGTCACCAAGACCAACCTGGCCATAGTCACTGCTGAGTGCTCAGCATGCCAATGGCAGAGATCAATAATATTCCCAATATGGCACCATTCCCCAGGGTGATCATCCAGCTACTTCTCTCAATTGATTAAATTGAACTACTTCCATCATGGAAGGGGCTAGAAATAGAGTGGCACAACTTACCTGCTAATAAAATTTTTGCTTTCTGTCCCCACAACTTAGAGGTTGTAGTTCTAACTGGAGGAATGTTTCCACCATGAGACATAACAACGATTTCATTGAACTAGAAGTTAAGACTCCCACCTGGCCATTTTGGACTCCTTAAAATGGATGCCTCTGAATCAACAGACAAATAAGAGTGTTACTGGGCTGGCTAGGGTAATTAATCCAGATTACCAAGGGAAATTGAACTAATATTCCATAATGGAGGTCAGGATGAGTATGTCTGGAACCCCAGCAATTCCTGAAATTAAGGTTAATGAAAACCAAAACAACTCAATCTAGACAAGACTGCTAATGGCCCAAGACTTTCAGGAATGAAGATTTACCACCAGGTAAAGAACCATGACCAGCCGAACTGCTTGATGATGGCAAAGGAATGACAGAATGGATACTGGAAGAAGATAGTTATAAATACCAGATATAACCATGAGACCAGTCACAGAAATGAAAACTATAATTGTCATGAGTATTTTTCCTTTATTTTGTTATGAATGTTTGTGTATGTATATATCAAACAAATATCTTTGTTTTCATCCTTCTTATCTCCTTACCATGTAACATAAGATATATTTACTTTATATCATACTATTTAAGTATTGTTAACTTTATATAGAACTTTGTATGAAAGAGTACTTAATTACACAATATCAAGAGAACACTAAACATCACAAAGACATTACATTCTCTTCTGGAGAAAGACTTAGTGCATTTTCTATTGTATCTAGAAGAGTTGTATTATGTTAGATGGAAGTAGGAACTTGTTGCCCTTATTTGGAGATTAGGTTTGACTTAAGGAGACATATTATTATTATATATACATATTATATTGTATTATATATATATTATATATACATATTATATATACATATTATATTCTGTTGATTAATTTTATGCACCAATTTGGAGGGTATTTTGGATAAAATTAACATTTAAGTTAGTGAACTTTGAGTAAGTGGATTTCCCTCCATAATGTGGGTAAGTCTGAATAGGAAAAAAAAAATGACTGGTCTCCCTGATCAAAGGAAAAAACACCAACAGACTGCCTTTGGACTTCATCTGTTCCATCAGCTGTCCTGGGTCTTGAACATGCCAACCTCCACTGCAGATTTGGACTTGCCAGTCTCTAAGTCAGAGGAGCTATTTCCTTATAATATATCTTTCTCTCTCTTTCTTTATATATGTATGCACTTCCTTTTGTTTCTGTTTCTCTAAAGAACCCTAAGTAATACAGTGAGGACTGTCTTCATTATAGTGAAGGGGGCTGCTAAGATAATGAGGTGGAAGCAATGTTGCCACTTAACAGTTAACTAACCAATGCAATGCTTCCTCATGATATGGAAACTATAAGTTTAAACATTATCCAGTCAATTGACTTGTGATTAGTTGTGCTACATGATTGTTATCTATGTTCCATCAGAATTTTAATACCTTATATTGTAATTCCTAAACTGTACTGAGGTGCCCCAGGGGACTACTACAAACTCGTAGGAACACAATGGACACAAAGACATCTTTTGGACAATGAGCAGGCTACTACCATTAAGTTATTAGGACCTAACTACTTTATAAGTTCAGTCATTAGGTATTTCTTTTAGCCTAGGAATGCTGTGAAAAAAATTACTAAGACACCAAAATCCCATGAACTGGGGAAGTCTGGGAACCTCTGATGTAGTGCTATGTTAATATCTTGTAATTCAAGTGTGGGCTCTTTTAGTAATACTGTGCACTTTGGCCATGACAAGGTTCTCAGATTCTCCTTGTTTTTTATTAATTTGACAGCATTTAGAAATGCTGGTCAAGTATATTGTTGAATGTCATTCTATTGGAATTTGTCTTATCTTTTTCTCATGATTATACTGGAGCTATTGGGTTTTGGGGAGGAAGATCACAGAGGTTAAGTGTATTTTTATCATATCATAACAAGAGGACATACTATCAACATGATTTTTGACTGTTGATCTTGACTTTGATCACTTGGCTGAGGCAAGGTTTTTCAAGTCTTTCTACTATAAAGTTACTCTTTATCCCCTCATTTCCGTACTGTACTCTTTGGAAGAAGTCGCAATACACAGCCCACTCTTAAGGAGTATGGAGTTATAACCCCACCTTCTATAATGTAGAATATATTTATTTGGAATTCGTCTACACAGGAAATTTATCTTTTATACCCCATTCACTATTTTATTTAGTCATTTATATATATATCAATATGGACTCACTTTCTACTTAATCCAAATCTAATTTTTGGGTTTAATCCAAAACTAATTTTTTTATTTTATTGCTCAAATATCCAGCGGTGATTACTGGGAACTCCCTGTTGGTTTCTGTGCTCTCATGACATACTTTTATCAGTGTGTGTGTGTGTGTGTGTGTGTGTGTGTGTGTCTGGCGTACTTCATCCTGGCACTGCAAGATGCTGAAAGGAAGCACAGGTTTTCTTTTATTATGAACACATGAAAAAAATTTTTTAAGTTTGATTTCTGTGTCTTACAACTGGAAGAATTTTGACTGATACAAAAGGGACCAGCCTTACTCTTTTTTTTTTTTNCTGTATCCCTTGGACCAGCCTTACTCTTGCACATTATTTTTAAAATATTTTATTTGTTTTTTATTAAAAACTGTATATATTTAAGGTGTATAATGTGATATTTTGATATTTGTGTCCATTGTGAAATTATCACCAAAATCTAATGAACACAGCCATCACTTCCCATGGTTACCTGTTGGTGTGTGTGTGGTAAGAATACTTGAGATTTACTCTAAGCAAATTTCAAGAGTAAAATATATAGTTATTAATCATAGTTACCATGCTGTAATTTAGGTCTCCAGAACTTATTCACCTTGAGACTGAAAATTTATATTCTTTGATCAATGCCTCTCCTTTCTCCCACACCCTGGTCTCTGGTAACTACCATTCTACTCTCTGTTTCCGAAAGTTTGACTTTAAGAAGTTTTTTTTTATTTCATATACATATGAGATCGTGTGATATTTGCCTGTCCAGCTTATTTTACCTGGCATAATGTCCTCCCCATGTTGTTGTAAATAGAAAGATATCTTTCCTTTTAAAGGATGAATGATATTCTACTGTATACCACATTTTAAAAATTCATTCATCTGTCAATAGACACTTAGGCTGTTTCCATATTTTTGCTAATGTGAAAAGTGTTGCAATGAATGTGGGAATGAAGATATCTCTTTGAAATACTTATTTTATTTCCTTTGGATATATACCCCAAAGTGGATATTGGATCATTTTTAATTTTTTGAGGAGCCTCCATACTATTTTCCAAAGTTATTGTACTAGTTTATGTTCCTACCAACAATGCACAGGGTTTCCTTTTCCCAACATTCTTGCCAACACTTGTTGTCTTTAGACATTTTGAGAATAGCCCTCTAAGAAGTGTGAACTGATATCTCATTTGATTTGCATTTCTCTGATGACTAGATAAGCATCATATATCTGCTGGCCATTTGTATGTCTTCTTTAGAAAGATGTCTATTCAGTTCTGCCCATTTTTAAATTGGGTTACTTGCTTTCTTGCTATCTAGTTGTATGAGTTCGTTATATATTTTGGATATTAACTTCTAATTTCATATATGGTTTGGAAATATTCTCTTCCATTCTTAGATTGCCCTTTCATTTTGTTGACTTTTTTTTTTTTTTTTTTTTTTTTTTTTTGCTCTGCAGAAGCATTTAGTTTGATGAAGTTTCACTTGCTTCATTTTGCTTTTCCTTTAGGTGTTCTTCTAGAAGTTTTACAATATCAGTCTTATGATTAAATCTTTAATCCATTTTGAGTTGATTTTTGTGTATGTTATAAGGATCTAATTTTATTCTTCTTATGTAGATAACCAGTATTCCCAACACCCATTTATTGAAAAGGCTATCTTTTCCCCCATTGTATATTTTTGTCACGTTTATCAAAAATTTGTTGTCAGGGTGCCTGAGTACCTCAGTTGGTTAAGCATCCGATTTCAGCTCAGGTTATGATCTCACGGTTAGTGGGTTCGAGCCCCATGTTGGGCTCTGTGCTGACAGCTAGCTCAGAGCCTGGAGCCTGCTTCGGATTCTGTATCTCCCTCTCTCTCTGACCCTCCCCTGCTCACGCTGTCTCCCTCTGACTCTCAAAAATAAAAAATAAACATTAAAAAATTTTTTTTTAATTTTTAAAAAATTTGTTGACCATATATGCATGGGTTTCTCTCTGGCTCTCTATTTTGTTCCTTTGGGCTCTGTGTCTGTTTTTATGGAAGTACCATACTATTTTGATTATTATAACTTTGTAATATAGTTTGAAGTCAGGAATTGTGATGCCTGTAGCTGTATTCTTATTCAAGATTGCATTAGCTATTTTCTGGTTGTTTTGTTTTTTCTGGTTCCATATGAATTTTATCATTGTTTTTCTATTTCTGTGAAAAATTCCATTGGAATCTTGATACAGATTGCATTGAACCTATAGATTACCTTGAGTAGAATGGACATTTTTATAATATTAATTCTTCCAATCTGCACACTTTAAACTCAAAGGAATTTCCCGTGACACTGAACTGCAGGCGCTGATAAGATAGGAAAGTCCCAGGTGCCATTTGAGTCTGGAAATCATGACAAACCAACCAGTCAAGATGTAGGAGCCTTCAGCACTTTAAATCTAAGCAATGGTATCTTCAGCCCCAGGTCCTTTGCTGGCTCTGTGTCAGGCTATTGTTTGAGCATCTAGGGGAATTGAAGTTCCCATTCCACTGATTGAAGGTGAGTGGGAAGGCAGGAAGGGGAAAGGGAGGGGAAGAGATAAAATGTCAAGTTCATATTTTGATATGTTGAATTTAAGCTCTCAGTGGGACCTCCAGTAGAGGTGTTTATTAGGTGTTTAGATATATGGTTTGGAGTTCAGATGAGAAGACAGAATAGGAGAAAATAAACTTTACAGTCACTCACATAAAAAGTTAATTGAAACCATGACAAAGGGCAGATTGTCAAATGAGATTCATGAATCAGATCTTTTACCTAGTAAGAAGTTACAAGTTTTACTAATAATTTCAAAGATACAGGTAATTGAAGGGCACAAGCAAAGCCTGGCAATCTGAGGCTGCTTGCCAGATCTTTTCTGTCTGCCACGAGAGAAGTTCTGGCCTGGATTTAACATAGATGGTCTGTAAATAATATCTGTAGGAACATCACTTACACAACAAAGGACTATTTCATTAAAAAATTTCGCACTGGGTGTTATATGGAAACCAACTTGACAATAAACTATTAAAAAAATTAAAAAAATAAAGTCCAACAAACTTATGCCTTCCCCATGATGAGTACCTCAGAGACTTTCATTTGAAAAAAAAAATTTCTCCATTTCCTATTGATTTAGGTACATGATTTACATGGTATTTTCCAGAACATCATGCCTATATATTCTAGATTTACTTACTATAAGTAATACTACCTAGACCAGGTATATCTTACCAAATGCATTCAGTAGAAAATATCCCACTAGAAAATATCACTAGTGTATTTTCCAAGAGGTCTGGCATTACTCTATTTACAAGGGGAATTGACATGAGCATCCATTTTTCCCAGGGTATCCCCACAGTAAAGAGAAGGTTGGATTGCCAACTCTATCTAATGGAGTGGAAGATACTGTCAAGGGAGAATATAAATGAAAATAAATAAGGGCAAGGACAGAGTTCTAGAGAAAAATTAACATTTGAAGAACCAGCAGCAGAAAGAAAAAAAAAACTTGGTAAAGGGGACTGAGAAGTGGCCTCCAGGGAGATGTCAGGAGGGCCAGGAAAATGTGCTGTCCCAACAGCTAGAGGAGGGAGTTGTCATCTCCTTCCAATGTGGCTGAGAGACCAGAGAATATAAGCACTAGAAAAATGTCCAGTGGACTTAATAAGGAGGTCATTCATGACCTTAGAAAAGTCAGTTTTCATGTCATGGTGGGGACAGAGCTAGATTGTAGTGGGTTGAGGAGTGGCTAGAAGGTGAACAACTGGAGACCGTATTGGTGAGCAACCCAAGAACCTTGATTGGAAAGAGCAGGAGAGAAACAGGGTAATAACATAGGGAAATTTTAGATGAAAGAGTATTTTCCTCTTTGGAGAATATGTTTAAATGCACATGTGAATGTGTTAGTAGGTATCATAATGGATGTTGTGCCCGAATCGCGAGTCCCAGAGACCTCCAAGGAGCCGGCACCGATGCAAATACAAAAGGGTCTTTATTACAAGCTCGAGCAGGGGCTCACCAGCCTGTCGGTGTCATGGCAGCAAGGTGAAGCAAAGAACAATAGCGAATAGGGTTTTTAAGGAGTAAGGGATGGGGTTGTTACAGTACATGTAGCATCATCACATAAGCACCAATTACAATTACAGCTTTGACCATTCAGTATCTGTGAGGTGTTCATTACTTTTGGCGGGACCCAATCATGACTTTTGAGAATCCTTTGAAAATGACCAATTATGAGGTGAGTTCAAAGGGCCCACATGGGGTTCAGACAAGTGGTGAGAAACTGGCTAGTTTGTATCTGCAGTTCCCAGCCTTGACTCAGACCATAGGAATGTTTTTTTTTTTCTTTTTGATTAGCTGAACTGAGGGCGGTCTGAGGATGGCTTTAGCCTTGAACAGTCTGAGGCTTTTCCTGGGACTGGGACTGGGGCTACGTGCAGCCCGAGGTTGCTCTTAATGGAGGACTTAATTTTTGGCTCTTCAGGGGATAATGGATGGAACAAGAGTACAGGTGACATTTTAATAAATAGTCCCTCTGAAGGAAAGAAAAAGCATTGATTTGGTGCTTCTGCTGATTTCTGTTATGTAAATATTACCGCCTTGGCTGATTTTCAAGCAACCATTGGTTAAAACAACCGGAGCTCAAAATTCTTGGGTATTTTTCAAATGATTTTCCCAGGCCAGGAGGAACCAGCCTCAACACAGTGCTGGGCGCAAAGGTAGGAATTAAGAGCAACTGGGGAGAGGAATTGGTAGCCAGTGTGTCTAGAAGTTGAGGGAATTCTTGTCTAGTGTGTTCTAATCTTTGGTGAGATAAGAGTTGAGATACAGCTTTAAGAGTGAAGGGAAAGAGTGTGGGATAGGAAGTTTTAGGAGAATGTGAAGTTTTGAAGCAGCTACTGCAGAGATTGGCATAGAAAGTTGGCAAATGAGAGAAGAAATTCAGGCACCATTGACCCCTCAGTAGAAGTAGGAAACTGTGTGTAGGAGTGGTTCATTCCAATGAGTCTATTTGAGTGTTTTCAGCAGGGCTCAGAAGGCCAGGTGCATGGACTTAAGTGCCTAAACAGTATCTCAAATTCCACACTAAAATAGAACACTTGGTTACTCTCCCACAGAATGTTTTTCTTCCTCCAGTCTCAAGATAGGTAAATGGCATCACCATCATTCACTCAATTGCTCAAGCCAAAAACCTGGAAGACATTCTTGAATGTCTCATCTCCCATGTGAAACCCATCTTCATATTTTTTAGATATTTCTTCCAAAACAAATTTTCCATTTCTTTACACCTGCACCAACCTAAGGTAAGCCATTATCTCTTGCCTGGATCCGTTGGCTGTGTGTGTGTGTGTGTGTGTGTGTGTGTGTGTGTTCTGTGTTTCTACTCTCCTGCTTTTCACTTGCTACATATGAGAGGGATTTTTTGTGTCTTTATTAAGATATAATTTACATACCATACAGTTTACCTATTTAAAGTATATAAATCAGTGATTTTTAGTATATTCACACAATTGTGCAACCATCACCACAATCCAATTTTAGAACATTTTTGTAACCTTAAAGTATCCACATACCCAATAGGCACAGAGCCTGATGTGGGGCTTGAACCCACAAACTGTGAGATCATTACCTTAGCCAAAAGCAAGGGTCACACCTCATTCCTCCCAGCTGCATTCCCTTTTCAGTACTCGGTAATTCTAACTGGGTCTTCTGTCTCTACAGGTTTTCCTATTCTGGCATTCCATATAAATGGAATCATAAAATGTGTGTTCTTTTGTGACTGGCTACTTTCACTTAGCATAATGCTTTCAAGGTTTAATGATGTTATAGCAAGTATCAGAACTTTATTCTTTTTTATTGTGGAATCATATTCCATTGTTATGATATAATACATTTTGTTTACTCGTCAGTTGATGAATATTTAGGATGTTTCCACATTTGACTATTGCAAATAATACTACTAGAACATTCATAGATAAATTCATGTATAGATATATTTTCATTTCTTTTGTATATATACCGAGAGAGGAATTGCTGATCATATAGCAAATCTATGTTTATTTTTTTTGAGGAACATCTAAACTGTTTTCCAAAGTCACTGCACATTGTTATCAGCAATGTATTAGTGTTCTCATTCTCTCACTTTCTCATCAACCCCTTTATAGCTCATTTTCTTAATCTTACTTCCTAGTGTATGTCAGTGGTGTATCACTGTGGTTTTGATTTTCATTTCCCTGTAGACTAAATAACATTGAGCATTTTCCCATGTGTTTATTGCCCATTTATATATCTTCTCTGGAGAACTGCCTTTTTCGATGCATTGCTCATTTTTAAGTTGAGCTATGAATTTTTCTACTATTGAGATGTACGAGTTCTTTATATATTCTACAAGTTTCTTATAAAAAGCATGATTTGAAAATATTTGCTTGCCTATTTTTTCCTTTAGTCACGTTTGTGTCTAAAAAAACATTGTGTTGTATCTAAGAAATCATTGCCTAACCCCTATTCACAAAGATTTAGTCTTATTTTCTTTTTAGGAGTTTAATATGTTTAGCTTCTACATATAGATTTATAACATGGTTTGATTGACTTTTGTGTATGATATAAGGAAAGAGTCTAACTCCATTCCTTTCTGTTATCCCAGCACCATGTGTTGAAACCCTGTTCTTTTCCTATTGAATTGTCTTGGGACCCTTGTCAAAAATCAATTGAATGCAAGTATAAAGGTTTATTTTGAGGCTGTCAGTTTCACTTCATTGATCTATATATCTATCCTTAGGCCAGTACAATATTGTTCTGATTACCTTTGTAGTATGCTTTGAAATCAACTTTGTTCTTCCTTTTCAAGATTGTTTTGGCTTTGTGAGTACATTACATTCCCATACAACTTTAAGGATCAATATGTTAATTTCTGCAGCAAAGGCATCTGGGATTTTGGGGGGGATTATATGAAATCTATGGTAGAATAATGCCATCTTAACAGTATTAAGTCCTCTGCCCTATGAACATAGCATGTCTCTCAATTTATTCAGATTTTCTTTCATTTCTTTCAACAATGTTTTGTAATTTTCAGTGCACCAACTCTTGCACTTCTTTGTTAAACTTATTCTTGAGTATTTGATTTTTTTGGTGTTATTTTAAACAAAAATCTTTTCTTTTTAAATTTTTTTTGTTTATTTATTTATTTTGAGAGAGACCGAGAGTGGAGGAGGAGCAGAGAGGGAGAAAGAATCCCAAGCAGGCCCCGCACTGTCAGCACAGAGCCCAATGTGGGGCTCAAACCCACAAACCATGAGGTCATGACCTGAGTCAAAACCAAGAGTCAGAGACACTTAACCAACTGAGCCACCCAGGTACCCCCAGAATTGCTTTTTTAATTTCATTTTCAGATTGTTCATTCTGGGATATAGAAATACAATTGATTTTTGTATACTGATCATATATCTTGTGAGCTTGCTAAGCTTGTTTATTAGCTCTAATAGTGTTTAAATGAACTTCTTAGGATTTTCTATATACAAGATCATGTCATCTACCAATAGTATAGCTATTCTTTTTCCTTTCCAATCTTGGTGACTTTTATTTCCTTTACTCTCTTAATTTCCCCAGTGAGAGCCAGGGCATATAATAGTAAGAATGAGAATCCATGTTCTGTTCCCAATCTTAGGGAAAAACACCCCGTCTTTTACCATTACATATGATGTTAACTATGGTGTTTTGTAGGGGTCTTTCATCAGATTAAGGAAGTTTCCTTCTATTTCTAATGTGTTGAGTGTTTTCATTATGAAAGGGTATTGAATTTTGTCAAGTGCTTTTCTTGTATCTATTAAATGATTTATGTTTGTTCTTTATTTTATTAATATAGTGCATGACATTAATTAATTGATAGATATTAAAGCAATCATGCATTCCTGGGATAAATTCCACTTGTCATGGTGTATATTCTTTTTGTATGTCCTTTAATTTGTTCTGGTAGGTCGTTGAGGACTTTTTGTGTTTATATTTATATAGAATTATAGTCTGTAATTTACTTTATTTGCAATATCTTTTTCAAATTTTTAATCAATTTGAATTCAGTAAGTTAACATACAGTGTTGTATTAATTGAAAGCATACAATACACTGTTTCCACAATTCTATATATTACTCTGTGTTCATCAAGATGAGTGTACTCTTAATCCCCCTCATCTGTTTTACTCATCCCCCCATCCACCTCCCCTCTGGTAACTATCTGTTCTGTATTGTGAAGGTCTGTTTAGGATTTATTTCTTATTTTTCCTTTGTTTGTTTCTTAAATTCCTCATATAGGTGAAATCATAATGGTATTTGTTTTTCTCTGACTGGCTTATTTTGCCTAGCATTATACTCTCAGATCCATTCATGTTGTTGCAAATGGCAAGATTTCAAAATGTTTTACTTACTTTTGAGGGGGGTGCAGAGAGAGAGAGAAGGAACAGAGGATCCAAAAAGGATCCAAGGCGGAATCTGGGCTTACAGCAGCGAGCCCAATGTGTGGCTAGAACTCACGACATGTAAGGTCATGACTGGAGCCGAAGTCAGATGCTCAACTGACTGAGCCACACAGGTGCCCCAAGATTTCATTCTTTTTATGGCTAAATAATAGTCCATTGCATATATATATATATCACATCTTCCTTATCCATTCATCTATTGATGGATACTTGGGCTGCTTCCATAATTTGGCTATTGTAAATAATGCTGCAATAAACATAGGGGTGAATATATCCTTTGGAATTAGTGTTTTTGTGTTATTTGGGTAAATACCCAGCATAAGGTAGTTCTATTTTTACTTTTTTGAGGAAACCCCATACTGTTTTCCACAGTGGCTGCGCCAGTTTCCCCTCTTACCAACAGTGCACAAGGGTTCCTTTTTCTCCAGATCCTCACCAACACTTGTTCCTTGTGTTTTTGATTTTAGCCATTCTGACAGGTGTGAGGTGATATCTCACTGTGGTTCTGATTTGAATTTCCCTAGTGATGAGTGATGTTGAGCATCTTTTCATGTGTTTGCTGGCCACTTGATGTCTTCTTTGGAGAAATGTCTGTTCATGTCTTCTGCCCATTTTTCATCAGATTATTTGGGTTTTTTGGGGGTTGAGTTGTATAAACTTTTTATATATTTTTTGGTTACTAACCCTTTACACATATATCATTTGCAAATATCTTCTCCCATTCAGTAGGTTGTCTTTTAATTTTGTTCATAAGTTCATTTGCTGTGCAGAAGCTTTTTATTTTGCTGTAGTCATGAAAGTTTATTTTTGCTTTTATTTCCTTTGCATTGGGAGACATATCTAGAAAAATGTTGTTATAGCCTGTTTGAGAAATTACTCCTTGTACTCTCTTCTAGCATTTTCATGTTTTAGGTATCACATTTAAGTCTTTAATCCATTTTTAGTTTGCTTTTGTGTATAGTCTAAGAATGTGGTCCAATCTCACTGTTTTGCATAGAGCTGTTTAGTTTCCCCAACACCATTTGCTGAAGAGACTGTCTTTTTCCCATTGCATATTCTTACCTCCTTTGTTGAAGATTAATTGATCATATAATCATAGGTTTATTTATGAGCTTTCTATTGTGTTTCATTGATGTGTCTATTTTTGTGCCAGTATCATACTGTTTTGATTATTACAGCTTTGTAGTATAACTTGAAATCTGGAATTGTGATACCTCCAGTTTTTTTTCTTTTTCAAGATTGCTTTGGCTATTCAAGTTCTTTTGTGGTTCCATGTAAATCTTTTGTAGTGTTTGTTCTAGTTCTGTGAAAAATGCTGTTCATATTTTGATACAGATTGTATCGTATCTGTGGATTGTTTTGGGTAGTATGGACATTTTAACAATATTTGTTCTTCCAGTCCATGAGCATGGAGTGACTTTCCTTTTCTTTGAGTCATCTGTAATTTCTTTCATCAATGTTTTATAGTTTTTAGAGTACAGGTCTTTCACCCCCTTGGTTAGGTTTATTTCTAGGTATTTTATTATTTTGATGCATTTATAAATGGGATTGTTTCTTAATTTCCTTTCTATTGCTTCATTATTTGGATACATAAGTACCACGGATTTCTGTATATTGATTTTATATTCTGCAACTTTACTGAGTTCATTTATCAGTTCTAGTAGTTTTTTTAGTGGAGTGTTTATCATTTTCTGTATATAGTATCATGTCACCTGCAAATAGTGAAAATTTTACTTCTTCCTTACCAGTGTGTATGCCTTTTATTTCCTTTTCTTGTCTGATTGATAGGGCTAGGACTTCTATGTTGAATAAAAGTTATGAGAGTGGACATTCTTGTGTTACTCCTGACCTTAGGGGAAATTTTCTGTTTTTCTCCATTGAGTATGATGTTAGCTGTGGATTTTTCATATATGGTCTTTGTTACATCAAGGAATACTCCCTCCAAACCCACTCTGTTGAAGATTTTTATCATGAATTGATGTACTTTGTCAATGCTTTTTATTCGTCTATTGAAATTATCATACGGTTTTTATCCTTTCTCTTATTGATGTAATGTATCACATTGATTTGAAAATATTAAACTACCTCTGCTTCCCAGTAATAAATTCCATTTGATTGTGGCGAATAATTTTTTAAATGTATTATTGGATTCAGTTTGCTAATATTTTATTGAAGATTTTTTTGCATACATGTTCATCAGAGTTATTGGCTTGTAGTTCTCTTGTTTTGTAGTGTCTTTGTCTGGCTTTGATATCAGGTTAATGCTGGCCTCACAGAATGAATACTGAAATTTTCCTTCCTCTTCTAATTTTTGAAATAGTTTGAGAAGAATAGAATATTAATGCTTCTTTAAATGTTTGATAGAATTCACTTGTGAAGCCCTCTGGTTCTGGAGTTTTGTCTGGTGGGAATTTTTTTTATTACATATTCAATTCCATTGCTGATAATCAGTCTGTCCAATTTTTCTATTTCTTCTTCCTTCAGTTTTGGGAAGTTATATGTTTCTAGGAATTATCCACTTCTAGGTCGTCCAATTTGTTTGGATATAATTTTTAATAATATAATTTTATAATCCTTTGCATTACTGTGGCGTTGGTCGTTATTTCTCTTTTTTCATTTATGATTGTGTTTATTTGAATCCCCTTCCACTCTCTCTTTTGATGAGTCTGGCTAAAGGTTTATCAATTTTGGTCATCTTTTCAAAGAATCATCTCTTGGTTTCAAAGATCTGTTTTATTGTTTTTTTTAGTTTCTATTTCATTTATTTCTGCTCTGATCTTTAGTATTTCCTTCCTTATGCTTGTTTGGGGTTTTGTTTTTTATTCTTTTCTAGCTTTCTTAGGTGTAAGGGTAGGTTGTTTATTTGAAAATTGTCTTGCTTCTTGAGGTAGACCTGTATTGCTATAAGTTTTATAAGCTTTATATATATATTTTGGATACTAACCCTTTATCACATATATCGTATGTGGAACTACTTTTGCTGCATCCCAAAGATTTTGTATCCTTCTGTTTTCATTTTCATTTGCCTCCATGTATTTTTTTAATTTCCTCTTTGATTTCTTGGTTGACCCATTCGTTGTTTAGTAGCATGTTATTTAACTTCCATGTCTTTGTGCTCTTTCCACACTTTTTCCTGTTTTTGTGAAATCTTTTCTAGTTTTGGCATCAGGGTAACAGTGGCCTCAGAGAATGAACTAGGAAGGTTCTAAATTTAGGAAGACTTTGTTAATAAATAGTCTGTATTTAAAAATATATATTTGATAGAATTTACCTTCAAGTGAAGCCATCTAAGCCTGGTCTTTTCCATTCCTTGAACGCACTAGCTTTTTCCTACCCCTTGGTTTTTGAAGATATTTAGCCCTTAGAATGTCCTCCTTCCACCTCCCAGCCTGTCTTGTATCACTGGATACTTCTCACCCTTCAGTTGTTATATGTCATCTATTAAAAGGAAATGTCTCTAACTCTCTAACTTGGTCCCCTTGATATTTATTAAATTGATATTCATTTAAATATCTTCCCATGGTTATCACAGTACTACACTTACTTATTGACTATCACCTTCACTAGACTATAAACTTTAGTGAGGGCCCATGAAGGCAAAGACCATGTTTTTTTGTTTTTGGGTTTTTTTCACCATTGAACACTCAGAGCCCAACCTGGCACTTAATAGAAAAGGCACTCACTACCTGACTTATTTCGCTCAGCATAACACAATAAGTCAGGCAGAAAAGAACAAATATCATATGTTTGCACGTATAGGAGGATTGGGAGGAGCTTAACAGAGGACAATGGGGGAGAAAAAGGGAGAAATGGTGGGGGAAAGGGAGAGAGGCAAACCTTGAGAGACTCTTGAATGCTGAGAACAAACTAAGGACTCATGGGTGTGGGGGGGAGGGGGGAGGTGGGCATGGAGGACGGCACGTGTGGGGATGAGCACCGGGTGTTATATGGAAACCAACTTGACAATAAACTATTTGTAAAAAAAAAAAAAAGAAAGCAAAAAAAGAAAAACAACATTAAACTTAAAAAGAAAAGGCACTCACCAGATATTTGTTGACTAAATTATTAAATAAAAGAAAAAAGAAGAGGGAAATGGGAAATGTGGGGGGAAGGAGTGACTTAGAAAAAGGAAAGAAGGAAGGAAGAAGGAAGGAAGGAAGGAAGGAAGGGAAGAAGGAAGGAAGGAAGGAAGAAAGAAAGAAAGGTGAGGAGACAGTTGAACTGGTCCAGAGTTGGATTTTTGCTGGCAAGTAAGATGGAAAGACAGTGGGACAATTGAATTACGGATATGGATAATGGTGCAATGGGGAAGATTTGCTGTGAGAGAGAAACTGACCAAAAGCTTTGAGAAGTCAGAGGACAGTCAGGATACCTTAGGTTTCAAGGATCAAGAAAATCTTTGTGGTAAGGAGGTAACATTTGAACAAGAACTTGAGGACCAGCATCAAAGACTGAGCTGAGCTCCTGTGACTGATTTAACTTACAGAATTGTCCAAGAGATACAGTAATTGAAAAAGCAGTGAATAAACACACAAGCATTTATTGTTTGATGTAAAGAAAGTCTGGAGATAGGCAGTTTATAGTGGATATGCCCCCCTAAAACCCAGATTCTTTCTTTCCTACTGTTCCATTTTCTTGACTATAGGAAACCAGGTATCTGAATTTGTTTGGCTTGTGTGACACAGGGCTCTGAGAGCCTCTTTTATATATTCTTCCCTCCTACAGTACATGAGCTTAGATATATGGCAGGAACCCAAGACTAGTTCTAAGATTATTTAAGGGTTTTCCTTTTCTGTGCCTTAGTTTACCTGAATTAATATCCAGTCTTCATGAGTTTTATATTGGAATTTCTTAATTAGCTCCAAAATATTTGTCAGTATAATGAAAACATAAAAACCACAAAACATAAGCAGCCCAATCCAAATGGATTGAAGCATATGTCATGGTGTCTAGTAGGTACTCAGCTGTCCCATCTTCTTTTATGATGATCCAGCTGTACTGCCCAGTACCAAATCTCTCTCCATTTTTGCTTGTTGCCTGCAGAATTAAGGTCAACATAAATCTCAGAAGTATTCTTTATTGATTCAGGATTGAATGCTTGTTAATAAAATGTTAAAGGCCCACTGTCCAATAGGTAATATTTTCCAAACAAATTGTTTTCTATGGTTCTCAACTTAGTGGGGACTTTGCACATACCTCCCCACCACCCACTGCTGCTCCTGCCTTCTGGAGACACTTGGCAATGTCTGGAGACCGTTTTAGTTGTTACACCTGGGAACTGGGGTTAAGATACTACTGGCATCTACCTAGGGATGCTGCAACACACAAGACAAGCCCCAAAACAGAGACTTATAGGGCCCCCAATATCCATAGTGCAAAGGTTGAGAAACCTTACTATAGACTTGCATTATCTTAACTGGTCAATAGATTGGTGTTGTGGTTCTTCAAAGTCAGGTAAGTGCTGTTGGTGCTGGAATTCAGGGTCCTGGCTCCTGATCCCTTGTTCTAAGGACCCTCTCCACATACCCCAGCCTTTTCTTTCTTTACACGGTCTCTTATATGTTGGACTGTCCCCAGTAACAGCCTCCAACCCTCACATTTCCTTCCTCCCAGCCATATGTCTCCCCACAACTAAGGAGGAGTGAGCTCAATACTGCCCTTGTCCAATCTCTTTTGCTGCTCACATCTGTGACCATTTGGCCGCCTGGGAAAACGCACTCTGCTACCAGGCCTCACAGATGACCCGGACTGAGGTTGGCACTTTTCTGGTCACAGAGGTTCCATTACACACAAGGAAAATAACTCCTTCTGAAACATGTAGTATAATTTTGAACCCAGACAGCATTTGTGGTCAGGGATTGAGGAAAGAGAGAGTGAGAAGTGGAGTGGGGTGGCATGGGGAGGTAGCAGAGGTCAAGGGAGAGAGACAAAAAGCAGACAGCCTTCACAGAAGAGATGGAGATGGGATGGATAGGGGGTGGAGGGAAGGAAGTGGCCATGTTTTCTACCTGCCATCCATCATCCTTTCCTGGAGAGGAAATCAGTATTCCTCTCTCTTGTTCTCTCCCCAAACATTCTGAATTTAGAAAAGAAAGAGCAAAACCCTGACAAATGCATCTGCTCCCGCCTCCACACAGATGTCACCGCCTCTTCCCGGCTGCCCAGTGTCGGTGTCACTGGCCTGGGCACTCTGCCACCTCCGCTGGCAGCGCCCACTCTGGGCACAGATGTAGCCAATGAAATGAACTGTTAACTTGCCACTCGACGTCATCTGGTTTCCTAAGAAGCAGATTCACAGCAATTTCTTCCAGGAGGAGTATTTTGGACTCAAAACTTGGTTGGTATTTTCCCCTGACAAATCACTTGTTTGGAAAAATGATTGTGAAAACTTTCACTTTTCCTGTTTAAAATCACCTTCTCACCCATCTCTGTTGCTCTTGTAGGTACCAGGGCAGAGATGACCATTTCCTCCCTTCAAAAGAGGAAACTGAGGCTCAGAGAAAAGAAGGTATTCACTCAGAGTGAAGTGCTAAGAATCAAGATTATTGAAGGACAGCCATACTTAAGCCCTTGAAAACACCCCATGAGCCTCAGTGTCCTAAGTCCTAATTCAACCTCTCATTTGCTGCTGAAATAAAAAAATGTCTCAGATTTCTTCCCCTCCGATCACTGGTTGAGTGGCTCTGAGCAGGCCAAGAAACACCATGCAACTCTTTGTTAATAACAGATAACATTTGCATAATGTTTCCTATATGCCAAAAACACTTCTAAATACTTTTATATGTATTTAAATCCCCATCAGTCCCCTGTAGGTATTATTATCATGCCTTGTTTACAGATAGAAGAAACCAAGCTGAAAGAGGTGAAGTGACTTGCCCAATGTCATGCAGTTAAGAGGTGGTAGAGCTAGTATTCACACCCAGACAGTCTGATCTAAAGGGAGGCAGATTAACTACCGGGCCACACAGCTTCTACTACCAGTTCAACGTGAGGACTCTGGCCTGAGGATCTGATACCTGGGTTCAGATATCACACTCAGGTCACCAACCACTTTGTGGTACAGTCGGGATTTTGAACTTTAATATCCTGATTCTGTCACTGGTCTGCAAGCCCCAGGAGGACACTGTGTCTCCAGGAAGATCAGCTGTGTTCTTGAGCTAAGGGGCCATACGGCTGGCACTCAACACAGAGAGCCTCACAGTGAATGCAAGGCACAGCTCTCTTCCCCAGGTGCTTGAACCACTGCCTGGGACTGAGGGTCATGAAGCTGACCATGTGCTATGCAGAGTCTGCAATGAGCAGGAAGGACCATCGCCTGGACCCACACTTCTTAGACCATCTGTGGGAGAACAAGGGCTTTTTTTTTTTTTAATTTTAAATTGCTAACTTATTACAAACCAATACTGTCATAAAACATAATAAAATTGAATTACTAAAAAAATGAACTAAAAAACGAACATATAAAATGCAAGCCCAAACTTTTATTATTAGATTCCACCCACACAAAATCACTCTGTTAAATTATTATAAAGGCTTCTAAGAATTTACTCTCCATTTCTGTGCTTATCTCTTCATGGACCAAGAAAAGTAGTTTGCAGACCAGCAAGGGTCCACGTTTCACCTTTGAAGGGAACTTTTCTAAAAGAACCTAACTTTAATCACCAATAAAGGGGCCTAGGCTGTCAAGCCTAGGGTTTCCGAAGTATAGAAAGATCACATCAGAATATGGATAGGATTGGAATGAAGCCTTCGGTGTGACTGATGAGTCATCATTTGAATTGAGACTGTACAGACTTATGTATTATTCATTGTCTTGAGCAATAAAAACTCACAAAATTCCTAAGTGCCCCTAGGCCCCAGAATAGCTTAATTAGGTACTATTGCTCTGCAATGCAAAGTGCCTGTTTAATTCTGAGTTCTGCATTTTTACATCAGAACAGGCCCAATAAGAGGCATTTTCTATCTTTGGTTCCTGGCACATCTCTCTGCTTGCGTGTGTGAATGGGCCACCCCTCCCTGTGGAGCATCCTTCCAAAGCACTGTCCCCAGATCACCCAGGGGCTCAGATGCTGTGTGAGCAGCTGCTGGCACAGATGTGGAGAGCAGAGCCAGACCTCAGTGTGACCCACCCCAGGGGGGCTGGCAGCACTGGGCTCCTTTGTCCTGAGTTGGCCTTGAGACTAGTAGCGGGCAGGGACCTGAGCTCTTGGGTCAGGTCCAAAATCACACCGGCCAAGGCTCAGGGCTTAGCCCCAAGAACATGAGCATCTAAACCCCATGTTCGTTGCCTATAAAATGGGAAGAATTGTCACATGGACTGCATAAGGCCAATACCAGGGTGTAATGATGCAGATGAAGAGATGTGCAAAGCCTGGCACACAGTTAACACTCAGTAGAACAAAACACCCATCATAGGGCAAGCTGAATGACAAGATCTCAGACTGGGGTGGGTCCTTACTGAGATTCCTCTCCTCCCCTCTCTCCCTCCTTGGCCTGTACTTGAGTGCCCTTGAAGTTCTTTATATCAACCACAGCAAGTAGTTATTCAACTTGAATGCCACAAATGACAAGGAACTCACCACTTACAGTCAACCCTTGTCAGCTTTACACAGCTTTGAACAAAGTCCCATACTGAGCTACATCAGACTCCTTGTAGCTCTTTTGCACACACGGGGTGCAGCTCCCTGGGGACTTTGCAGCTCCCATAGGGGCAGCTCCCTGTCACTCAAGTGAACAGCGTGTGCATGCCTGAAGACCATGCTTCTGGCTTCACAGAGCCTTGACCTCACTAAGTTGCACATCCCCAGCTCTCTGCCACATCTCCTGTTTATAGTTTTACAATCTGAACCATTCTGTCACTCACCTGGAAACAAATGCTCATGTGAGATAGCCTCCCAAAGTGAGACCCATACCTATCCTGCTCTTCTGAGGGTTCTCTTTGTAGACCCCAAAGGTGAACCTCATATCCAGTCTTTCTGAGCCCTGGAATGTTCAACACCTGACTCAGTGCCCTCAGCTTCCTTGTTTTTCTGTTCCTAACCCCACTACTAACCCTCCCTAAATCCTGGGCCTCCTGGGCCTTCTCTTCCTTCTTATTGACTCTTAATTTGCAGGCATCATCCACACTCAGAGGACACACTCATGACTAAAGTCTTAAGCTACCATCTTCCCTTTCACAAAGAACTATTCAGTCCTGAAACCATGATGTGTGGTGGAATACCTACTGTGTCTTCAATTCAGGGACAGGAGAGCCAGTCTCAGAGCGGCAGGAGAGCAGTGAGGAGGACACACACAAGGAAAGGTGGCCCGGCCAGTAGTAGTGGAGCCAAAGCCAGGCAACAAGGGTATCCTCAAGGAAAGGTGACCCAGAGTGATGATCAGAGCCTGGATGGGGCAACAGGCTGTCCATGCAGCAGGATAAGTGACGTGGGAAGTCAGAGTCCAAGTGAAGTGTCCCTGTGAAGGGGGGCTGGCATTGAGGAACATTCTACAAAGTAACTGGACTGCAATCTTCACAAGTATCAAGGTCATGAAAATCAAGGGGGAAAATGGAGGTATTGTCCCAGACTGAAGAGGACTAAATGGAAAGGACAACCTAAGGCAGCAATCATTCTGAATGGGTCTTTTTGCTTTGAAAGATCTTATTGGATCAACTGGTAAAACATCGGTGGTGTCTGAAGATTACGATGATAGCAATGTGTTAGTGTCAATCCCCTGGCGCTGATGTTGTAGTTACAGAGGCAAATGTCCTTGTTTATGGAAACACACATTGATAGGGAATCAGGTCAGCAACTTATCTCAAATGTGATCAGGAAGGAAAAGGTTTTGTTATGTAACTGTACTTCCTACTTTTTTGTAAGTTTATAACTGCTTGAAAATCTTTAAAACAGAATTTCAGAGATGGTGCTGAATTCCAGATTACCTGATCCTACTCTTTATTTATGAGATTTGGATACTAAGTTGCAGAGAGGTTAAGTGTATGACTAAGGTCATACAGCTAGCTGGTATGGGAGCTGGGACCCAAACCCTCCTTTTAAACCTTACTGTTGGACCTATCCAAGCTCCTCACTTTATAGGTTAAGAAACTGAGGTCCAGGGTCACAAAGAGGTTTGCTCCAAAATGAGCTGAACACATTTCAGGTGTCAGTTAATTGGGACAAATTTGGAGAGCTTCTTAGGTCTCCAAAATTAAATTCTGAGTGCTTGCCTCCTCTGTGCATGTGCACAGAAAGTTCTAGATGTTGGCCCTAAGGCATTCCTCTTAGAAGGAAAGTACCCTCTTACTTACTCGGGATGTTAATTTGTTGGCAGCCAAAGTGGTCATAGTTTACAACAGCTAATTTTCCTGCAGGGGTCTCTTTGGCTTCTGGGGTTTTTCTACCCTTTCAGTAACTAGCAGCCTGGGACCTTGTCCTTCCATATGCCAGTAATCAGCCAACCAGCTGGCAATTCTGAACAGGCAGGAAGATATCCAGAGGCTCTCCAAGGAGTGCACAGACTTGTGGAGAAAGAAGGTGACATTTGTCTGATGGAGGTGAGTGCCAGGGGCGGAATATTGTGGGATGAATTGGATGCCCTCAAATTCATATGTTGAAGGGCCTCAGAATGTGACTGCATTTGGATATAGGGCCTTTAAGAGGAAATTAAGGGGAGGGGGGGCAAGATGGCGGAGAAGTAAGGAGCTCCGTACTTGCACTCGCGCCCATACATCACACAGAAAAGATCTGAAGCCATTGGAAACCTTACAAAACCTGAGAGATTGGGAGACAAAGGACGCAGAATCCACNGCCTCAGTCTAATACAACTGATATTCTTATAAAAATAAATTAGGACATGAACACACACACACACACAGAAAAGACCAGGTGAGGACACAGGGAGAAGGTGGCTGTTTACAAGCCAAGGAGAGAGGCCTCAGGAGAAACCAATTCTGTGGACACCTTCATCTCAAACTTTGAACCTCCAGGACTACGAGAAAATAAATTTGTGTTGTTTAAGCCTCCCAGTCTCAGGTACTTTTTGTTACAGTAGCATATTGATACAGCAGAGGCAAGGAATGATAGAGAATCAGCTTTTCTACAGACCACAGGCCCTTTACATATCCTCTCTACCCACACTGTGATGTCACATTTTCCCTACAACCTCATTTGAGGGAGTCTCCCCATTTGGATGCTAATCAAGAAAACCAGGGAACAAATGCTCAGAAGTCAGAAGTCCCAGCACATCCACTCAGGAGCTGTGTGATCTTGGGCAAGTCCTTTAACCTTACTGAGCCCTAGGTTCCTTATATAAAAATAGAATTCATAATTCCTATTTTTAATCTTCTACAGAATTGTCAAGAAGATCAAGGGTAGAAATTGATAAAAACTATAAAACAGATTATACATGTGAGGTATTATTATTAATGATAGTAGTATTATCATATTCATAATAAATATTTATTTATTGAGTTTCAGTTTCAGTTAGAAAATGGCAAACATAATCTTCTCCAGACGTTGCAATCCAGGAGAGAATATGAGATTACATATTGCGATGTACAAGATGGCACATAATGGAATACAGTTAATAAAACTGAAATCAAGTGTTTAAAGAAAGCAAAGTCATGGACTAGTGTGTATTTGGTACTGTGTATTCATTCATTCATCAATGGGAGCCTTTGTATGCCAGTGCTGTTCTAGCCACGGGAATAAAAACTTGAGTAAAACTTACACCCTCAGAAAGCCTAGATTCTAGAAGGGTGGTCAGACACAATAAACAAAAAGATGTTATAAAAAATGACAGGCAGTGACAGCACAGTGAAGGAAAGGAAAGAAGACAGTGAGGAGTGGGAAGGAGGATGGGGTTCCTCTACAGCAGTTATTAGCGAGGACCTCACTGAGAGCTCAGATCTAAAGGTGGTGAGGGACAGAGCCTTATGGCTACATGGGGAAAAGAGTGTAATCGATGCTACTAGGTGTAGCATTTTGTAGAATGATTGGAGCCTTATTAGGTTGTTGAAGAGGGCTTTGGAGGTGGGACAACCCAGGCTTCTCTGGGATTGGCCAGGATGAGGATGCAATTCCTATATATTGCCACTAGGTGGTAGGATGGCTTCAGACAAAAGGTCTACCAGGTGTCAAGGAAGAAACACTGATGTTCTAAGGTGTTTCAGAAGAATATTCAGATTTATTGTGTAGCTCTTGGTATCCCTGACTTAATCGGGTATGGGAGGCTCATTTTGAAAACAAGAATGGATCCGAGGTGTGACGATGAGAATGTGGCTGCAGCCTGCAGAGGAATAAGGTCACAGGAGAGAGGGCCCAGCTCTTTGTGCTGATACAACAGCAAAGATGGGTGGGGCAGAGGGTGAAAAGGCTCAAAGCTTCATGACAGCAGGTACACACTCCTTCACCCCTGGGTCCCTTGAAACCCCTGACACAAAGCCTTTACACATCACAAGCACACCTCAGATCAATGAGGAAAAAGATAGAATGCTCAGGGCCATGAAGCAGCTGAAGCATGGCCAGGCATTCCCTTCCCTCTGTGATTTCTCTAAACCTCAATTTTCTTGCCTACAAGATGAAAGTAATGACCCCATCCTGTCTAACTGTCACCCTTCTTGCAATGAGATAGAACAAAAGCAAACACCAGATAAACTACAAAGCATTTTAGATATGCAAAGGATCATCATTATCCCAAAGAGAATCACTCTAGTAAAATCGTAACATACAGCCATAAGTGGAGGCTGAGAAACCCAAGCTCCTAAAATGCAAGACTGAGATGTTGCTCACTGAATGGGTTAGCCTTGGACCCACGGTACTGTGCAGTCTGTCCCAGCCCAGACTCTGGTTTGACACCACTGGTGGCAGCTATCTGCTCTGGCTTAAATATTAATAATGATTTGGGGTCCTGGGACTTTTGGTGGGAACTTCAAGACAGATGCAGATTCCAGGACTCCTAATTCATACCATTTTGTTGGCCCTTTTGGAGAAAGCTGAAGTGCAGAGACCCATCCTCTGCCTCTCATTTTCTAAATCAGGATTACCTGCAGTTTGCCCGTGCAGCTCTTTCTTCTCCTCTCAGCCTGTCCCTCCATGAGAATATTTGATGTTGACTTTGTTATATCCAAATTCCTGTTACCCTAGGCTATGTTATCTTGGGCTTTTAATGTATTAACCTCTTCTGAAGAAGTAGCTTTCCATTCAATACTTGTGTCTACCACATGGTTCACTTCCTAGAGGACATGATATGTTTATATTTAGTGTGTGTGTGTGTGTGTGTGTGTGTGTGTGTGTGTGTGTGTGTGTGCAGGTACACAGAGTACACACAGGAGCACACATTTGTATGGGGGTGTGGGGAAAGTTTGGGGGAAGGGTATTTTCTCAGTTATCCTGTCTTCTTTCACATTCAGTTGGCTTTCAATGAATCAGCTACTTAAAGTAAGACTTTCTCCTACCCCATCAGCCCAAATGGACCCATCCTCCCTCCAGAACTGCTTGGAAATTCCCTACTGCTGTCACCTTCCCTTATTGTCTTCTTATTTCAGAGCAGTCTAAGAAGGCCCTGAAAGTGGTGGGCTTTGAGAACTATCTAATCTCCCCTTCCTTCTAGGAAGGCAGTGGAAGGATATCCTTTAAAAGCAGTCTGTGCTCAACAAGCAGTAAAGGTCATGCTTCATAACTCAAGGTCAAAAGGCACAGGAAGCAATCCTGCACACAAGACTTCTTACTGATCTCCTTCGCATTTGCTTTCTTTCCTCATAAGACAATGACTTTGTGAGACAAAAATATCTTTGTCATTAAAATTCACTCATTCATTCATTCATTCATACATGCATTCATTGTGTTATTGGATTCAAGTGTTGAGTGCCTTTCTCTGTGCTAGGAAACCAAGTGACACATGATTACCATCTTGGGGAACTCAATGTCTGGTGGGAGAGGCAGAATTCCTGGCAGCATCAGAAGTCAGTGGATGCAGTAATAGAAACATCAAATCTGAGACATGAACTAAGGGCCGTGTGTCCCAGAGGACTGAGGATAAGCTCTCCTGTGATTGTGTCTGCCTGGGTCATCTTGTTCAAGATTCAGGAGCTGCACAGAGGGGCTTAACTTCCTAATCCTGGTAATGCTGACCAAAAGGGGCAGAAGAGAACTGCCAAGAATGGCAATACAGCATCTCTTCATCCTGCACTGGCCCAGAGGCTTTCAGTGACTAGAAAGAAGTCCCTACCCCATCCTTTCAGGAAGCAAACAAATAATTGCATATTGCTTTGTTCTGGGTCAAGTTCCCAACTATCCTCACTATAAATCATTCCAGATTCCCTTTTCTTTTGATGTGTTTGTTTGATAGGTACCAACAAATAACTTCCAAAAGCAGAACCTTTGCAAAATCCCTGCCTTCAAATGTTCTTGCCCAGAAGGACAGTTAAATGACAGAGCCATTGCACATTTGGATAATGGCAGTATGGAGCAACCAAGTGGTGGAGCACTGGAGAAAATGGGTGGAGGTTACTGGAAAAAAGGCTCCTTCTCCTGCTTTGTCTCAGTAAGTCTTAATGTGACTTGTGCAAAAGGGAATATCTTCTTGTGTCAGAAGAAAATATATTAGAAGCTCCTGAAGAAGCTTCTCATCCTCTTCTTAGTATGAAAGCTAGGGACTATCTAATTTAAACCAAAGACCTTATTTCTAACTTACTGATGCCCTAAAGTTGGAATTTTGGAGAAATCCCTTTGTTTGAGAGTGGGAAATCATGAGAGTGTTAATAATGGCAAAGCCAGTGATGGCTGGAGGGGCTCCAGGGAACACCTTCCTACTATAATCTACCAAATACTGGCTTGAAAAAGCAAAACTGTTTCCCCACTTTACAGGAACTGAATCCAGGAAGGTAGCAAACAAGGGCCATTAGGATCCCATCATGCCTTTCATCTGCAAATTCTGTGCTTTTCTTTTTCTTTTATGTGAGCCATTTTTCAGGCAGAAAATACATTCCTTAGGCACAGTCTCAAGTTGAAAATCTTTAAGAACTTCTGTCCAAATGAATGGAAAAATCAAGTAAAGCTTCTCCATTTTGATAATGCTTATACTCTGTGGTAGAAGTGGCCTCAAAGTATAAAAACTAGGTCATTTTTCCTGCCTAATCATAAAATTTCACGCAATTACCAAGAAAAGGAACATGTTGCACTGATAAGGAGAGTTAGGTCTCTTTGAGATTGTGACTCTATTGGTTATGGTCCACTGCAAGAGAGGGGTCTGGGAGCCTGCTTTGATGAACCTTTGGATAGTGATTAATGTAATAAAGATATTGGTTGAACACAGATTAAATGTACTGTTAAACACCATGTGTGCTATGAAATCTCATTTAAAACTCCATATAACCCAGAGCAGTAAGCCGTATTATTGATCTCCATTTGACAGATGAGGAAAATATGACACATAGTGGCCTCATAACATGGCCAAGGGCACATAGGAGCAAGTTGAATTTGATGCTCCTAGGCCTTCCCCATGAGGTTGCTGAGAACCACCCAGGAAAATGCAAGCTCTGTGTATTTAGCTGGCCAGTCTTTGGTAGCTGGCCAGTCTTTGGTCCAGAATTGCTTGAGGTCTCCTACTCTAGGGAACAGGGCTCTAAGAACTCCTTCTGCCCTTGCTTCATGGTCTTTGTTCCTGTAGCATCCTCTCAGCCTCCAGTTCCTCCGACTGAGATGCACACATTGAAAAAACATTAATATGTATCACTGCATCATCCAGAAAAGAAACCAACAATTATTTTTTAAAAAGAATCTAAGAGAGAGACAAGTGCTAATTATAATCCCTTTCACTAAATGCTTACCCCTGCCTACACTGCCCATTTTGTTTGTCCTTAAGAACCTCCATTTGTCTTTCACCCATTTAACAGATGTCTCCTGACCAACCTTCCACAGGCTAGGTGTTGGAGAATTAGGCAGTGAGAAAAAAGCAGCAGCAGTACTCTGTGCAGCTTGTAAGGGTGTGGGGGAGAGACTCATCTTAAAATGGATGCACATTGTGACCAATGTCATGCTGGAGAGAGAATCAGTGACAGAGGAGACAAGATGAGGATCTGTCTTGTGGGATATTCTGGAAGGCTTCCCGTGTGAGTGACATTGAAACTGAGATAGAAAGGGATGAATCAGAGAACACTGAAGGAAAGAACATTGCGCACAAAGGGAACAAGTGCACAAAGGGCTCAGTAAGAGGGCACATGGTGAACATGGCGAATCCTAGGGTCTGAAAGAGGTCGGGTAGCTGTGGAGAGAGAACTTAGGGGTGTGCATGGTGCTGGCCAGGCTGGACAGCTGGGCAGAGGCAGAGCAGGCAGGACCAAGAAGGCATAGTCAAGTTTTGCCCTCCTGTTATGAGCCGGGGAAGCCACTGATGGGGTTAAGCAGAGGGTGATGTGATGGAATATGTATTTTGGAGGAGGCCCATATGGCTATAGCAGGAGGGGGTGGTGTCAGGAGTAGAATGCAGGAGATATCTGTGGGCCAGCCAGGTGTTGTGATGTGGACCAGGGAGAGGCTAATGGCTTGGAAGGGTGTAGGTGGCATAGGGGGAAGTGGGAGAACATTCTAGGTGATGGAGTGAGGTTGATAGGGTCAGGAGCTAGTCTGGAAGCCAAACTGATGGGACTTGATAATGGGCTGGACAAGGGTTGCAGGGCAAGGAAGTAATCTAGAGATCAGGCTAGAGAAGGATGCAATTCTACGAGACAGAGAAAAAAGAGAGTGAGCTAGACTGCCTCTGACTTCCCAAAAAGAGACAGAATGCACACCTAAGCTGGCGCAAACTTACCTGGCCAACCTGCTTCCCATTGGCAAGAACAACCAGCTGTTAGCAGACTCTGATGCCTTTCTATTCTGAGTGGCTTCCTATTCAGGAGGGTTTTAGAGAAGCAAGTCTATGCATCCAGAAAAGGCCCTGGCTACTGCTGAAATGTTTACCGACTAAATTCCATCCATGGGTCCTCAGCCTACTTCCATGACCTTTAGCATCTTGCTCCCTGCCAACACATGCTCCCCCCCACCCCACAACCATGTACATGCAATAAAATAATATATGCAACATAAAGGCAGATACTAGGAGCAGAGAAACTTACGTTTTTGGAAATTTTCTGGGCTTTTATCAAATTCTTTTGAAATCTATCTAAAATCCCATGCTTCCAGGCTCTTTCATGGTTGAAAGGAAAGACAACAAAGTACAGAACCCAAGGTGGGCGATTGGCGCCCCCTGTAGGTTGCTGTAGGAATTCCTGGTTGAGATTGAAAATGTCAGAATTTTCAGGCCATTTGTCCCACTGAACCCATATCTGGGCTCACCTGTATTGACAGGCCCTGACACTTCCCAAGACCTCCAGAGCTGTAGCCCAGATTCTAGGGTCCCCACCAGGATTAAGGAATTAGGACTCAGCTAACTTCAAGTTCCGAACCTCCTTCTGTGCATGGAGTCTTGCCACAAGGTCAGTTTAATTCTTTGACTCATCAGAGGGAAATCTTATCGGGTACATTTCCCCCCCTTTTCCACTCATCTCCAAGAGCTTCTTCATACAGACTGGAGGAATTCATGCCTGTGGCCTAATAGAAGGCACAGAATCTAGTAGAAACAACAACAACAACTTCTGTCCTGACCCAGGGAAGTCCCAGCAAAAACTCAAGTTAGGACAACCTCTGCACATCAGTCACTCTGAGCACCCAGCTTACTCACTGGAGCCTCTGAATCCAAGGTCAAAGTTCCCACAGCCAGAAGTTTGGCCCCTGGTAGGTGCCTAGGCCCAAAGGAGTCTCATCCCAGCTGTGGTCAGACCACACCTGCAGCTGGCACAGCAGACCCTACAGCCTACCTTAATCTGGAGAAACTTAAGAAAGGGCCCTCAAGAGCAAGTGACTGCTGCCACCCCAGCTCTAGGAGGAAACGAATGCTGGAATTTCCCTAGTGCTGGACCCCCCAACCCTTCTACAGACCCCCATCTCTTAGCTTATGAACTACCTCCTGTTTTAATCATCTCCTTTTCACTCTGTTGGGGAGGGAGGGTTTCTCACCCCAGAGTTATGGGGAAGGCCTTCCATAACAACTGACATTGAACTGATGAGATTGACATAGACTCACAACTCAAGGGAAGAAGGACACATCCCCACACACAGAGGCCACACTGGAGTGGCACCAGAAGCAGCATCAACAGTCAGGGGCTGTGAGAGGCAGACTTTGTATCAACAAGAGGATTGTGTGATGTGTGGTTCCTGAAGGAGGATGGGATTGACTTGTTTAAACAGAATACCATTGACTGGCTGGCTTACACAATAGGAATTTATTTTCTTACAGTTCTGGAGGCTAGAAGTCCAAAGTCAGTAGGGTTGGTTTCTGGTGAGACCTCTCTTCCTAACTTGTAGATGGCCACCTTTCCACTGCGTCCTCACATGCCCTTTCCTCTCTGCACACATACCTCTGGTATCTCTTCCTCTTTTCATAAGGACATCAATCCTGTTGGGTTAAGACCCCACCCTACTTTATTTAGCCTTAATTACCCTCTTAAACTTCCTTTCTCCAAATGCAGTCACATTGAGGGCTAGGGCTTCAACATATGAATTTGGGGGTGAGTGGGTGGACAAATTCAATTCATAACAGGAGCACATAACATTGAGCCTTAGTTGTAGGCCCTATACCACATCTTTAAATCCAATAAAGCAGCCCAACATCTGCTAACACTCCCCCAATTGCTCAGAATGAGAGACAGTTCAGAACCAAGAGTCACCACTTCTTGAAGAAGAACTTGGCCCCATGGTCACCACTGGAAGCAGGTCAGTTTGGCCTCCCCAGCCCATAATTTTGGCTACCAGTGGAGGCCCAGACCTCCCAGCTTTATGAGTCCTCTAGGGCCTGATTCAAAATGTAGTCTGCACCTGAATTCCACCTGAAATCCTGACAGCTCTGACATGGTTGTAGAGAAGGGACCATTTGTTTAGCTTAAATCCCAAGTTGGGAAATGAAATCTCATGGCCAGGCAGGGCCATTATGAAGCAACTCATAATGCCCTCATCTTTTCAGAGCCCCCATCTGTCTCCACCTGGACTGGACCATTGCACTGGCTTCCTAGGTAGCACCAGCTGGGGACTATTTCCCTAGCTCCTACCCCACCCCATGTGCAAGCCTAATCCTAGCACTGGGCTCCTTCTTGTGCCCCTTGTTCTGCTGTAAGGGGTGCCCTACTGCCTGTACCTCCCAGGCTGTGTCTTGAAGACAATGAGCAATTTCTGGGTGCCATCTATGTGCCCTGCGTAGTACCAAGCACTTTCAAGAACCTGATCTTTTATACCCCCTCCCAACAATTCTTCAGGCACATAGTATTATCATCCTTATGTGGTCGAGAGAATAATGGCTCACAAAGATATCAGGTCCTTATCCTGAATCTTGTGAATGTAACCTTAGTTGGAAAATGGGTCTTTGCACACATGATTAAGGTAAGGCTCTTGAAGTGGGAAGATTGCCCTGGATTATCAGGGTGGCCCCTACATACAGTCTTAAATGACTTTATAGGAGAAGGTAAGGGAATATTTGACAAACACACAAAAGCAGGGGACATGAAGACAGAACAGAGACAGATTTAGAAGATACTGGCCTTGAAGATTAGAGTCATGCACCACAAGCCCAGGAACACCAGCTGCACCAGAAACTGGAAGAGGCAAGGAACAGATTTTATACTAGAACCTCCAGGGATACTGATACTGATTTGATTATATATATATACATACATGCATACATACATACATATATATATAACATATATATATATACGTATAAGTTGGCATACAATGTTACATCAATTTCAGATGTACAACATAGTGAATTGACAACCCTACACATTATGCTATGCTCACCACAAGTGTAGCTTGTGACCACCTGTCACTATACAATGCTATTACAATACCATTGACTATATTCCCTCTGCTGTACTTTTCATCTCCATGACTTACCCATTCCATAACAAGAAGCCTATACCTCCCACTCTCCTTCACCCATTTTGCCCATCCCTGCCACCACCCTCCCCTCTGGCAAACATCAGTTTATTCTCTGTATTTATGAGTCTGTTTCTGCTTTTTGCTTATTTGTTTGTTTATTAATTTGTTCCAGTGATATAGATTTCAGATGCTGGTCTACAAAACTCTCAGTTTTGAGAGAACAAATTTCCATTGTTTAAAGCCACACAGATGTGGTCATTTGTTACAGCAGCCATAGGAAACTCATATAGCCATTTAACAGGTACTTCCATATACCTGACCTCTTTTAATCACCATCCCCATCTACAGTTATTTATCCTCAGTAGTATCCAACCATTATCCTCATTTACAGATTGGGAGACAAGGGTCCATATGATCCCCAGACACTGCAATTGGTTCATCTCTTCAACTACTCTCCAATGGAGCCTCCATATCCTTCTAGCACACTCCCCTAATGCCAGCTGCTGCCTGGGATTTTAGTTAGATGGTTCGCTTGTTTCCTGGCCTTTTTCTGATTACCTGGAGCTATTCCACTCCATGCCCTTCTGGCTTAACCTTGGGAAGATCTGGGTACAAGAACTCTCTTCCCAGACTGACTTGGCCCTTGGCGATAAACTTCCCCTATTATGCCACATGCTGGCCATACACAGAGGTAGAAGTTTGGGACTAGCAGGGAGGCTAGCATGAAATGACCCTTGGGCTTCACATGGAGCAGTCATGTGGTACAGAACAGTTCCTACTGATTCTACCTCCTAGGGGTCAGGTCCCTGCTCCCATAGAGTGCTGCTCACCCCCTATCAGTGCAGAGGCTCAGGTTACCCTTGGAAGGCCTGGGATCTCTGCTCTTCCAGTGGGGGAAGTGTAAGACCCACAGCCTCTTGAACTTGCAGCCTCCAGCAGGGTATCATTGCCCTGATCACTACAGAAACTCCTTGGCAAGTGGAAGTATGTCAGAGACACCATGCAAGAGGCCTGTGAGTGTGACAATGGGCATCCTGGGCCAGGCCTTCACAGTTCTGGGGGAGGGAGGAAAGGGAAGATTTTCAGAGGAAAGAACACATTGATAAGACAATGATTCATAATCAAGGATTGTTCCAGGTTGTCCCATGGGTTGATCCTCAAGATTATGTAAGCCAATCTTCAAATTTTATAGATGAGGAAACCAAGACCAACAGAGGGAAAAAGTCACTGAAATTTAGGGGAAGAAGCTTGTATAGGGAGTCAGGTTCTTAGGTAACCAAACCCAATGTTCTGACTCACACTTCAGACCTGCATGCACAGATTTCTCCAAGGATATCTTTGGCTAGTTCATCCAGACGCCTGCATCTTTGATCAACCCCTCTAGGCTGGAACTAGAGAAGCCATCAATACCAACCTTCCCCAATTTTCTATCTGTTTCATTTCAGAAACTCTGTCTTTCTGGAGAAGTCCCGAGTGTCTTTCCAAATCTTGTGTTACCCTCAGACCAGAAGATTCTTAAGAGATATGTTCAATTTCAAGGCCATTAAAGACTTTGGACTATTCAGGTGAGATCTCCAAATTTCACCAAGACCTACCTTAAGACTTCCCTTAAATTTCAAGAGGAACATAAGGACTGCTGCTTGGATCAGCCTTTGGACTCTGACCCATGAGATCAGTCCCCTGGTAGTTCATACTTTCTCAACTGCAGATCAACTGGGCAGAGCCTATCTTGCCAATATTTTCCCTCCTTCCCCAGATTTTTGCATGCCTGGCTGCTACTCATTTTCTAGTGTCATCTGGGACATCACTTCCCTTGGGAACCCTGTATAGTCCATCAAGACTAGTTGGGTGCATTTGTGCCAAGCCTCCATAACTGGGCATACCTCTAGTGTGGCTTCTAACACCCTAATTGTAACTGCTTGTGAACTTGTTTGTATTCACTACCCAATTATCATCGTTTAGGACCACTACCTTTCTCCAGCACCCCACCCTGGTATCATGCAGTAAAAGTGGGGATGAACAAATGAATGAATGCCATGAATGAAGTATTTTTGGTTAAGGCACAGTGAAGGGGACTTAGAGTAGGAGGTGCTTCTAAGATCCAGCTAGGCAGGTGAAGAAGCAAGTCTTCTCACTGGCAGAATTTTATGCTGTTCTTTCACCAGTGCCAAAACCAAGGAGAAGAGCCACATCTTCTCCTAGTGATTAACCACAAAGAAAGGCTCCCAATACATTGGCAAAGAACTGAAACTAAAGCCCAGGAACTAAAAACTTGAAGTGCCTTCAAGTCTTCTAGCATTCCACAGTGGAAATATAGTTTGATAGTTCCACTATAACTGGGCAATTTTTATGGAGAAAAGAGAACCCAGAGCCAAGAAGGCCTTTCCCTAACTCAAATATCTGTACTAGGAAAATATATTCACCACCCAGGAGGGCTTTGGAAGACAACAAAGACATGAGATCCTCGTGGAGTGAACCCAGAATTAGTGGGAGGGCTTGGGACATGGATTCCTGGACTGCCTACTCCTGAAGGTTTTTGGATTCCTGTGAGTCCAAGGGCCTAATCACAGAAGGACAAACAGGGGTATACAAGTCTAGGGGTAAGTAGTGCTATTCCCAAATGTACTAATGTTATCATCTGGAATATATCAGCAACTCATAATTATGCAGCAGATGGCTTGCATTAAATAAGATTCCATTAACCACATGAAATCTGTGAAAATGTTCATCTGCAGTATGCAAATCCATTGTTATGCAGCATTTTCCTCAGCCACTAGGTGGCAGATGTTCATGATTTCCGGGACTGCAGGGGAGACTAGTTTACCAGGAAGGATTCTGGTTCAGACTGGGAATCAGGCCTTGTGCCTGAGCTGTGATTCTAGAAGCTCCTCAGCTGAGGAAGCTTCTGCAGCTACCCCAGAGCTGTCCCTTTTTTCACAGATTCTCAGTGTTCAACAGTTGTGACATTTAAACTCCCTTTTCTGGTTCCTCCTTAGTTGAACTCCCCTCTGAGCCAAACGTCCTGTCTAACCCTGTCTCCCAATCCATCAGACGTCAGGGGGAAGAAGCAGTCTCCTCCTCTAAAGTACACGGGATGTCTCCCTGTTGCTTTTAGGTCACTTGTCCCAAATCCCAAAAAAATTTTCTTAAATGACCTTCTGTCCTCCTTTATCTGTCTCTTGCCTCTGACCTGGCCTCCTGACCTTGTCTGTTCTTCACATGAGCCTGGCCTCTCCTGAGGTCCAGAATCAACCCTCCCTTTTCCAACATATCTTGTCATTGGCATTGGACAACATTTCCCAAAGAGTGTTCCAAGGGTCTCATGAAATGCTCTGTCTTTGGGTGGGTTTGGGATATTCCTCTAACTACATCTCCATCCTGGAGCTGCACAGTGCATGTTAGCACAATAAAGGCTCAAGAGAGTCCTATACAAAGGCTACTGTTTAATTAGGAGGAACTGAGCTTCTCTAGATATCCCAGGCCCAGTTCTCTTCTCTCCTTCACCAAGCCCCAACCTTGTTGGTACCCTTGGTTACTTCTGTATATTTCAGGCCCTAATAACATATATCAAGTAGGCATCTGGGCTTAGAGTTCAAGCCTGAGCATACAGTTCCCAGTGAGAAGTTGAAAGTTGATTTAAGAGTACCAAATAATTATGACACATTTAAAATGTTTGTGGGTTGAATGAATGAATGAACAAATGAATTCATTGAATGAATGAAGGAGAAATATTATAAACTGAGATCTGGGATGTCATTCTAATTTATTTCCACATGTCAGTGAAGACTATGATGTTCTTCTTTCAGATCAATATATGTGTATATGCAAAGACTCTCCTGGTCTAAGAGAGGAATTGCTTTAGAAATGTTCATGCATGGATACACAGCTGTAGCATATGTTAGCATGCCACATGCTTTTGTCCAAGAGAAAGCCTCACTGGGACCTATTGTCACTGAAGTTACCTTTTGCTTGTCCTAAGCATTTCTCTCACAATGGGAAGGCTATGCTCATAACAGCAAGTGCTGGAGTGTCCCAAGGAGCAAGTCCCTAACCCTACAACCAGTGGCTTTCCCTTTAAGGGCTAACCATCCTCACTTTTACATATGAGGAAATGGAAGTCCAACCAGAGTCACTGAATTGCCTGAGGGCATGGCTCTGGCAGAGCCAGAGGGCAAACCTCTGGCCCTCCGCCTACAGAGCTAGACCTGGGCTTCCAACCCCAGCTTCCTGGCAGAGTATAGGAAGGCTTTTTAAACTACTGGATGCCCAGGCCCACTCCAAAAGAGTAGTGGAAAAAAACCTTCACCATGGTGCCCTGGCAATCTTACACAGATCCACATAGACCATGCAGGCACGGTGTGAAGCTCAGCTTGTCTGAGTCTTGGCAGAACAGCTCTTGATAGTCCATGGATGGAAGCCTAGAGAAGCTGTTACAAGACTGTCCCACATCTGCTGTTGCAGTCATCTTGCCCCTTTTGTCTCCATGTTGTCCTTCCAGCGTATGGGACAGGTCTCTCTAGGAGATGATACCCTTTGCTTATTCTTTTTCCCATACTGTAAGAAATAAACAAACAGTGGCTTTTTGCATTAGTCAGGTCTTGTCTTATGTGTCTGTTTGACAAACATCTGACTCAATGGCAGAGATGAAGCCCAGAATATTTAATTTTTTATTGTGGTTTTTCCTACTTATTTTGGAAACAATTATAGATTCACAGAGAGTGACAAAATAATGTTCAGGAGGTCGTGTGTACACTTTACCCAGTACTCTCCAGTGATAACATCATTATAACTACAGAACAATATCAAATCTAAGACGTTGACATTGATGTAATCCCCAGAACTTCTTCAGATTCCACAAGTTTTACATGTACGCACACGCGTGTGTGTGGTTCCGTGCAATCTCATCCCACGTGTAGATCTGTGTGACCACCACCATCAAAATACAGAGCCATTCCCTCCATGTGAGGCTCTCACATGCTATGCCTTTACAGACTCCTTCCCTTGGCAACCACACATCTGTTCTCCATCTCTATCATTTGGATATTTCAAGAATGATACAAATGGAATCAAGCAGTCTATTGAGATTGGCTTTTTGGACTGGCTTCTTTTACTTAGCATGATTCCTTTGAGAGCCCTCCAAGTTGCTGCCTATGTTGATAACTCACTGTGTCACTGGCCAGTATCTTGTGGTGTGGACGTACCACAGTTTGTTTACCCATTTGCCCATCAAAGGTCATCTGAGTCGTTTCTAGTTTGGAACTATGATGGATACAGCTGCTAGGAACATTCATGTATAGGTTTTTGTGTGAATATAACTTTTCATTTCTCTAAGATAAATGTCCAGGGGGGATGCAATTGCTGGGTCACATAGTGGTTGCATATTCAATTCTATAAGAAACAACTACCAAACTCTTCCAGAGTGGCTCTCTGATATTTGGTTTTTCCTTTCATATGACTGTACTATGCAGCCAGGTCTAAAAATCATGGCTCTGGAAGGAAACTGAGGCATTCCAGGAGCCACAGGCACTTTAGCTAATGGAGTTGAAGTCTCACACTCTAGTTTCTCAAAGACAATTCCTGGCAAAACTTTCTAAATTGTCCCCTGAGGACCAACATGGGCAGTTTCCTTCACCTTCTTAATTACTTATGTGTGTCCTCTCAGACAGGAGCTCAAGAGAATGGGAGTGTTCACATTACGACTATACAAACTTCAATATGTGGTAGAAAGCTAGCCTAAACTCGGCTGGTTGGGGAATTAGGTTGAACTTTGCAGCTGGGGGCAATTGTTCCTTTGACCTTTGCCACTGTCTCATGGAGGCCCGAAGGTTTTCTAGAAAATGGAGCCCTTCTATCATAGCTGAGCCTCTCGGCACCCTGAGTCCCACCCTGGAGCTCTTCTAGAAAACTAAACTCAAGGCAGTTTCTCTCCCAAGGTGTGTGACTTCTCTGGGCTCCCTTGGATGTTCTGAGATAAATCTACCATGTCTGTCCCAGCCACAGGGAGCACGCAGGATGGCATTGGCAGTAGGATGTTGTCAGGGCTTCCTTGGACCCAAGCATGGAACCAAGGAGTGACTCACTCACAGATCCCAAGGCACTTCCAGATGCCCCTGCAGATAGAGCTCTTGGCCCTGCACCCCTCCACCTACCCTAAAGCTACTAGTCATCAAGCACTTACCTTGTGTGTGGTCTTTGCTCAGGGTCTCAGGTACACTGTCCAGAGGCCCTCACAGGTACAGCTCAAAGGCTGGGTCTATCTGGCATGAAAACATCTGGTGACCACGTCCCAGCATCTTACTCTTCTGGTCTCACAAAGCCCTAAAACTTTCCCTCAAGAAGTCTCCCCACAAAAGCCACTGCTACTCCTATTCCTATGTCAACTCCCTGTCTGCTCCTTCAGAGAGTTCTCCAGTCTTGCCTGCTGGCATCACTGCCCCTCCACACTCTGGAGCACAAGCCTGGGGCTAGCCAAAGGCCAAACAAAAAAAAAAAAAAGGGAAATAAAAGCAAACAAAAGAATTCCCCTGACCCCCCAATAAACACACACACAAAAGAGCAGGCTTGTGGGAAGAGGAAGCTTGCACCAGCATCTACCCCCAGGGGGGGCCTGGGACTCCCCTCATTGTTCTCCCACCCCAGGCCTCTCCAGGCCTCATGATGACAATCCCAGCACCAGACAGGTTGTAGCCCCCCTGCCCCACAGCCAGCACCCCTCCTCTTTTCCCACCTTGGGCCCCCTGAGAAAGACGCCTTGAAGCAGATGTCACAGCCCAAGGAGTGGTTCCCACAGGAGGAGGAAGTAAGAGCTCACAAAAGCCTGGGCCTTTCCCTGAGGAAGTAGCAGTGGCTTTCAGTGACAGACTCCTGCAAGGATGAGGGACAGGGCAGGCCAGGGGCCCAGGGGACCAGGGCCCGGAGAGGAGCTGGCTCTTGGAGGAAAGGAGGGCATTGTGAGTCCTTGTTTACGGTGCTGGCTGGGGCCCTGACCTTGCTGCTTGTCAACAGATCCACAGCTCTCCCCTCCCCACACCTTCAGTATTGTTATGGAGGCAGCCCATTCATAATTTTATTTGGGGGTGGTTGTTTTTTGCCTTCAGCCCCTCCCCCACTGGCTCACTTTCAGCATTGTAACCCGGATAAAAAGGCAAGATATCCTTCCCCTTTCCTGGAGCCCGCTTCCTATCCTGGCCTTGTTGGCTGGGGACTCGGTTAACCCTTGGAAGAGCAGGAGAAGGGGGCTCTCCTGCAACAACAGGCCTCCCAAGCAGGCCTGAGATTCCCTACGCCATCACTCCAGTATTGTTGGAGATGGAAATACATGGGCCTAGGAAAGGCCAGGGAGAGAAGCAGCTTGGGGTCACTCATTTAGACACTGAAGTGCCAGAATGCTGGGACATCAGGATGGGATATTAGAGACTGGGGCTGTCCTGAAAAAAGGGCTGATATGTCACCCACCACAGGACTCATGAGGAGAGCACACACACTTTCAAAGGAACACTGACCAACAAGGACAATGCAGGAGGGGGTTGCAAATTAAGAAAGGCCTGGAAGTTGTGTCAAGGGCAGGGCAGTTAAGCAGATATGGGACTTCCATACTGGAGAAGACTAGGGGGCCATAATGGGGTTCTCTGGCATATTGGGGGCTGTCATGGAGCATAGGGGAGAATTTACACTGAGTAACTGAAAGGGCAGAATTGGGACTAGGGAGGGAATTACGGGAGGTCTACTTTCTATCAATAAAGAACAGTCCCCAATGTTGGAAGTGAGCCCTGGGAAAGCAGTAAGCCTCATCACTAAAAGCACAGCCTGGGCAAGAGAGAATCAGCGGGTGCCATGTACCATTGAGACCAGGCATCATGGGGTCAAGAAGCAGAGACTCACCACGTGACCAGCTAGGGGCCACACAAGGAGTACAGGGCAGAGTCATGGCCAGAATTAAAGGCAGAGTCATGGCCAGAATTAAGGGCTCTGGACTCCTGGAGCAGTGCTCTCCCTCACATATGTACAGATTGAGGCTGGCTGCCCCTGTGAGGTACAAGCCTGCGAATGAAAGCAAGTCCCGAGGGAGCTTATGGCTCCTTCCATACTGAGATCTGTAGCTTCGATAACTCTTTGGCTTCACCCTCTTATTCTGTTTCCCAACACTCTGCATATTTAGATCCATTCTTCTCTGACCTGGTCCCTCATCCTTCATGACTTCTCTCATTGCATTCTGGCTCCAGTTCAGAAAATGCACGGGGTTGGGGCTCACAGCCCACTTGTTCCACCTTCCACCAGCCAACCTGCAACCCGCCCCCCACCTTGTCTGAAAGGCTCTGAGAAGTTCTTGCTTCTGTGCTCTGTGACAATACAGTTCCCTTTTTCAATATATTATTTCCCCTGACTGAGATTGTGTCTCAGGTGCTCCTGAGCAGTTTCTGACATTTAGGTCTCAAGTCTGCAGTTGGAGAGAAAGTTTACTGAAGATGGAACCTCACTTCCACTCATGCATTTGGTGGCTGTGACAGGACACAAGAAAGACAATGGCCCTACTTTCATGGAGTCCACAGGTCAATGGCCTCCTATGTGCTGTCCACAGCAGCCCACACTGTGCTGAGCATACACCTCAACATCCTTGTTTCCTCACATGATGGAGTGTACACCCTGAGTCGTCCATGCATTTGGAGGTGTACTGATCTGCTTGGGCCACCATAACAAACTACCACTGTGGGGCTTAAACAATAGACATTTATTTTCTCACAGGCTGGATGTCTGAGGGTCGAAATGTCATCAGGGTTGGGTTCTCCTGAAGCCTCTCTCCTTACAGATGGTCAGGTTCACACTGGGTTCCCACATGGTCTCCCTTCTCTGTGTGTCTGTGTCCTAATCTCCTCTTCTTATAAAGGCACCAGTCATATTGGATTAGAGCCCACCCACATGACTGTATTTTAACTTAATCACTTCTTGAAATGCCCTATCTCCACATATAGTCACATTCTGAGGTGTTGGGACTTAGGACTTCAATATATGAATTTGGGGGAAACACAACTCAGCTTATAATGGTGGGATTTGGAGTATCTTTTTTCTCTAAGATCATCTCTAGGAGCTTACTGTTTCTGTGAATAGTCAAGTGGCAAGAGAAATAGAACAATAAATAGAAAGAAAGGACAGCAGGATCTGAAATTGAAGAATGGAATGCTCAGAGAAGCATGTCCCACCACCTCAGCTGGCTTTTCAGCATATAGCCCATTGGCATCATGGGAGGCCTGAAGCCCAACATGGCCATCCACAGACACTCACTTAAGGTCTCTTAACCAGGGTATCTTAACAATCATGTAACTCAGTAAGGCCGGGGTGCAAGGATAATATCTGTGACAGTGACAGAAATGAGCTAAATGGAGGTTAGGGCCACTTTTGGGAAATGGATAGTACATTGACAGAAGTGACCTAGCTGGTGAGGGGGAGGAACATATGGGGCTGGAACATTTAAGGATTAATGTTACCCAGAAAGGCTGCTAATTCTGACCGACAGAGACCACACAAAGTGTAAGGTAAGCAAGACTTCCCATGAATGCCCAGATGCCTGAAGGAGAGCCAGCATCTTCCCCCAAAATCTTTTGCCATGTGTGTGCATGTATATGCCCACATGCATGTTTATGTGTGAATGCATGTTTCTGTGTGCATGTGTATATGTGTGTGTGTGCATGCATGTGTGTGCACATATATGGATGTGTGTGTGTGTGTGTGTGTGTGTATCTTTGTGCACTACACATGGCCAAATGCCCTAGATGAGGTGAGGAAGGGACTTGGGCCCAGCCAAAATGGGGAGGGTGTAATTCAGGACACAGGAGTCTTTGCTACTGAGTGGCCACAGCACACTAAGCATCTAGTTTTATCCAGCAACAGGCAAGGACACCCACCTCCCCACATCCTATTCCTTCAAAGGTTTCCTCTGGCTCTTTGTTGGCCTGTTTGATTTTCTAAAGGAAGAGCCTGTTTTATAGTGACAGACCATCAGATTTGAAAGAAGGGCTGCCTTCTGCCCAGGCTCGACATGAGGGATCATGAGAAGCCCTTACACACAGCACAAATTTCTAGAGCTCAAAGACACACTCTTTTGAGTTCCTTCATGTGATTCTTACAATGGTACTGAAAGTGGACTACAAAATCATCCCCATTTTGCAACTGGCTGGGAAAATGCTGATCTAGGACTTGGGAGAAAAGGGAACCCAGGCCAAGATCCTACTCAGCCACTTAGCAGCATGTGACTTAGGGCAAAGTTGATCTCTCTAAACCCAAATTTCCTGAGATACAAAATAGGGATATTAATACTCACTGGAGAACCTTTGTGGTGGTTGATGAGTTAAAGCATGCAAAACATGAAGCACAGCTTATAGTAGGTATAGTAGTCCCCACCCCCGTCCTTTCCATATCAAAGGTGGTACAAGGCTGGCTCAGGGCCACTAAGAACACAGCTGGACTTGACTCAGCAGCATGTAGTTTCCACTGTCCCACTGTCTGTCCTTAGAAATCTCTTTGCCCAGCTGTCCCACCTCAAGGCTGCTTCCTATCTGACCTTCCAAAGGCTGAGAAGTTGGGGTGACCACATATTCTTTCCCACTTTTCTTCACTTCCAGTGACCCTCAAACTAACAAAATCCCAGATCAGAATTAAGAGGTCAAAACAGGGTAACCTGGACCCATTTCAGAACCCATGGAGGGTCAAGGGTCTCTTAGCTTCACAGAACTTTACCTCCAGAGGGATAGGCCAAACAACAGCTCAGAGGCCATGAATGGCCTGCCATCCTGTTTCACTCTAATCTTTATCTCTGTACATGGGCCCCTCACATAGTCACATATTCACAGGTGCATTCACATACCACTCACTGAGCCCCTACATGGATAAGCAGCAAGGCCCTGGCACACAGCAGAGAATAAGGCCCACAACCTCCTAAGCTCCCTGGAGCTAACAGTGCTTGTGGTTCCCCATTCAGCCACAAGCAACTAACTAAGTAAGAAGAAAACGATGAAGAACAGCAGCAAAGGCCAAGTTTCCCTGCACTGTCCTGAACAGGAGGAGGGAATCCAGCAGCGCTACATATGTCATTTCTACAGCACTTTTCCAATCCTGGACTCAGGATTAAAAGGCAACTGAGTCAGGATCAAGACTCAACCCCCACCCAACTCAAGGCCCCTCTCCAACCCGGAGAAGACAAGGATAGAAGTCGTGGATAGAGGGTCCTGGGAGGCGGGGTCAGTGAGACCCCAAAGAGGAAGTCATGATTTGCCCTTGGCAAATCCATGTGCCTTGTGCAAGGCAGGGTATGATAAAGACTGTCTCCCTGCCAAACTTTAGACAGGCTCCTCTGAGCCCTTTTTTCAAACAGGATTCGTCCTTATTCATTTTCTTAGAGTCCAGTTTTGTTAAGAGTCCTGGTAAATCAGTTTAGAAATAATCCTCTACCCTTGGTATCTGACGGCCCTCAATATCTGATCAATCCCTTCATTCCCTCACCCCACCCCAAGTGAAATCTGAGTACCCTGACCTGCCTTCAGCAGGAGTCTTCTTAGACCTTTCTAGCAATAATCCATTACCTTGATGTCTCCTCTTAGTAATATCCATCTACACACCCCACAGACTGCTCCTTGGCTATTAATCCCCACTTGTTTGATTGTATTTAGAGTTGAGCTCCATCTCTCTCATCTCAATAATCTTGACACCTATCATGGTAGTGCAGAATAAAGTCTTTCTTACCATTTTAACAAGTGTCAGAATAATTTTTCCTATTTATTTAATTTTTTTAAATTTATTTTTTATTTACATTTATTTATTTAGAGGTGGGGAGGGGCAGAGGGGGGGAGAGAGAGAGAGAGAGAGAGAGAGAGAGAGAGAGAATCTTATCAGGCTCCATGCCCAGAGTGGAGGCCAGTGAGGGGCTCAGTCTCACAACCATTAGATCACGACCTGAACCAAAATCAAGAGTTTGACACTTAACTAACTGATAATTTTTCCTTTAACAGGCAATATTAAAAGCAGCAAACAGATATCTGCTCTCTTCAGGTCTTATGCATATGAGTTTTACAAGCTGCCTAGTTGACTAACTTTTGGAGAATAATCATGAGGATTATTGGCAATATGCAGAATCATGGCCAGGTATAAGATTCCAGGCTATTGCATTTATCTATCAGAGAGAAGAAACTAGTGTCATGGACAGAAGTCTCAGCAGCTGCAGGCACTAGCTTTGGAGCCAATCTCCTGGCAGAGTGGGGCCACTGTTCTGTTGGTGGCTACTGAAGCCAGAGCCTGAGGTCATGGCCACCCTCTGACAGTCTCCCGTCATCATGTGCTGCTGGCCAAGTGCCTTTTGGAACCTGTGATAACTAGAGTTTTGGCTGCCTCCTGTATGGGAGAAGAAACCACTTAAAGGCTGGTCTTCCCCTCTCTAAACAGAGATTCCCCTCCATGGGGGAATGTGCACTATTTGTATTCACCATACCTGATTCTAAAAGAGTCCTAGATACCTGGCCAACTTTCTCACTAGGTAGTTGGGACCCAAACCATTGGGTAAAATCCTACACCCAGTGCCAACCAGTGTGGGAATAGGTAGGGTTAGAATCTAGAACTGGAGCTAAGGAGATACTCCTTTCTAGTTAGCAGGATCCCACATGATCCATGCCAAGGGAGTCAGAAACAGATTTCACAGTTATTTTTCACCCCTGAAGTTGGGAGAAAATTACCTTCTAAAGTTTTCTTTGTGGGAGAAGGAAAAAATAAGAACCTGCAATTCAGCAGGGAATACAATTTTAAAAATAAGCCTTTAGGCCAGTGTATTTAATGCCCGCCCCGTGGGGATCCTTAGCCCATAACTCAGGAGCACAATGGCTTTTCTTGTTATGAATGAGTGTGAAGTGCCAGCAGAGGAAATAGGAAGCCCCCAATGTAGTCTGAATGGACCTGTGAACAGGGATAATAAAAGTTGTCCTGGATTTCCGTTACCACCAGGTGTTTCCGCCGGGGCTTCTATTCATTCAGGCTTGGGGATGGCCACGGGTGCCAAATCTTCCCCAGCCCGACCCTGGCCCCTTGTCCATGCCCCTGATCTCACCACAACCACTGGAGGCCACCCGGTCTGGATTCCTGGGACTTCTTGATGGTCATGTTCTCACCCCTAGGGCACCAACTCTGTGGGGTTTATTCTAGAGTAAAGGTGAGAGCAAGGGGTGAAAGAGAGGAAGGGGTCACCAAATCACAGCCCCAACCATTTTGTCAAGAGAAGCCCATGGGAGGGAACCCAGGTGCACATGGAGATAGGTGGTCATGAGCTATGGGTGACAGAGACACAGTGAGGAACTTGGGCCAGGAGCCAGGAAGGCCCCAGAAATGGTGAGGATTGGGGTTAGAGGCTGAGAAAGACACCCATCTGTAAGAAAGGGCTGAGATACATCAACAAAGATATACATCAGAGCCACTGGAGGCAGGTCCCTGGAAGCCTGCCCTGGAGTCTACCGCTGACTTTCCCTGAGACCTTGAGCATATCACTCCCTCACTGAGCCTGTTCCTTAGTTCCCAAACAAGAAGATTGGAGCATGCTGCTCATCTAGTGCTACCTCCTGTGATCTGACATCAGACTGTGAGACAGAAATGTTTCTAACTGAAAAGGAAAAGGAGGCTCCAGTCTCAAATGCCCACATGAACTAGATAGGAGCACAGATGAGTGGAGTTAGCCTGGTGTAAGAAGAGAAACCCTTGAGCATGGGCCAGAGTCACCTGCCCTGTCACATATTTCAACAGGACATAGGTCACAGAATACACTCCCACCCCCTGCCAGAAGAGAGACCCTGTAGAGGCAGCCCTCTTGTCTCCAAATGCTGAGGAAGCCATTGGGATGGGCAATGCTGCCCTTTAACCATTTTAATTGAACAGATTCATAGATATACTGCCATGGCAGGGAGTGGGGGCTTTGTCATTCTGAAATGGAGTGGAGTATTTATTCTCTAGGGGTAGAGAATATATAATTGACTTAGCTTTTTGCATGGTAGATGGTTTACAGCACACACCAGCAGGATGCACGAGAGCTCTTGCATCAACCATAGCCCTGAACTCATCACAAGTAGAAAGAAGGCACACCTCCTCCAGAAAGCCTGTCATGGTTTCCCAATCCTGGGGGACACTGTCTGGAACCCATGGATAGCTGACTACACGGTCACTGGAACCTATTAGCTGGAATTGTTCCTCTCTAACAATATCACTGTGATAGGTGGAAGAACCTCCAACTGGGAACCCCAAATCCTACCATTTTTAGTCTTCCTTCATTCCCTCTTCAGGGCAAGTGAGTGAGCCAGCCAATAAACATGTACTAAGAACCTGGACACTTGGGTGGCTCAGTTGGTTGAGCATCCTACTCAGGCTCAGGGCATGATCTCATGGTTCATGAGTTCTAGTCCCACTTTGGGGTCTCTGCTGTCAGCAGAGAGCCTGCATCAAATCCTCTGTCCCCTTCTCTCTTGCCCCTCCCCCGTTTGTCCTCTCTTGCCCTCTCTCTCTGCCTGTCTCTCTCCCTCTCTTTATCTTTCTCTGCTCCTTTCTCAAAAATAAATAAACATTAAAAAAAACAACAACCCTATTCTAAGACCTACTGAGGGAGAGCAGCTCTCTGGTTGCCATTGTTTGGAGAGCAAGTTCTGACTATGGACAGTCCAGGTGTTTGCCTGATATCTTTATTAGTCGCCTAAGGCCTTTGATAATTAGTAATTAAAGTATGCATCATGACATCCAAGATAATGTTTATCTTCAGTTCCTCAGGCGAGATGAGGGTGATAGTGCTGATGTTGATAGTACATAGATAAACAGTTTCAGAGTAAGTACCCAACTCTATACTATTTGTATCCCATTTTGCATTTTTGGGTCTAGTAAATAAATGATGCAAGAAGGGTATATATTATAATACAAATAAGAGCATTGAGGCTCATAGATATCAGAGATCTTGTAACTAGTAAGTGGCAGAGAAAATCTTTTGTTTCCTCAGCTAAGAAAACCAGTCTGCAAAGCACTGTCTGCCACAATGGCATCACCCAGAAGATGATAAGTGGGCCGAATATTGTTGTCCACACTGGGAAGTCTACTGGGCTCTGAAATACCCCTGGGACTGGATGACTTTAGTTTTTCTTACAGCAAACATGAGAACCCTGGTTCTGCTCCAACTCACTGGGAATCTAAGTGGACCCACAGCTTCAGCTAGACCTGAAAAATGGTGATATCCATTTTGGCGATAATCATGTTCTCCATCCTTTACTCTGTTCACACATACTGGGCACAGGACTGCCAGACACAAAGCAAATGAGAGAGAAGTGTGGGTAACAAAAAGACCTCCAAGCTAGAATCCATAAATCTACATTAAATTACAAGGCATTCACCTGCTAGCTGTGTGATTTTAGGTAAGCACCTTCCCCTCTGGCCTTCAGTGTCCTCATCTACAAAATGAGGAAATTAAATTTTGTATTTCCCCTGTTGTATTATTGAGCAATTCTACAATGGTTCCCATGCTCTTTGGTGCCCACTAGAACTTTCCAGAAGCCCACCCAATGGAGTCTGCTAGGATAGCATCCCTTTACCTGGAAGGAGAGAAATTTGAGAGCAGGAAACAAGTACTTCTCTGAGTGGAGGTTTTTCCCATTTGCTTTAGCCTTCCAAATCCCAGACATTAATCCCTTCAGGTCAAGACTCATGTGTGAAACAGCAAATGCAGCAGCCACTGCCTGGCTTTTCTGACCCCCATGTCCCCGCTTGCCCTAGATCTCCCTCCTACTTCCAGAGCACCCCTCTCTGAACTTTTCTACTGCCAAACCACATCACTTGCAATTTCCAAACTGAGCTCAGACTCTAACTTTCTATAAAGCTCCACGTGCAGAAACCTTCACCCCTCCAGGCTTCCCTTGGCCTAGAACTTACCACCCTACTTTGGGTCCAGTTATATTGGTCATGGATTTCTTTATGATCTCCTACTTTCTGATCCTCATGCTTCCTAGAAGGGTGCAGAATGGGAGGTAGGAGGAACTGGAGGGTTAGGATCACCATGGGTTCATGCAGATATTGCAGTTTTTTAAAAAAATATTTTTAATGTTTTCATTTATTTGTGTGTGTGCGTGTGTGTGTGGGAGAGAGAGAGAGAGAGAGCAGGGGAGAGTCAGAGAGAGAGGGAGACACAGAATCGGAAGCAGGCTCCAGGTTCTGAGCTAGCTGTCAGCACAGAGACTGACATGGGGCTTGAACCCACGAACTGTGAGATCATGACCTGAGCTGAAGTCAGACGTTTAACTGACTGAGCCACCCTGGTGTCCCCAGATATTGCAGTTTTGCACCTGGTCTCTGACTTGGCTCACAGTTGCTGCCAGTGCTCAGAGATGGCTGAAGAAGCAACACAGCAACCATGCCCATGGATGAAAATTCAGTCATGGAATCCCCTTGGAAGGAAGAAAAGAATATTACCACCAGTAAGACCACTGTTTTCATGCCTTTGGGACAAGGGACAGTAGGAAAACAGAAGAACTGCAAAGTCTTTGTCTGTTCAGGCTGCTATAACAGATTACCATAGATCTAGTGGTTTAAACACTAAAATTTATTTCTCACAGTTATGGAAGCTGGGAAGTCCAAGATCAAGGCATCAGCAGATCCCACGTCTGATGAGAAACTGCTCTCTGGTTTGAAGACAGCCTCTTTTGTGTGCTCACACAGTGGAGAACGGAGAGGAAGCCAGCTTTCTTGTGTCTCTTCTTACAATGGCATGAATCCTATCATTAGGGCTCCACTCTCATGACTTCATCACCTTCTAAAGGCCCCACTTCTAATAACATCCCATGGGGGTTACAATGTCAACACATGAATTTGGTGGGGGGACATGAGGCAAATAATGGTACAGTTAGGGAAGAGTGCTCTCCTGGCTCCTGCCAAGGCAGAGGACAAAGTCAGTAGACACAGACCCCTCCATTCGTCTCTCTCTCTCTCTTTTTTTCTTTGCCACCTTGTTCATATTCTTCATGACAGTTGCTGTGTTCACCACCTGAAAGGATCTTGTTTATTATTTCTTCACTGTTTCACTTTCTACTTCTTCTCATGAGACAGAAAGATCCTTGAGAATAAGTCCTTGGTTGTCATGTCTGCTGCTGTGTTTCCAGAGCCCAGAAGAATGCCAGTTGGCACTCAATAAATGAGTTGGTGAACAAAGAAATAAACCCTTGTTATCATTAGCATTATCCCCAAATTATAGTTAAAGGAAATGGAGGCCCAGAGAGGTTAAATTACTTGCTCATGGCACACAGCTAATAAAAGAGGCAAGAACCAATCCTAGGTCATGGAGATTTATAGTTGGTTAACAGTTTCATACAGAATATGACTTGTTTCATTGTCCCTGAAAGCAGTCACAAGCTCAAGTCAGATGCTTGGAGGCTTTATAATCTCTCCTGAGTCCAGAAGTGTCAAGGAGGTTGCACTACCCGTGGGCTTAATATATACCACTGATGCTGTGCATTTTAGTTGGGGGAGCACTATCATGTTTTTCTCTCTACTTAGGAGTCTAGTTCAGTAAATAAAACACATATGTGGTACCAGATAGGTTTTATTCAACTGAGCCCAGCTGTAGTTGGCTTACTGACCCTTCCTGAGAGTTAGTACCCTAGGGCCTCTCATTCCTCAACCACCATTGTTTCCAGAGTAGGTTCAGTGTGGAATTGTGTGTGCGGAATTGAACCAAATTATCTGGATCCTTTATTGGTGCCCTTCCTATCTAGTAGGCTCCTTATACAGGGGATCCCAGCTTGAGCCTGTTTCCTTGACAACAAAGTTCCCACTTTCTTGCAGGCCCTAGACACAGTTAACACCTGCTCTAAAGAATGTGTAGAGAGAAGACTCTCTTTCTCCAGGAGTCTTTGTCTTTGCTTTCTAGGAAGTAGAGGTTAGAAATTGGTTGCTGATGCCCAGTCAAGGCCCCAACTTTTACATTCCAAGCCTGAGAGCAGAGTTTGGTGAAAGTTCCCAGCTGATGGAATGTTTCCTTTTCTGCCAGTGTCCTCCTGCCTACTCCGTATCCCCAAGCACCAGAGCCTGGGTCCCTGGGCCCACAGAGACTCATTTTTACCTGATGTTCTGGGATCCTTTCCCAGAATTCACTGTTCTCTAAGTGGGCACTGCACCTGTCCTCACATTTTGCATCCTTCCTCTACTCCATTAAACAGTGGGAACCACACTCAAGTCATACAAAGGCCATAGTTACTGATTAGTATCCAGTCAGTGCAGAGCTCCTGCCCAGAGGGTCTCCATCTCATTCTCCATCCATGTGGGCTGAGTTCCCCAGGTCCCCAGTGGGACAGTTATCAGGTCTGGGCTTTCACCCAGCTCTGCCATGTTCAATGGCCAGTGGCAGGAATTCTTTGAGCCCTAATTATGCCAACTGTAACACAGAAGTAAACATACTTCACACAGTTATTATAAAAACTAGTAGGAAAAATACCTCACTTAAGTGGGCTTTCTAAACACAATCTTCTTAAGAAAATGGAATAATAGGGGCGCCTGGGTGGCTTAGTCGGTTAAGTGTCCGACTTTCGCTTAGGTCATGATCTCGCGGTTGGTGGGTTCGAGCCCCGCGTTGGGCTCTGTGCTGACTGCCAGCTCAGAGCCTGGAGCCTATTTCAGAGTCTGTGTCTCCCTCTCTCTCTGACCCTCCCCTGCTCACGCTGTCTCTCTCTCTCTCTCTCCTAGAAAAAAAAAATTTTTTTTAAACATTAAAAAAAAAAAAGAAAATGGAATAATAGTACCTAACTTAAGGGAGTGGTGAGGATTATATGAAGTGCCATATTTAAAGTTAGCAGAGTGCACCATACATAGTTGTATCTCAATAAATAGCAGCTCATGTTCTCTATCAAGGGTACTGCCCTAACACCCAACCCGGGCATGGCCCTATTTGCATCCTGTGCTTCCTGTCTTCCAGCAGAACCTGTAAAACTTTGGCACCTCATTCTAGGCAGTGCACTGGTGTGTTATCCCATGTGTTCCTCCCAGGTAGATAAGATTCTTTGATTTTGGAGTCTGACAGGTCTGGCTTGAAATCTGTATTTCACCACTCACTGGCTGTATAAACTTGAGCAATTTGTTTAATTTCACTGATCCCCTATTTCTTTTTTTGCAAAATAGGATCATTAGGAAAGGCTTTGCAAAGAAGCCATCATTTGAATTGGGCCTGGAAGGACAGATAAGATTTGGAGAAATGGAGGAGAGGGGAGAGTCCGTGAAGGGGCAGCTGCAGATGAATGGGGGAGATGGCGGGAGGGGACAACAGCTCTGCTGGGCACAGGGGAAGCCAAATCATGAAGGCTTGACTATCGGGCAGGCAGACTCTTTTTGCTAGGCAACAGGGAACCACGGAAGCTTCACGAGACAATGAGGCCACCTGCCCTGCATCTCTTGGCCTGTGTTAGAAGTGAGCTCATGCTACTGGTTTCTGGGAATATGAAGATCCCACTTGTAGCACTTGCAGTGGGGGATCCATTCTTGGAAGAGTGAGTAAGGACCCCGGGCTTGTCTCATGTTCTTTCATGTCTCTCTACAGGTATGTGTAGTTTGGACATGTGCTTGGCTGACTGGGATTTTGTTCTCATTACTCCTACCATGTAGGTGATGCCAAGAAAAGCAGAAGAAGGGAGATGAAGTCACCAAAAGTTGTGTCCCTGCGAATATGCAAAGAGTGGCTATGAGGAGTGAGCAAGTGGAGTCTCTAGTCCAGGTTTGGTCATTCTAAGAAGTGGGTATCAAAGACCATAAGAGAAGAAGAAGGCCAGGCCAGAGGTCTGGCTAAGCTGGAAAGACTGGGAGCTTCCCTGGCTCAAGACCAGGATGGGCCTAAGACCATGGAATCAGGCCACATAGTGTGCTAGAAAGGGCACCAAACCTAGAGTCCAACAATCCAGAGTTCAGCTTCTGTTCCAGCCATTGATCAGCTGTGGAATCAACAAGCAAAATGTAGCCTTTATGAGCTTTAATTTGCTGCCCTAGATATTAATAATATTGCCTTTTCAATATTATTATGAAAGGCTGTTATGAGAAGCACATGAACATACCTATGTGGCTGCCATAGGAGGCAGTGGACTTAAACACCTGATATGAACCCCACAGAAGAAAACACAGGCCAGTTGAAAAACTGGAATCTGAGGTCTCTGATCAGCAAAAGCAAGGAGCAGCACACAGCTGTGGAGTCCATGCCCTGTCCCAACCAGGAGCCCTATAAGAAAAAAATAGGACAATGACACCCAATTCTAAAGTAGAAGTTACTTGCTCTGTCTTCCTAGTCACAGAGCTGATTGTGGTCAATAAAAGATCAGAAGCCAGGGTCCAGCAAATGACCTGCTTGAGTGGGAGGTGCGTATGGACAGGGGGGCTTATTTTCCTCTGGTCCCTTGCTCAGGCCACATCTTTATTATTCTATATAATTGAAGGCAGCTGGTTTCTCCTTCTGTGGACTGTAGTGGGTCATGCCAATTCATCTTCTTTAGGAATGGAAACAGAACAGACTTATTTTACTCTTAAGGACTTTAGATTAATAGGACCACAGATTTCAGTCTGAACCCACAGCAGCTGAGCAATGGTATCGAATATAAGTTTGAAAGTTACCAGTTGTACTGAAGATAGGCAAACAAATAAGCACTCATCCTTGCATCATTGGATACCATGTAGTGTTTACGCAGAAGGTTTGTGGATTCAGGGCTGGGGAGATTTAGTGGAACAAGCATTGGGCTTGGAGTCAAAGGGCCTGAAAGGATCCTGAGCACAGGACTCACCACTGGGTCCTTGGTTGTAGGGAAGTTACTTAGCCTGTGGGCATTCACCTTTCTCATCTGTAAATGGAATAATGGGATACTGTATACATATCCCAGCTGAATGGAATTTAGACATGGACCTGCTGTAGAAATGGGAAATGTTTTGCTTATTGGGTTCTAGAATTGATTTACTTGACCTGAAGTCTCTCTTGCTCAAAGTGGCTATCCATTGGCCTTGGCTGTTGTCTCTGCACTCTCCCTGGGTGTACAGAAGGCAGAGCTGCGTGGGATGAAGTGGAGTAGCAGATGAGAATCTTCACCCTGGTCAGGCCTTGCTCTTAGGCAGGGGTTAGAGAGAGTACCCAGGGAACCTAGCTCCCTTTCTCCCCACTTAGAAGCAGATAGTGCCAGAGGAATGGAAGACTCCAGAGCAGGGCCCTCGGGCAGGCCTTCCCAGGCCTTGAAAAGCCCTGTGGCTCCCAGGGCATCTACTACCATGGTGATGTCTATGGGATGAGACAGTGAGGTATGTTGGGAAGGATGGACTCAGGAAGCCAGACTTCTCATTCCTGCATTTCAACTGTTCTGTAGCCTAGGCATGTCACAGCCTCCCTCTGAGCTATGTTTTTGTCCTGGAATGATCTCTAAGATCTTTGCCATTTCTGGGAAGTAAATTTCTGTCCTTCAAAACTATAAATGAATTGCAATACTTTTGCTCTTAGATCTGAGAATTTATTGATCACTTTTTGTCCTCCCCTCTGTTCCACTGAACATTTCCAAATGTCCCCATCATCCTAAGTTAGGCTTCTTTGTCCTGTCTGATGCTAGAATGTCCCATGTAGGCTTCATGTCACACTCTAACCTCCCAGGCCTGCCTGCCCTGCTCTCTCTTCCCAGACAAAGAAATTCAGGCACAGAGAAAGCCATAGTGGTACTCCAGGGGCCCTATATCTCCTTCCCAGACTATATCCCCACTGACATCGGCTTTCCTGACACAATGTCCCTACTCACAATGCATCCCAACTTTTAGTTTAACCCAAAGGACTTAAACAAATGATGGACACTTCCTTTCAGATAGAAATCGGGTGATAGGTGAAAGATTTGGGAATCAGGAAGACCTTCCAAGCTCTCCATGTCAGAACACGTGGGGTCCTGATCACACAGTCTACCTAGTTGGAGGGTTATACCTAATTGTGTCATTACCAAGGCAGGTTAACATGGACATGTGTTGAGTAAGCATTGATGGAAGGCCAGGATCGCTCTGATGATAGAGCAGTTTGGAAGGCAGAACATAGGTCTCACTGTACATAGTCTTGCAATTTCCCAGTGCTCACATATTTTATAAAACAAAGCCATTTCTGCTACTTCTTCTGTAATCCAAAGGCACTGCCATCTAGATAGCTCTCAGAGGAAACAGAGCAGAGTAGTCAGAATCCATTATTAGGAAGGCCTTTTATAGATGGGGAAATTGTAAAAGTTTCCAGAATTCCAGGACTGTCTTGGATGAACTCACTTTTATGAGTGGCGAGACCAGGAGTGTGACACCAATCTCAATGCTGGCAAAGACAGGACACCTGTCCTAGCACAGTGCCCGAGGCCTCCGGAAGGTCACCCAGGGAACCAGACACACAGCTCCCAGTAAGTCACCTATAAATAGCATTGGGATCTGTACCTGCACACTCCCGGCCACCGTGTACAGGGTGGTGTGCACAAGCCCAGGGCACAATGAATGGGGATTGTTAAGCAGGAGATGGCTTGTATTCATCTGCATTGCTTGGGTCTGTGCCAGCCCCTTTTCTCCAAGTAATCCCATTTTGGCTATTGTGCCCATTATGGCTGATCATTATCTTGGTTGTTTATCCAGTTGCTGTATAGATTGACTTTCTGAATGTTAGGATTTGGCTGTTTCCATAACAGGAAGCTGCTTGCTGTCTTACTGTGTTAAGAGACTCCAGTCTACACAATAGAATCCCAGCAAAACCCTAAACACTCCATTTGCTGGGGAAACCTCATTGAATCTAGCTCTTATTGTTTCTTTTATAGGCTGAATCCTGTATTTACAGTCAGAGTGGTGTGTGTGTGTGTGTGTGTGTGTGTGTGTGTGTGTGTGTGTGTGTGTGTGTGTGTGTGTGTGTGTACGCATGCACAGGATATTCAGCCTGGCTTTTCACTTTCCACCTGAACCTCAGCACAGATTAGGTGTGAAGATTCCCCAACACAGACCTACTGAAGTTGAGGGTGTGGATAACACAGTCAGGACCTGTTCTTGCAGTTTCTCCTGCTTCTCCTCAGGTTGCCTTGCACCCAGAAGGAAGTTGGCGTTTGTGTTTTCATACCAAGACACAAACAGTAGAACAAAACACTCAAGTCTGTGTTGAATCCAGGCGCCAAGACCCCTATGGAGGAAACAGAAGATCAAAAGGGAGACATTTGGTCCTTTTTGCTGTGTGTCACTATTATTTATTATCTTCTGAGGTGTTCCCATGCCCATAAGAGTTTTCAACAACTCCACTCTGGGTATCTGGTTAAATATGAATTATCTTTTCATTTGATCAGGCTCCCCCCTCTCATCTCACCTACCAATGAGCTTAGAGAAGAAATCAAATGGAGCACAGTTGAAATAATAAATCTCCATGGAGACCTGCCTCCTTAGAACAGAGACTTGGTGCATCAGGGAATCAGGTGTTTAGAACTTGGCTGGACACTCTCAGAAAGCACAGTTCTCCTCAGCCTAGTACGTGGTGCGGTAAGCCTGCCAACTTGACCTCTTAAGGACCTTTACGAACTTGCAGTTCTTTGGGATGCAATTCTACATGGCAAAGGAGGCTAGATTCCTTTGGGTACCTTTAAACTTTGTAAATCCCTTAAATACAGATGATTTTAGGCATTTTGCCTGAGGTAACCAGTGAAGCTAGTGAAACAGCTTGTCAAATCATCCATAATAGCTAAGCGAGTATGCAAACTGTAAAGACAGTAGTAAGTACCACAGGTTATAGAGGTTACCTGAGTCAAACACTGCCAGGACCTTTTCTCTGTTTCATCAGTAGAATGCAACTGGTCTACCCAGAAGGAGCCGGGCAGAAGCTTGAGGAACAATGAAGTGAGATTAGTGGGTCTCAGAGGGAGCTGCCAGATATTGCAGACCTCGTTCAATCCACTTCTTCACTTTATAGCAGAGAAGAGTAAGGTCAAGAAAGTCAAGTGCTTGAGGTCAAGTGGCTGGTTAACTGGCAGAGTATCAGGGAGGATGCCCTGCTCCCCCAGCCCACAGTGAGGGGCAACAGAGAGAGGGAGCATTCCCCTCAAAAGCCCAGGTGAGAAGGGATGCAGCCACACAACCCAGAAAGCCAAGGCACCAAGAGAATGTGGACACAGGGCTTTGTCTCAAAGGATTAAGCTGGGGTTACTTTATGTTTTTATTAAACTTTTTAAATGTTTATTTATTCTTGAGAGAGAGAGAGTGTGCACACAAGTGGTGAAGAGGCAAAAAGAGAGGGAGACACAGAACCAGAGAAACAGGCTCCAGGCTCCGAGCTGTCAGCACAGAGCCCAATGTAGGGCTTGAACTCAGAACTCAGGAATGGTGAGACCACGACCTGAACCAAAGTTGGATGTTTAACTACTGAGCCACCCAGGCCCCCCAAGTCTGGGTTACTTTAAATCACTACATATATTGTAGTTTCCAAATGTGTTTGGAAGAAAATGCAAGACAAGGAGNTTTTTTAACACTTGTTCATTTTTGAGAAATAGACAAAGCACATGTAGGGGAGGGGAAGACAGAGAAGGAGACAAAGAATCTGAAGCAGGTTCTAGGCTCTGTGCTGACAGGCTGTCAGCAGGGAGCCCAATGTGGGGCTAGAGCCCACAAACTGTGAGATCATGACCTGAGCTGAAATCGGATGCCCAACCAACTGAGCCACCCAGGCGCCCCTAACCACTCTTAAATAAGATTGGAAGTCCCAGTGGCTGGGGGCGGGGTCAAAC